>NW_027397076.1:29378230-29683511 GCF_003265705.2 Callorhinus ursinus
GGATCCCTACATTTGTATCTTTAGGGTAAATACCCAGTAGTGCAATTGCTGGATTATATGGTAGCTCTATTTTCAACTTTTGAGGAACCTCCATACTGTTTTCCAGAGTGGCTGACCAGCTTGCATTCCCAGATCTGTATCTCTGAAACAAATAATATATTATATGTTAAAAAAAAAAAAAAAAGATAGCAGGAGGGGAAGAATGAAGGGGGGGAGATCAGAGGGGGAGACGAACCATGAGAGACGATGGACTCTGAGAAACAAACTGAGGGTTCTAGAGGGGAGGGGAGGTGGGGGATGGGTTAGCCTGGGGATGGGTATTAAGGAGGGCACGTTCTGCATGGAGCACTGGGTGTTATGCACAAACAATGAATCATGGATCACTACATCAAAAACTAATGATGTAATGTATGGTGATTAACATAATAAAAAAAGCACATTAAAGCTAGAAGAGGGGTGCACAGAAGAACTAAAAGGAGTCTGAGAGTATCTGTGTGAACAGTGGCAATGTCCACTATCAAGATAGGTGGGAAACAACTTGAAAAAAACATTTCCCATGTAATTACCCCAAAAAACATGGGTTGAGTGAGGTATAAGTTAGAATTCAATTATAAAGAGAAAAACCACATTGCTTCTTGCAGAAGGGTATCTAATACAGAGATTTAGGTCTTTACACCACCACTGGAAGACCTAGAAGAGCAGTTGTAGGGTGGGCTTCCAGGAAGAGTTCCCAGTAGGAAGGCCCTACAGGGAAGAGCCTCTAGCTCAACCAGTCAAAAAGCAGAGAAATGAAAACAACTGCAGTTGTTGCGCCACAAACACCTCTCAGCTGCCATCTAGGGAAGTGCTGAGGCAGCTGTCAGTTCCGGAGCTGCACTGCATCTGCTTGGTCCACCCCAGCAAAATATGAGTAAATGAATAAATGAATGAATCAAGGGGCACCTGGGTGGCTCAGTCATTAAGTGTCTGCCTTCGGCTCAGGTCATGATCCCAGGGTCCTGGGATCGAGCCCCACACCGGGCTCCCTGCTCCGCGGGAAGCCTGCTTCTCCCTCTCCCACTCCCCCTGTTTGTGTTCCCTCTCTCGCTGTGTCTCTGTCAAATAAATAAAATTTTTTTAAAAAATTAAAAAAATGAATGAATCAATTGATTAAAGTATTTTGAGGTTTTTTTTAATCACCAAAACAGAATATCTTATAAGATTTCTATGTTTAAATAGGATCAAATCCTGGGAAAATCATCTAATGCCAAATACAGAAAAATATTTTGCTCTGTGTGGAAAATAAGCAGCTTTGTTTTATAGCAATCTCCTGGTTTGGTTTGGTTTGACTTCACCAGTTTCTCCCAATCCCCAACCCCCACCCCTGGCAATCACCAATCTTCTCTGAATCTTTGAACTTGGTTTTAAAAATTTAATTCCACATGTAAGAGAGACCATATGGATGTCTGATTTATTTCACTTAACATAATGCCCTCAAGGTCCATCCATATTGTCACAGATGGGAAGATTTCCTTTTTTATAGCTGAATGATATTAGTGTGTGAGTGTGTGAGTGTGTGTGTGTGTGTGTGTGTGTGTGTCTGTGTGTTGTACCACAATTTCCTGATCCATTCATCCATCAGTGGACACTTAGGGTTTTTCTCCATATCTCAGCTATTGTAAATAATATTGCAACAAACATAAGGCAATGAATATCTTTCCGAGTTAGTGTTATTTTTTTTAAGACTTTGACAGAATGAGAGAGCACAAGATGGGGTGGGGGAGGGGGAGTAGCAGGCTCCCTGCTGAGCAGGGAGTCCAATGTGGGGCTCGATCCCAGGATCCTGGGATCACAACCTAAGCCAAAGGCAGGTGCTTAACCAACTGAGCCACCCAGGTGCCCATAATGTTATGTTCTTTGGACAAACACCCAGAAGTTGAATGCTGGATCATATGGTAGTCCTATTTTTAATTTTTTGAGGAACCTCTACATTCTTTTCCATAGTGGCTGCACCAATTTACCTTCCTACCAACAGTGCATGAGACTTCCCTTTTCTCCACATCCTCACCAACACTTGTTATTTCTTGTCTTTTTGATAATGGCCATTCTAACAGGTGTGAGGTGATATCTCACTGTGGTTTTGATTTACATTTCCCTGATGATTAATAATGTTGAGCATCTTTTCGTGTTGCTCAACCAATTGGTCATCTGTATGTCTTCTTTGGAAAAATGTCTACTCAGATCTTCTGCCACTTTTTAATTGGACTGTGTTTTTGATATTGAGTTGTAGGAATTCTTTATATATCTTGGATATTAGCACCTTATCAGATATTTGTAAATATTTTCTCCCATTCACTGGGTTGCTTTTTCATTTTGTTGATGGTTTCCTTCACTGTGCAAAACCTTTTTAGTTTGATGTAGTCACCCTTATTTTTCTTTTTGTTGCTTTTGTTTTTGGTGTCAGATTCTCAAAATCATCGCCAAGACCAATGTCAAAGAGAGCTTGTTGCCTACCTATGTTTTCTTCTAGATTTATGGTATCAGCTCCTTTGACTTTTCAGTGCTCTAAGACTATAATTCTGAATGTAACATGGAATCCACCTTGGATAATGTGCATGCCTTTCATTGTCTTCATCATTGTAGTTGGATAGCTTTTCTCAACTATGTTTCTCAAACTTCTAACTTCATGATGATGTTCCTGGGAGCTGTTTCAAAGTGTAGTAGCAATTGCTTCAATCTTTACATATGGAAATCAATTTAAAAAATCCATTTCTTTGCATTTAAAACTTTACAGTTTAAAAGCTTCCAAATATATCAGTAATGAGCATGATAGCAATCAGTGATGATCAGATGAGAAAGTTTATGATTCAGCTAAACACTGTTTGCCACCAGGAAAGGTTTGAATGCTAAGGATTTTCATTGGTTCCAGCACTAGGATCTCCACATGCTCCAAGGTCTCCTCAGTTCATTATTATGTATCAAATGAGCAGGCTCTAAAATATCCATCTAAAAGATTATCTTCATGACAAGTTACTGGAAGTGAAAAGATTTTTAGAATTCTAGGAATATTATTTTAAGAAAAATCTATCTTTTTCCAGATTGGATTTAAATGACATCATCTTCTAAAATGCTTTCTAAAATTTTGTTCTCATTAAGACATTCTTTATATAACATTATTTCCAATTTTCTTCTTCCTACATTAAACAAACTGATCCCAAATTGACTACAATTATATTTGCTGCTACAAATAGGTCTAAAAAATACATTTCCTATTAGATTCTACTTCATTATGAGAAATTCATTTATGAATTTGCATTTTTATTAAAATTATACATGCACACAATAGAAATTTAAAAACAAAAAATGCCCAGAAAAAAATAAATCACCCAAATCTCATTATCCATAAATAACCACAAATAACATTTCAGTGAATGTCTTCCAAAAGAGAAGGATACAATTTTACATAAATGGAATCATGCTGAGAGCATTTTTCACTTGTTTTTTTCCACTCAACACTATGCCACAAACATCTCTCCATGTCAATAAATACTGAGCTATATCAAGTTTAATGGCTTCAGAATTTTATTGCATTTATGTGCAATAACTTACTTAATCAGTCTCCTATTGATAGATGTCTGGGATGCTTCCAATTTTTGTACATTAGAAACAGATTTATAAGAAATGTTCATATGCCTACATCTTTTCATTCTTATGTGACATCTCCTTAGAGCAAATGCCTAGAAGTGGGAGTGCTGGGTCAGAGTCTGATATTTTATGAGTTGTTAAATAGTGTTCCAGAATGGACCATGGATTTACAGCATGCTTCCTCCCATTCAGTGCACAACCCTAAAAGTAACTTTAAAAAAATAATTTCATTCCTTGAGGAATCTAGAGACATTTTTCTTTATTTTCCCAGATGCATTTCTCTTTATTAAAAAAAAAACCACAGGAGGCTCCAAGAACTGAAATAAATAATTCCCACAAAACTTGTTCTCAAGTTTTAATTTTATGAGAGTTGTAAGATAATGTATTTAAGTCTCAAGAAAAGTAAAAGTTGATTGTTTTTCTCACTGGCATTTAAAACTCTTGTTACATAGAAAAGATTTAAAGTGTATTCATTCTGAAAATATCCATTTTTCTGTTATTAAATTGAAAAATGGATATAAAATACAGCAATAGTAATTTTAGAAAAATATATAAATCACCAGATATTACTATTCAGGACAAAATCTGCTTTATTAAAGCAAAGAATAGGGAAGAAATTTCCATTTTTAGTGACAAAATTGAAAGTGATTCTGTCATCCCATTTAAGTTTAATTGAGATAGGAATTTTGCTGTATTTAAACAAAGACCCTGAAACTTAATAATTCATACAAGTTAGAAAGCGTAGGCCCAGAGGGTTTGGAATGGGGAAGATCCTATTTGTGGGAAGAGTAAATAAGAAAGCTTTATTTGCCCTCTAGATATGAAAGACAGATTTATCTTCTACTTATAAGACTGACTTAGAGATAAAATTAATGATTGCTCCTCACTGCTGGACATCTATTAGTGTCACCCAGATCTGATATCTGGTGTATCCGGGGATCCATATTCTCTAGGAAAATGGTTCACGGCCAATGTTGGTGAGGTTTGCAATGTCTCCATTTCTTCTGAAGGCCAAGAGTGAACATGCACACTAATTGACTCTGTGAGGTTCATAGGAAGATGGCTGCTTTGGGAAAATAATTCTACAAACAGGCATCAAAACCATTAATTTATTTTCTTTTACTATAAAAATTCATAAGCACTCTCTCTTCCTTTGCCCTGTTATACATAGCATATGTCATTTTTACTCTATTTTCCTGCTTAAATTAAATTTCTATTATTCATTTCTATCATTTCAATATATATTTATTAGAATACCTACTATAGGCCAGAAATAGTTTCAACCACTGAGGATGTAGCAGTCAATATAACACATTCTCTTTCCTAAAAAAGCTTAAATTCTATTGGAGAGGCAGACAATCATCAAATGAACATGTGGTGATGTCAGTTTCTCATGGAAAAATAAAGAGGGACAGAGGATAACAAGGAGGGGTGACAGGGAGGGCTACATCAGATACCATGGTCAAGGGGAGCCTCTCTGAAGAGGTGATATTTGAGCAGAGGCCAGGAAATGAGGAGCAAGTCATAGAGCTATGTGGAGGAAGTGAGTAACGTTCCAGGGAAAGTGGGCAGGAGGTAAGATGAGAAGCTGTAGGTGAGTTAAAAGAATTATTCTGACTGCTATGTAGAGGAACGATTTACTGACTTGAAGAAGACTGTTGGATGAGCAGGACTGGAAGAAGAAATCAAGAAATCGAGGGCTTGGGGTTAAATATGTTGAATTTGAGACATCCAGGTAGAGATGTCAAGTAGGCAGTTTGATATACACTTAGGAAGTATATCATACATGGAGATGTCCAGATGAAACATCTAAAGAAGTGTATCATAAAATGAATCATTATGCCTCAGGACTGGATGAATCCTTTTATTACCCCAAATACCCAACAGATGCTTGAATCTCCTCTGTAATATTCCTGCCCATTGATTATGTAGCCTAATTCAAACCCTTCCAGTAATGGGTACTTCATTATCCCCACCATCATGAAGCAGCCCCCTCCATGCCAAGACAATTTTTTTTCAATACGTGCCCTCTTTAATACCCATCACCAGGAAGACAATTTTGACCAGTAGAAAATTCTTCTTGATAATAAAAATTAGTCTGTAAATTCTACCCACCAGTCCTAGCTCCATCCCTTAGAAGCCCATAAAATGTGTCTAGGCAAACTAGCATCTGACCAAAGATAGAGAAAAGACATTTCAACTTTTTGTGAGAAAGAACTATTCAAGTTTTAAATCTACTCTCAATATAGACTTGGCATCTCAAAAAGCAATGATGTTTACAGAGTACGGTAATTTAGGGAGAGTTTGGATATAGATTCAGAAGATTCATGCGTCAGCTAGGTTTCTGAGATCCCTTCTGAGGTGGAGGTCCTAAATCAAATAGAGTAAATTATTTATAGAATGTTAAGAAAATATATCATAAGCTATATTTAATATTACTTTGGGTGGATGGATCACTCTATCTGTAAGTGTGGTATGCTTACTTGACAAAGCTCAACTCCATATGTTGAACTCTATTTTTATCATTGACAAATTTTGAAGTCAGAAATAATATCAGCAGTCTGGTCCCCTCCAGAGACATAATCTCTTTACGAGCTGTGTTCCAGCAGTAGACATCTGGAGGGAGGAATTAATTCTCCAGCTTGGCTCCTATTTCAAAGTGGTCATTCCTACAGGAAGGGGGAGGAGAGGATTCTGCCTCCTACTGAGGCAACATAGGGCCTTAAAGGGTTAACCTAAATCAAAACTAAACACACTTCCAATGGGACGAGTGTAAAAAATTCTATAGCAAGCTCAATCTTGCACATTTGCACTAAAGTATTTCAGCTTTATCTCTAAGTTTAAACTTCAAGTGGTTTATGGTTCATGCCAAAATAATCCATTCGTTCTTTCACAAATTTAACAGAATCAATGGGAATACAATTTATGTACGCCTCCAGAGTTTTAGAAGTTTGCCAAATTCAGAAAAATAGAATTCTAGTTCAAAAGTACAGAGGTAATGGGACTCAAATAAGTGCTTCAACCTGCTTGTTTTCAGTGGACTATGAAGTGCCTACATTCATTTATTCATTCAGCAAACACTATGGGGTGTTACAGGGCCAGACACTGAGAAATTCATTTTCTACCTCATCAAAGGAAAAAATAGGCTGCAGAAGAGAATGATGGTGTAAAAAAAAAAAAAAAAAAAGAAAAAAAAAAAAGAAAGTGGTGGCCTAGTAATTATTGATATCAACTCAGAACCATAAAAGGATCATATGCAAGACAATCCAACCGTGGGAACAGAATACACTATTAGGAATTAATTTTTCCACTATTACAGATGAAATGTAAGCAAACTTGCTCCAGTGTTTAATGTTCTGAAATATGCTGACATTTTTTTCTAATGCTACATTTTATGCAACACTCACATGGCACCTAGGGAGCTGGTTATTTTAAAATGTAAACAGGTATTTATACACTTGCATCCCTACATCTTATTCTGGACTCATAAAAGGCTCAGTCTGAAAAGTACTTAGCCAGGTGGCAAAATAATTTCAATTTTTCTGCACATTATTTCTTCCTCTTTAAATACAGGTTTTAAACCAAAGTGGGAATGGGAGAGAAGACCGATGGGAATCATAAGGTGATGTTGCTCTCACAGTTTGGAAAGCACAGCAGCTGTTGCAGCAAATTCCACCACCCCGCACCCCTTGTACCACCCTAAATCTACAAGTCCTGGCAAGGCTTCAGACTGAGTCACAATCCCTTTGGCGAATCAGAAGGTCATGTGGCTCCAATAACCGCATAACTGCCCTGTATGGAGATACTTGGGCTTTTTGAACTACCAGTATCAGAAATAGCTATAATTTCTTAAATTTCATTTTTATCCACAGGGAAAAGAGAACCAGTCAAAGACAACAGAAAGAATTTAAAGGAGGGTTTTGTTTATCCTGGGACTTCAAAAGAGAAACCTGAAGAAAACATTTCAAAGGCATCCTTGCCAGGAAGTCGCCCTTTGTCCAGAAGGCTGAGGGAAGAGGGCCTCTGTGTTGGTCCTTATCAAAATATACTACCCTTGTTGACAAAAATCCCCATGAGGCCATAGCTTGAATTATGTCCTCACTGGACCCCTACACACCCAACCAAAAAAGGGAAGAGGAAGGAACATTAATAATGGCTCTCTGGATTTGGGATTTCATCTCTTTTTCTTTTTGTTTAAGCCCCAGGACACTTTATCAAAAGAAATCATGCCAGGAAGTTCAAACTGTAAAACAAATAAAAGGACATATGTAGAGGTCCTTTCCACCTCGAAGACGGTAGTGAGAGGGAGGGCCTAGGTAGCTGACTCTGTACTTGTTCCCACCCTCTGAGTTGTCTCTTAAAAATAATCATCGTCCGAGGAAAGCCAAAGGGACAGGACTCGGGCCCCAATACAAACTCAAACACAGCAACCCTGCCTTTGTCTGCTTTATGTATTTACATTTTGGATTAAGACAGCATTTGTTATATACAACTGATGAATCACTGAACTCTGCCTCTGAAACTAATAATATGCTGTATGTTAATTTAAATAAAATTTTTACAATTTTTAAAAACACAATCATCCTCATTATTTTAATTTAGATCAGATAGGCAAGGTTTCCCCCATTTTGCTACATGTGATGTCAAACCTAATCATAATGTCCAGGTTAGTCCTGATTTTAGCCCAGAGCATGACAGATTTGTTCTCTGGTGCAGCAAATAAAAGTGGGACAAAATTACAGTTAGATTTCTTGACTGAAAACTATATGAACACATTGTGCTTTAAGTGACAAAAAAAAAAAAAGGTGGAAGAAAGGGTTCTTTCCCACTAAACTAGCATAGTAAGTTGATTCTGGAGACATTAAGTTCATGACTTCTGGACTCCTAATGCCTTGGTTGGAATCCAGCCTCTCTACTTGCTATCTGCATAAAATTGTTAACCCTTTCAAAGACCATTATAGCCAGCTATAAAATGTGGATGGTAACAGTGCTCACTTCACAGAGCTATTATGAGCGTTAAATGAGTAAGTGCTCAACAAATCGCTGTTACTACTATGAACAAATGGTCATGTCGCACGCTGCCCCAGGGCTATGGCACCAGTATAAGTGGTGATTCAGCTCTAGCACAACAACTGGTATGGAGATGGCTCTGATGAATAATAGACAATTTTGGCACAGAAACTTCAAGAACCAAAACTGACAGCCTTCTGGCCTCCCACCCACCATCAGACCCTCTGCTTCCCACCACAGCAGGATGCAGTGCTTGATGGTGGGGATTCTAGTGGTAGTGAAGAACTCCTTCACACAGCTTTGAGGGCACTAGAGGCCTCTTGACTCAGGCAAGGAAAGGTGTCTGAGACAGTCAAGAGTTCCGTATGTTGAAAGAACAGCAAGATGGCCAGTGTGGCTACAGTGAACAAAGAAAGATGGAAGGAGACGAAGCAAGAGAGTCAACAGGACCAGATCATAGGGTCTTATAGACTCTTCTACAAATTTTGGCTTTTTTTCTGAATGAGATCAAAAGCCACTGCAGGAATCTGAGAAGCGCAAAATCTTTAGCTTGGTTGAAGTAAAGGTCTCAGATAAGACTAAGCCAAGTGGGCCATCAGTGCTATGGACCAGGTATCCATACAAGGCCAAATGAAATAGATACACTTTGATCTTGTTAGTCAAGCAAACTACAAACAGGTTACTCATTGTAATCTCAAGGTAGATTTTACAGGTATTTTATAGTACTCAAACTGATGGTAGGAATCATTAGAAGTATCTAGATAATTGTCAAACCTCCTTTAGGTGCTATGTTGCTATAATCTTATTTACTGAGTTATTGAGTTGTGAAATACAGGTTAAGCATAAGAGCCACAAAGTCTAGTTCAAATCTGAAGCAACCAGCAGTTGGTGTTATACCATCTGTGGGACACTGAAAGTGCTAATCCACAATGGAATAGTCCACATTTTATGAAATCAGAAACAAGGAAAAACTCAAATATGTTAGGAAACATTCAGTGACAACCACTCCCAAAACAGAGACTGTGTATCTGTACCTCAAATTTATAATAGGCTCAAGCCCTCTGAAAGACAGGGTGCCTCTCCACAGTAAATATCTGCTGAATAAGTTTTATTTTCATTTTAACGTAACGTGTCAGTATTTCCTATTCTCTGGATCTCAAGCCAATCCCACCAATCATCTTTAAGGCTAGCTCTGTCATAAACACCCCAGTGAGCTAAGGTAATATTTTGCAAGAACAGGCAGTTACATGCCCCTTTACTCTCTTTGTTGTAGGAATCTGTTCCAATATCTGGTCACTCCATCCAAGAGATGACCTACAGAGTAAATGCTCAATTGAGGATTAATATATCTGGAATATTCACAGCACCTCGTGTGTTAAAACATCAAGTGAAACATCTATAAAAGTGCTTATTTCAATTAGAACATTGTTATTTCTTCATAGTGGTTCCTAACCAATAACAATAGGAGTCATGGAATTAGGCTTTTCAAAACTGAGCCTTCAAGGTTATCTGACCTGCTGCCTTCCTGGATAAGGCAATCAAAGTCCAAAGAGGCTGGGGAATTTCTCCTGGGTTACCAAGCAAGTGAGTTGAAAACTACAACTATAATTCATATTCCATGACTTCTAGCTCAGGGTCTCTTCCACCTCATATGCTTCCTCCCAAGCTGTGTTTATCAGTCAAGGTAATATGGTAGCAAGCAACAGAAACCATCTTGGCAGAAATAAGTACAAAGGGAAAGATTAGTTGAAGGGATACAAGGGGACTACAAATTGGAAGGAAGAGATGAAAAACCAGTCTTGAAATAGAACCAGGTGACTCTTGGCAGCAGGAACTGCTGTCAACCTTGCCCAGATGGTACCATTGCCATTCAGAAGCTCCAATACTTTCAACTTTGTATAATTGAATGATTATGCAAAGTTGCACGAGACTCTAATAATATCATGTGCCTACCCCTTGGTGGTTCTTGAGTAATAAGAAAAAAAGGTCTGATAGAAGGAACCTACAGGAATCATGTTACAGTCCATAATGGCAGAACAAATACCTGGGTTTACCACCATACTGAGACAGTACATGATAGAAAGTATTAAGTCCCCTAAATACAATAAGAGTGCAAGTAGGAAGGGGTATTGGTGCCAAGTGGTCAACAACTGATAAATGTCTACTACAAAGTGAAATACATACATGACAGCTTGCACAACCTAAAAAATGTGATAGTTAAGCACAATGTTCTTCTAAGTTGATAAAATTGTATATCAATTCTATGAGTGATATGAATAGTTCAGGAGTGATTTATTGGCTGATACTATGTTGAATTAGAAATATGGTTAAAACACTTAAATTGCTTAATTTTCATAACTCTAGGGCATAAATGGAAGAAATATTGGTAAATTTATAGCCTCTGGTAACTATTTCAACTACTTAAGAGAATTTAGTCATTGCTAACATCTCAAAACAGTAACTGTTTTGAAGATTTACTGATAAAATTAGTAATAGATGGTTACCTAAAAGTGAGTAGATGTGGAATTATAATGGTCTGTGGAGGGAATTAATTCATAAAACAAGTGGACTTGATCTCAGCTGTCAAGATACCTGTTTGATTGCTAAAAATTCCATTAATGTTACTATGATTCAATTCAGCAAATTTTTATTGAATCCTTACTTTTTGGCAGACATTAATACAACTTGGAATAAAGCCTGATCCTTGCCCTCAAAAATATTATACATTTGTGGTAAAGGCAAAAAAAGAATAAATGATAGAAATGTATTTCACCACTTTCATGGGTAAGTGGGAAAGTTCCAGGTTTTATCTATAGCCACCACTGCCCCTTTGGGGGCTAAGGTTCACAGTCCCTACTGCCGCACTTCCAAAGGTCCTTAGATTTTGAGATGGTGGTTGGCTCACTTGGATCAATTGACTGGGTATTGAGCAAAGTCTTGTGCAGATGGATATCACTCAGGCAGATGATCAATAAGTGATTTGCTGGTTCCGACTATTTGATGGGAGAGTCTCTTCCTTATTCCAAGTGTTTCCTTTAATGTCGAGAGAAGCACAATTGATATAACTCTGGGAGAATAAAGTGGGCATGCTTATATCATCTCTCTTTTCCCTCTTGGGAGCAAACCTGCTTATCAGGTTGAGTAACGGTAGTTGCCGAAAACCTCATGGGACATCCCACTATCTCCCAGAGGGAGAGCCTGCCTTCGTCGAGCATTGCCTATGGGGAAAGGAGGTACATCTCTCTCATGTGGGGTTCTGTAACCCATATTCTATATCTCCAAACTAGGATTTATCAATAAGAAGGGTGATACTGTGGCCCTTGTTTGTTACTTCCTGGTTTTCCTTCTGAATTTGTTCAGGCATATCCCACAACTCCAGATCCCATCTGTCTCTGCCTCCCACCAGGTTATAGTCCCTCATCTCCATCTCTTCTCCACATTAACAGACCCCAGCACTAATGAGGAAAACAGCTAAGGTGATATGCAATCCACACTGGAATGAACCATCTAAGGCTGCTAACTCAGTTCTCACGTGATTCCCTGGTACTGGTGCCAAACAGCACTCACTCTAGTGGATGGTCAAGTGTGGGCAAGCTTGCTCTGGAGACTAACTCCGGACTTGGGTGTGTGAACTCCCCAGGTCTGGTCCCTCATCCTAGATCCCACTATCTCTGTTTCCCACTAGGCTATGCCTCTCCATCTTCCCTCTGTCCCCGACACTCCAGCTCAGGGAATCCTGGTTATTAGTGAGCTCTTCTCTAACTCATCACTTCCATCAAATCTCTCATCTCTACGGGTACTTCTTATTCGCACAATGCCCAGGCTTTGGAACTCAAAGGTCAACAATCAACTTCTTTGTCTCTGTAGGTCCACTCTATCACCCCTTTCAGACATAAACTGTTCAGCTGGACAAGGGGGGCGGGGCGGAGAATAAATATAGGAAACAAAAAGCTGATTTGAAAATATTGTTCTACTCCACAGGTAACTAAGCAATTACAACATGGTGTCAAAACAAGAGTAGTAAGCACAGAGCACCACACTGATGCAAATGAAGGCCAGCTAATTCAGCACAAGGGCATCAAGAAAAGCTTCGGAGAAGACAGCACTCCTGGTCAGGCTTGAAATTGTCAGAATAGAACTGAGTTCTTACAAAGATCTATGCTTTTGTGTGTTTGTGTTGTGGGATTTTAAATATTTGCTTGTTTACTTTTACTTTTTATTTTTTTAAGAGAGAGAGGGAGGATGGGACAGAGCAAGAAAAAGAATCTTAAGCAGGCTCCACACCAGCACAGAGACCGACGTCAGGCTCGATCCCACAACCCTGAGATCATGACCTGGACTGAAATCGAGAGTCGGACGCTTAACCAACTGAGCCACCCAGGTGCCCCTTGTTTACTTTTGACTTAGGAAAATTCAAACCAAAGTAGAAAAATAGTACAAAAGCCCATTATCAAGTGCATTAACTACCAACTCATGGCCAATCTTATTTCATTTAAACCATCTCCCCTTGGCCAAATTATTTTGAAGCAAATTACAGACAAACGGAAGATTTCTAAGATATTATTTCCATACCATCGCCACACATAAAAACCACTGATAATTATTAACATTGTTAATAACCAATCAACATCCAGATTTCCCCCACTGTATCCCTTAAAAACAAAAAAACAAAACAGTTGCTATTCAAATTGGACTCCAAACAAGGAGATTCATACATTGTTTTTGTTTGATATTTATTGTCTCCTTTCATCTATAGTTTCCCCCTTTTTTCCCTTGCAATTCATGTGTCAAAGAAACCAGATTGTTTGTCCTATAGAGTTTCTCACATTCTGAATTTTGATGAATAAATCCCCATGGTGTCTTTTTATATATTCCTCTTTCCCTTCTATTCATTATAAATTAGTTAGACCTAAAGTTGATTTGATAAAATTTTGATTTTTTGACAAAAATATTGTATAGGTGGTATTGTAGACTTCCAATAGGAGTCACCTAATTTTTTATTGCCTCTCTGAGATTAGCAACCATTAAAGATGATTGCCCACATTCATTATTTCATTAAGGGTTCATATTTGCTTTCTAGAGGTTTATAACAAAACCCATAAAGAGAATTCATGCTTCTCAGTGATTGGGGGGCTGGAGGAATAGTATTTATTAACCTACATTCTCTAGCACTCAGGCTAGAGTCAAGGGAGTGAGGAAGAGACCACACAAGCTTCACCAGCTGGTCTGAAACCAGGCTTTCCAATGTTTCAGGGTACACTAAAAAATCTCACGTAACAACAGGATTGGGACACCCAAAGATCAATGCCCAAATTGAAAAGAGAGGGATTTCAATGCAGGTTCCAGAGCAATTCTACCATGAATCTGAGTTTTCTAGAATCCTGATATCATTTCCTTTGTGTTCCCTATTCAATCACATTTCCTTAGTTTCACTGTAAGAACAATTCATTCCATTTCTATCAATTCTCATTTTCTTCCTTATATTGCACAGATTCCCCTTCCCTGGTTGACATTCTCCCTGTCATACATAAAAAAAAAAAAAAAATCAGTTAGATTCATGTATATACAGTCCTGTCAAGAAAAAAAATCACTAAACATGAAAAGCAAAGACCATACTATGAAACAAAAGAAGCATCTATTTTCCTACCCAGGACATCTGCAAGTAGTTAAGGTGTTATAATAATTCTTTTTCTTTGTGCATCAATTGCTAAGCCACCTGTTAAGTTTTCAGTACTACTCACTTCACAATGCAGGCTGAGCATTTACACTAAATGAAGAATTGCTCCCAAGACAAGCTTTTTTTAAAATAAGGCTTTGGCTGGATTCATTCTTAATCTAACAAGCAGTAATGAAAAGCAACATTTTTATCTCATTTGTTTCCTAGGTCCTACAAAAAGAAAAGATTTCTTATTTTCTAAGTACCTAATTGAAGGCAAAAATTCAAATGAGATAATCACAATTCTTTAATTTCCCCAGGAATATTAGGATTAGTACTGGGGGAGGCGGGGTGGCAATTGTGAAAGACAGATTTGACCATCATAAATATGAACACCATATGACGTGCCTAAATTCATAGCTTGGCAGTGAACTTACAATGTGTCACACTTCAAAGAAGCCTAGATATGTTTTCAAGTGCAATCTTTTTTTAAAGTTTTAATTTAAATTCCAGTTGGTTGCCATGCAGTGTCAAGTGCAATCTTTAACACTTTCTGTTCTATCTCAAATTTTGTCACTGTTTCTGAATATGCTTATTTAAGAACAAAAGTCATTACAGCCTTTCATTTCAGAAATGGGGAGAGAAAATAGTGCCATGCATGATCACTAACTACTGCCTATTCAAGATGATTTAAGACAACTTCTAAGGACACAAAAAATAAGAAATGAGGGAAGAAAAGAGAAAGCAATTAAAATGTAAAACAGAGGTGGGAATGAAGCTAGTCCACAAAAGGTACACCTACTTCCCAGGAGGCTACCGCCTGTGTGTAGAGATTTTTCTAAGATTCAAAGACATTACTGAATAAAGTCAAGTGGGATTAAATTCATGTGGATATTTCTACTGAGGCCTTCACCCTGTCATAACTTTCTCCTACCCTTTCATCTGTTCTATGACTTTAAAACTTTTAGGTTAAAAACAAATGTCATTAAAAGCAGCATGAAACAGCCATAATTTTATCAATTTCAGGTCATCAATGCCTCCAGATTTCCTTAGACATAATCTACTAATCCTATAGCAAGTACAACTACCAAAGATCATAGTAGGCCCTTTGAACCTTTCTTAGCCCTATGAAGAGCTTCTAAAAATCAGAGTGGATTATTTCAGTCATTTTTTTTCCTCATTTCAGCATGGGAAATTCTCTGCATCACATTCTGATGCCATCAGTCTTGGAAAGTGTCTGACCTGAGAGTGCCCTCAGCAGCTGAAAGGTCATCCATCCATTCTTTATTTATTCATAAATTTTTCGATTTAACAGACATGTATTGAGTGTATCTATGCTCTAGAAGTGGCACTGGGTACTGTGAGGAAGGACGGGCCAAGACAGGTTCTGTCTTTAAGGAGTGAGGCAAACTGAAGACCTAATCTCAACACTCTTTCCTCCCTGAAGCTTGGTGTTGCCCTTTGACACAGTCCATACCAGTGAGATTTAAACAACAACAACAAACTCTGCTCAGATTTCTGGAAAAGCTTTCTTGATGAAATGAAAGACTTAATTAAAGCAGAGATTTGGCTCTGCAAAGAGTGAGCTGCTGAACCAATGCCAACAGCTGGTTTCTTTCATCTTAACATTTTGCAGATAAGAAAAACCACCTCTGTTTAAGCACCTTGAGTCAAATTTTCTGTTCCTTGCAGCTGAAAGCATTCCTAACTAAATCAATGAATTCACGGTCAATTTGAAAATTAGACACGGTTAACCATAAAAGACAAAGAGAAGAAAATGCTATTATACAGGCTTCAACAAAATATTATTAGCTTTGAGGAATAAAAATCATTTTTATCTAGGAAATAATTAAGGAAGAAGTGATAGATGGAAGAAGTGATAGATGGAACAAAAAATGGGGAGAAAGGGGGGGAAAGGTGAAGATTTTTGCTGTTGCATATATTTATTTGTCCCAGCAAAAGTGCTTTAGAAATTATTTGAGGCAAGGCCTTCTTATCAAAGCTCAGACAACAGAATTGTCATCCTGCAGGACCACATAATGTGGCCCTGGGGTAAGGATATTAGGGAGAGAGAACAATGAGGAACAAATATTTGTGGACAGAGTTGGGGTGGCTGCACCGTGAATCATAATTTGTGGGAGAAGAGAATTTTTAAGAAGTTTTGATAAATGTTGAATAATGAGATTACTCCTTTATTTCTTTCCTTTCTTTTTTAGACACTTCAGTAATGATTTGTATTATTTCTTAGGATTTTTGAAGTAGATATATGTTCCATTGAATAAAATACTCTACAAAGCAGAAACTTCAGGCAATTTAAGAAGGGCAAGAATATTCAAGTTTCACATGCATTATTGTTTTTCATCATTCCAACTACTCTAGGAAAAAGCTATTATTTTTTTTAAACATGAGGAACTGAGGCTCAAGAGACTAATGTATTTGCCTCAGCTTTTACTTTTAGAGAGTTGTACAGTGAAAACTGAATCAACTTCACCCATTTCCAGTCTTTTCTCTTTCTACTATACTATGTGGCCTGGAAAAAAGAGAAGTGGAGAAAAATAGGAAAGAGATACAAACAGAGCTGAGAACAACAACAACAAAAAAAAACCTTAGGAATTCTCCTGAAATTTCATAATGTGTAACTACAAGCCACAAGAAAGTTTTGTTGCTCTGTGTAGTGTAAGGTGAAAAACAAACAAACAAGCCACACAGGTTTTGTGTTAGGTGAAAGGTAGCTACACTTCTAACTATCTGGGTGACCCTGGAGAATAAACTGAACATCTCTGAGTCGCAGTTTTCTCAGCTCTAAGATGAGTTCCTATGAAGATTCAATGAGAGAATGCCTATCAAGTATAGAGCTACAGCGTCTGGCATGTTTTAAGTTTCAAAACTGTTAGCTATTGCTATCATCATGATGACTCTAATTTTTTCTCTTTCCTTGCCCCAATCAATGCTTGACTATGAGAATTTGTTGTTTCATTCCTCTTCTGTTTTTTTTTTTAAGATTTTATTTATTTGTCAGATTGAGAGAGAGAAAAAAAAAAACACATGAGCAGGGGGAGTGGCAGGCAGAGGAAGAAGCAGGCTCCCTGCTAAGCAAGGAGCCCAATGTAGGACTCGAACCCACGACCCTGGGATCATGATCTGAGCCAAAGGCAGACGCTTAACTGACTGAGCCACCCAGGTGCCCCACCTTTTCTGTTCTTTAAGAAGATTTGTTTCCAAGAGGTCAAAAAAAAAAGAAACGAGGTACCTACAGGCAACGGAAAGAGGTCTTCAGAAGGAAAGTCTGCAACATGAATGATCTTGGACCATCACCAAGATCAGCAGGACTTTACTCCATGGCCCATAAATAACATTCACGCCACCCCTATGTGGAGTGAGGCTTCAGGAGTGCCAAGCAGCCAATCTTCTGTGGTGGGAAGGGAAGTCTTCATGCAGGAAGACTTAAAGCAACACCAGAAGGTCACAAAGGAAAGGGTCTCCCACTCTCTAAGAAAGATGAAATCAGATCATTTACTCCTTTACTTGATGTTTAAAACACTCCATTTTTTAAAAAGCGTATGGACTTGCCGTGATTTTTTTTTTTTTTTGCCTGCTGCTATACCTGAAACATTTCCCTAAAAATGTCTAAGCTGGATTTTCTAAAAATGTCTAAAGATACTTTTTTCCTTAAAATTGCCTAAACTAGCAACAGTTGTAAATAAACCTTTTTTTGGAATCCTAGGAATTCTTACAACATTAATATAGCTGTAGTTAATGGTTTATAGACTGTTGAATAACTAGACCAAAAAGGCCCACTTAAGCAAGCACTGGGCCCAGGAGGGGGAACTGTTGAAGGCACATGGACAGCTTCATCTATCCAGGCTGGGAAAAGGGCCCGAATAAAGTAACTGGAGCCTGAGAGGAAATCCTCAGTGAGTGAAATAGGAGATACAAAGACTCCTGAGAAGAAGATCAGGCTGTTTGACTGAGTGCCTCTGGGCTCCAAGTAAGACTGTGGGGAGCAGACCACCAGTGACAGAAGTAACTACCGGCCACTCATGTTATCTAGCCTTTGATGTGTCCCACTCTGACCATTGTCCGGTCTTCCCATTTTCTTTCTCACCCTCGGTTTCAGTCTCGAGTCTGGCATTGGAAACTCCACACAGCATGAACACAGCAGTTTATGAATGTAGAAGGACTGCTGACATCAGATAGGATTTCAGAGCTGGAAAGGGCTTGGGGAAGGTTGACTAGATCAGCAGTCTCTTCACTTGGATGCTGAGGCAAAAACCAGGAGTGCCGCCCTCCAGCTGTGGGACAGATGGAGAACCAGGAAAACTGGCTGGAAAGGAGAGTCAGAGAAGGAGAAAGAAGTCAGAGAAAGAACAAGAATAGAAAGTGGAGGGGAGTGGCCGCTATAGTTGCCAGTAGACTTTCTCATAGCAACTGTGACTCAGAGTCTGGTCTCCCCCCACGCCCCCGCCCCCCCGGCTAGACTTACCCACACTGTTCCACAGGTGACTGGCTATTGGGGATACAAAAGGAAAACATCAGTTGGAGGGAACCTTAGTCTACCCTTCTTTGAGTCCTACACCTCCAGTCAGTTCTTTGATAATAGATCAAATCCTCCAAGATTCTCAGCCTAGACTTAGGTGACACACATGTGGTGAAGGAAAAAAAAAAAAAGGAAAGCAGAGAAGAGAGATAAGAAGCATTTGGAGGTGGAGGGGGGATGTCATTTTAGATAAGGGGACCAGGGAAGGCTTACTCAGGGGTCTCTGAGAAAAGAATGTGAAGAAAGGAGCCATGGAGATGACTGAAAGAAGAGCATGCAGGAAGAAGAACTAGCCAACATAATGGCCATAGAGGAGGGGACAGGGAAGGTACAGGCGGCCAGTGGAACCGCATGGAACAACCAAGAGTAAGGCTGGAATATTGTGAGACCAGAGAGGCAACCCAATCACAAACACTTCGTGGAACATGGGGTAGGTTTTGGCTTTTACTCTGGGTAAAATGAGAAGCCACTAGAAAGTTTTGAGCAGAGGAGCGACAAAATCTGACTCAAGTTTCAACAGGATCATTTGCCAGTTGTGACTTAGAATAGACTGAACACAGAGAAGGATGGAAATAGGGAGACTGGTCAGGGATCTAAAAACAATAATCCAGGCAAGAGAGATAATGGCATTAGTAATCAACATCTGTGTGTCTTCTTCCTCATCTATAAAACAGACCAAGTAATATTTACTTGTTTTGGATAGTCAGTGAGATGGTACATTAATAGATGTAAAGCCCTTATATCAGCGCGTGGCATACAGCAAATATGCAAGGGATAGTTATTAAATGGTCTTGAATCTGTCAATTAGCCCCATGTTATGGATATAGAAAATGAAGCTCAGAGAACTTAAATGACTTGTCTAAAATCACAGTATCTTGAACGTGTTAAGAACTTGAACACGAGGGGCACCTGGGTGGCTCAGTCGGTTGAGTGTCTGCCTTCGGCTCAGGTCCTGATCCCAGGGTCCTGGGATCGAGTCCCACATCAGGCTCCCTGCTCAGTGAGGAGCCCGCTTCTCCCCACGTGTGTGCTCTCTCATCTCTCTCAAATAAATAAAATATTTTAATTAAAAAAAAAGAACTTGAACATGAGACTTAGGTCTGTGTGCTTTATGGTATGACAATTTGCAGCTACTTTCAGGGAATAACCCACTCAACCTCACTCTAGCCACTAGTGCTTGCTCTGACGCTGTTCATCAGATTAGTTGGTCACTTAACAAGGTCCTTAGCAAACCCTGGGCCACAGAACAAGTAGGTTTGATGCGGAGAGGTTCACAGCATAGGTCCCTCCTCTGAGAGCAGGCCTACTCTGAGAATTTAGATAGCGTAGCCATGAGATACTTCAGAAAGAACGTTAAAAAAAAAAAAGGAAAAGAAAGAAATGTAGAAAGAAGATGAAACACATGGGCATGTAGGAAAAGCAAAAGAAGAAAAAGTAAAGAAAGAGAAAGACTGAATCTTTAGGAGTACATTTTACCTTCTTCAAAATTCTGTTCAGGGCTGTCCCTGCCTTCCTTTCTGTGTTCTGTCATCTTCTTGAATGTGTTTGCTGTTGACCTGCTCCAAGTTTTCCACATCTGGTTAGCATCAATACCACGTTGATGGCCAATAATATCGGGAAACCATTACGGGGCAGGAGAAACACAGAAGGAAGTGTACCTAAAATTACGGCCAATTAAAGAGCATGATCATTGTACTTGGGAGCCAATTAAGAATGTAGAGGGATTTCTCCTTGGAATGAGTAATTCATGTTAATATTTTACCAGGAACAGAAGACATTCTTTTCCTTTCAAATCCATCTTTCTTCAAAGGAAAGAGGGCTCTGATTTTTTTTTCAGTGTTCTGAAAAAAACTAAAAACTAGACTAACAGAATTATTCTTAATATAGATGAGCCATCCTTGTGCTGTGAAATATTACAACTTTGTAATTTCTGCTGGCACCTACATGAGCGTGCAATCTCCTCTTTATTAGAGAGCTTAATGCATGCTTATATTCATTAACAAAGGTAATCCTGGCTTAATTAGCATCCAAATTTATATGTCCTCTCTTGTAGAGATAAGCCCTCAGAAATTAATAAAAATGTCTTCTAATTTATGCAAATCACCATAATCAGATTTGTCGTTAATTTTATGTGCATTAAGTTTCTATTTAGAAAATGAAGAGCGCCTGGCCAAAGCCAGAACACACACACAAATCCAAGCCAGACAAAGAAAACCTTGTTCTAATAAAAATGTGTGGAGTGGGGGTGCTGCACACAGGGATAAGACCTTTTATTAATTTGATAGCATATGAAACTAACAAGACCATTTTCAAGTTATTTCATTTCTTCTCCAGTTAAATTGAATCTGAAAGCTAGAGTCAGACACCCGGGGATGGTAAAAATGTCAGAGGATGAGCCAAAAAGCGAAGCCAGCATTAGTATGGGCAAGATCATTTCAGTTGGACTAAGAAAATTAAAATAGGAGCACCCCCCGAAGAACCTTGACACCTGAAGAAGTACAAGGATCATGGTAACTGACATGTAATCATTTTGCCTTCATCCTTAATGGACTGTTAGATAATATCTTCCAAATCTTGACCAATAAAGGAACAGCCATGCTTTCAAAAAATGATTTGCTTTGGTAAATGTAATTAGGGCATTTGAGCAGGGAGCCCCAAACATCCAGCCCAATTTTAATTTTGGTAACAGAGGCAATGGCTCTCCAAGGACCTCGCCTCTTAGCAGTTACATCTGCTCACCAAATTGACAATGCAGGAGGGATTTGTTGTAATTTGTTTTCTTTGGACTACATCAAAAATCTATAAAATATTCATGGCATGGTGTCAGTGACAGTAACCATATAAATACCTACCAGTTATTCTGGTGAGAACGTAAAGTTTCAAGTAAAAGACTGCCTTTTTCCATGGTACTTACAGTACGCTAATATCTGTAAATCTAAAACATATTCTCATACACTACTTGTCTAAACAGGTCTGGGAAATCACATCTGTGCTATAGGGAAGCCCCAAGTGGAGTAAGTTAGAATGAACAGGAAGGAGGAGGAAAATACATTTTGTTCATTGAGCCTGATGATGAATATTAACCATTCCATCTTGTTCTCAAGGACTATCAAGTATCTAAGAATTATTAAGAACAAAATATTCTCATTTTCTTTCCCATTTGACCAGGAGTTTGTATTAACTTGACAGCCTACTCTACCAAGTTTGGAAAAATAATTAAATTTAGTTCAGTAATATTTAAAATAATTTGCACATATAAATGTTAACTTTTCAATCCTCCTGTTATGGTCATCTGTTTTATATTTTTAAACCCAGAAGAAGGATAATTACGTGGAGCTTAATTTAAAGCATATAGCTGGAAAAATCTTACTTCTCTGAATTGTAATGAAAGAAATCAAGAAAATTATTTCAACCAAATCCAATCAATATTCCCTAGGACCATTTCACCAAACAGCTCCCAGAAGTGTCATTTACATCATTAGGTGTGAAAATGGCACCCCCTTGAGTTGTGCAGTGCACAGTCTCTGCAGTCCTAGATGTGGCTCAGATTTCCCCTAGTCAACTACTGTCAGAATGCAGACTTCATGATCCAATTCCCAAGTCTCCACTCCACATTGTGCAAGGCAAAAGCTTCATTCAGAGACCACCTGCCATTATAAAGTCAAATTAGTCATTTGTTTCATTTTGCCAGATATGATCTATCCCAGTTCCCACCTATGAATAGGAATAATAAATGAGGGTAATGCATTGACCCATTAATGTTTGAGAAACTACTATTTGCTAAGCACTTTGTTATTTTAGTTAATCCTCACAATAAATCTGTGTAATATTATCACCATCTCTGTGGGATGATTCAGTTAATAAATTAGAATATGGATTTAAATCCAGATCTATTTAATCCCAAAGTACATGCTATTTCCCTTACATGATTTTACCAGGCTGCTCTTGTAAGAGCAAGCTTTGATAAGTGGCTCTGGGAAACTCCCCAAAATGTGATGATCAATTGTCAATGTGAAAAAGAGTTTCAAGGTATTGTCTAGATTTCCTAGGGAAAATGATGATGCAGTTATTACGAAGTATATGGAAAATCCCCCAATGGAGATATTGTACAAAGGATAGAATGAACTGAATGCAAATCAGCTGGCACAGAGAATTAGAGGGGTGCAAGAACTATGCAAAGTTATGCAGATTTGGATATGATAAGTCTGGAATGTGAGAAAATGCAGATCGAAGGCATGAGCTATTATATGAATCTATGACCAAGAGGAAGTGGCCCAAGACTAAGGGAATCAATAACAGAGGTTCAGGGGCAATAGGAGTACCATTTAATAAGTACATTAAGAACCTGGCTAAAAGAAAATGGATGGAAACAGGGTTTCACAGGGGCTAGGAGGAACATTCCAGAGAGATCCTGAGCTAATTGAATCAGGACCTACAACCAGAGGAGGCCCCAAAAGAAAAGTTTTGATTCCTTAATGAGACTTTGGGCCACAGCTGGATGTCGGGGGAAAGGGTCATTCTTTTCTGAAGGACAATGCTGTGTGTTGTTAAAAGATAAACTGAGGTATTAAAACTTCTAAGAATTTATTGAGCAAAAATCAATTCCACTGGGGCAGCACCAAACAGGAAACGGTTAAGAGCATGCTACCAACAGGAGCCACAGGGAAGACAGAAGATGTGGAAGCAAAGAAAGGAAATTATTGGATTGGCTATAGATTGAAGCCTTGTTGGCTGTCAGTGATTGGCCGTCCTTAGGGTTTTGATTTCATAACCTTGAAGCAATTACAGGCTCAGATTTTTGGTTTGCTTAGTTAGGCTGCCAAACATTACAGCCACCTCAGTCTAATGGCCCCCTTGTTTAATTAATTTAACCGTCTTCCCAAATCCCATTTCCTTTCCTCCTGGCTCACAGCTGGACTACTTTCCACATCTCTCTGGCAGTAACAGATAGCCTAGGTGGTTACATTTGGCCAATGGAAGGAGACTGAATGGAATGGATGGTGAATGGAAAGAGGATGAAATGGTTAAGATACATGTATGTCAGAACTAAATTTCTAGACATAGGCAGAGCCACACATGGAGAAGTGTAGGTTCCCTAAATGAGCACATGGAAGTCAATGAATCAGAAATACACAGTGCACTATGACATGAGCAAGAAATAAACTTGTATGACCATAAGCCACTGAGAATATGGAGTTTCTCTCTCACAACTGGTAGTGTTACCCTAATACAGGCTACTACAAATGGCTTATAGCCTAGAAAAAGGCTGTGTAGACTGACAAAGTAATGTGTCTCTGAAACCATTTAATGCTTTAAAAGTTGGCCAAGTCCAATGAACAAAGTGAATTTCATCCCACTCAATTCCACCAACCCAACTCTCTGGGGAGTCATTTCTGAGCTGAAACTGAAATGGTGAAAAGCAGCCAGTCACACGGAGTTCAGGGGAAGGGGGACACTGCAGGAACAAAAGCCCCGAGGTAAGAAACAAGCTTCAAGAAGAAAGCCACTATTGCTACAGTATGGGGAAGGAGATGGAGGGGAATTGGGAGGGGTGGACATGGCAAGTCATGGACGCCCTTGTAGGCCATGCTCTGGAGTTGAAATTTTCTTTTTAAATTTATTCTAAATACAATAGGAAGCAATTAGAAGTGTTTTTTTAATATTCTAGATTTTAGACTTAGTGTAATGGGATTTAGTTTCGTTGTATAGGATTAGATGCATTCAACGTCTCCACAGGAAATTAAGCTGTACTTTGAACTGAATGAATGGATGAAGACAAGGAAATTTCCCTGATTTTAAGGTGGGGGGGAGAAGGTCAAGATGGAAAACTCATACACACACACTTTTATCTTAGGTGGCAGCTATTTTGAACTTGACATCTCCAGGGAATGGCATGAAGACATTTGCCATGTTTGTCAATGCCACTATTGTTCCCTGTATTAAAACAACAGCAACAACAACAACAAAAAATCATTAGTTAAATATTGAAAAGTACGTATTATGGGGAATTTGTTCCTAGACTTTCTCAGGATCACCTTGCAACTTCTTTCATATCATTATTCTCTCCTTTGGAGTGTTATTTTTTTTAAAAGATTTTATTTATTTTTCAACAGGGAGAGACAACGAGGGAGTGAACAGAAGCAGGGGGAGTGGGAGAGGGAGAAGCAGGCTTCCCACTGAGCAGGGAGCCCGATGTGGGACTCGATCCTAGGACCCTGGGATCATGACCTGAGCCGAAGGCAGATGCTTAACAACTGAGCCACCCAGGTGCCCATCCTTTGGAGTGTTATTTTAAAAAGAAAATTCAGAAGCCCTGAAGTTTGTGTGGATGGATGTGAAATACCACAGTGTATTTAAATTGCAAATTTAAAAAAACAAGGTATTTGAGTCCAACAGAAAAATATATTAGTGCCACTCTCCTTTCTTACCAGTCTAATGATCTTGAATGCCAAGGTTATAAGCTTCCCATGGATGACACTTAGGGTCAGTTTTCTGCAGCATTTCTTCCTGCATGAGAGAACTGTGATGTAGACATTCATATGCCAACTTATGATCCTGAATTACTAGTGAGTGCACCTGCCGAAATTAGCTTATCACTTTATTCAGTGGTAATCTGAGCTGGGGATGTTTGGTTCAATGTTCTTTGTTGCTTTTGTTTAGACTATAGACATAATGCTTGCATTAAAACTTGAATCAGCAACTATTTCTTTTCCTGTATAATATATATATATATTTTAAGATTTTATTTGACAGAGAGAGACACAGCGAGAGAGGGAACACAAGCAGGGGGAGAGGGAGAGGGAGAAGCAGGCTTCCCACGGAGCAGGGAGCCTGACGCGGGGCTCGATCCCAGGACCCTGGGACCATGACCTGAGCCAAAGGCAGACGCTTAACGACTGAGCCACCCAGACGCCCCTTTTCCTGTGTAATTGAAACTATTGGTGAATAATCAAGTCTGCCTCCGTAATCTAATATTTGTTTGGCTCCATAAAGTTCTGTCATTATGAGGTGATGGGAAAGATTTCTCTTTAATTTGCATGTAAGGGTAAATGAGTGTGTGTGCTCTCCATTAAGATACCTAACAGCCAAATATCTTGAAAAAATACCAGTGACACTAGCTGTCTGATCAACCTATTTCCCAGAGACACCAAGCCACAGTGACTAAGACTCAGGTAGCAGGAACAGAGTTTCATTGTATGCCAATGATTGTCCCCACAGACTTAGCGGCTTTGCGACAAGAAGCAAACTCAGCAGCATAGACCATCCACCTAATACGCCTCACTGCACAGCCTGGAAATTTGGCTTACTGCCAGCAGCACCAGACCCAGAAACCAGAGGTGGGTCTCAGACCATCCAGAGAACGGAGAATGAAAACAGACATCTGAAATGGTTTTTCATATGCTAGGATTACATGTTTACACGGGTGTACATTTATACAATGTGGTTTGTGCATTTATAACTATGACTTTACTAGCAGCCCTATTGTCTGGAGCCCAACACACAGGAGACAGAATTATCACCAGAATGTCTTTGTTATAAATTTTCCTAGGACTAACCAAGGTCTGAGAGAGCAGTGAATCAACCCCTGTCAAGAAAGGGGCACCATGCCACTCTACAGCAATTTTCCATACAGTAGGATCGATCATTTAATGCATGTTGAAGGACAGCCTCTCCTAGGTGCCTCTAAAATGTACGTTTTGAAAGGAAAACTTATAAAACCACAAGATTCTTCAAAGCATGCCCCAGTAAATATCCTACAATACATTTTCCTTTTGGTCCTTCCCCAGTAAGAGCGAAACTCGGGCTTCCTGGGTGGCGCAGTTGGGTGGGCCGGAGGCTCTTGGTTTCCACATTGTCATGATCTCCAGGCGGTGAGATCAAGTCCCAAGTGGGCTCTGTGCTCAGCAGAGTCTGCTTGGGATTCTCTCTCCCTCGCCCTCTGCCCTGCCCCCCCTGTGCACGCCAACATGCATGCAAGCTCTAAGTAAATAAATCTTTAAAAAAAGAAGAGTGAAACTCAAACTTCTCTCAAATTTTTCCAATATCTGCCATTTTTCCTATTTTGTTCTCTTCAGAATTAAATCACCTCGAAGAAATACATATTTTAACTCAGTATCTACAGCAAATTACCCTACCAAAGAGAAGTGCAAACCATTTGAAAAGACATGCTTCCAAGATATTTATCCTTAATACAATTTATATTTCCTGCAAAAATATATATGGTACCTATTACTGCTTTTGGAAATGTGAATAATTTGATTAATATAAAAGGCTTTGAAGAAGGAGTCTGGAAGTCTTGATTATTAATTACACCTATCACAAAGTGAATTCTCTCCAATGATTTATTAACTACCAAAGTTAGCCCAAAATGAATTCCTGTAGAAATTGGGTAAACTTACATGGTAAATTACTATTCTGTATAAACTAGATAAATTATCCCTGGATTATGTACATGCCCCAATAAATTATGCCAAGAAAGCAGCAAGGAAAATAATGTAACTTATCACTTTCAACATGGGATTTTGATTTTCATATTTTAATCTAAGGGAGATGATAAAAAATCTTTTAAAAATTACACTGGGTTTTCATGTAAGTACATCTAATAATTTATTCTATTGAGGGAATGTAGTTTCTTACGTAAGTTTCTAAAAATTCTCTTCATTATCAGAGAGTAAAACTTTCCAGGATGAAAAATATAGCCTTTTATTCAAACATTTTTGTTTTCCAGTGTTCTAATTAAGAAAATGAAGTCTGGTTCCATTTACTAAATTTTAAAGACTTGTTTTAAAACCTATTTAAAATGATGTCTATAGCAGATAAAGGGCTAGTATCCAAAATCTATAAAGAACTTACCAAACTCAACACCCAAAGAACAAATAATCCAGTCAAGAAATGGGCAGAAGATATGAACAGACATTTCTCCAAAGAAGACATACAAATGGCCAACAGACACTTGAAGAGATGTTCAACATCACTCGGCATCAGGGAAATACAGATCAAAACCACAATGAGATACCACTTCACACCAGTCTATGATTAAAATTAACAAGTCAGGAAACAACAGATGTTGGCAAGGATGTGGAGAAAGGGGAACCCTCCTACACTGTTGGTGGGAATGCAAGCTGGTGCAGCCACTCTGGAAAACAGTATGGAGCTTCCTCAAAAAAGTTGAAAATAGAGCTACCCTATGACCCAGCAATTGCACTACTGGGTATTTACCCCAAAGATACAAGATCCAAAGGGGCACCTGCACCCCAATGTTTATAGCAGCAATGTCCACAATAGCCAAACTATGGAAAGAGCCCAGACGTCCATCGACAGATGAATGGATAAAGAAGATGTGGTATGTATATATACAATGGAATATTATGCAGCCATCAAAAAATGGAATGTCATTTGCAACGATGTGGATGGAACTAGAGGGTATTATGCTGAGCGAAATAAGTCAATCAGAGAAAGACAATTATCATATGATCTCATTAATATGTGGAATTTAAGAAACCAAATGGAGGACCATAGGGGAAGAGAGGAAAAAATAAAACAAGACGAAACCAGAGAGGGAGATAAACCATAAGAGACCCTTAATCACAGGAAACAAACTGAGGGTTACTGGAGGGGAGGTGGGTGGAGGGAATGGGGTAACTGGATAATGGACATTAAGGAGGGCATGTGATGTAATGAGCACTGGGTATTATATAAAACTGATGAATCACAGACCTGTACCTCTTAATTGAATTTAAATTTTTAAAAAAGATTAAAAAAACAAAAAAATAAAATGATGTCTAAATTTGTATAGGGAAAGTTAAAGATATTCTGAATGATGGTTTTCTTCTTTTATCAAAAAACAAAAAAACCGAAAACAAAAAAGTTTTTTATACCATGCTAACAAAGTGCTTTGCCCACACTATTCATGTGCTGTAGAATTTCTTATTGAAAAAATTGCTCTGGTGACAGACAATGCAAAGCAGTGCTATAGACACACTTCCTACAGATCAAATATCATCAGGATTTATTGGGAAAAAGTATCTATAAATTTGCTTGTCTGCCCATTCATTGAATGATTAAAAGTACCTATCACAGAGATGAAGGAAAGCTTAGGTTATGTAAAACTATGAATAATAAGGTCCTGAAGTGACAACTAGATTTTAAGCATTCCAAAGCTGTTTTGCTGTGAAAATAAAATCAAATAAATGAATTTATCTTCTCAATTATAAAGGCTCTAAATGTTGATTATTTTCTGTCCAACAAAATTTACAGGATTCTGGGGAGGATTAAAATCATCATTAATGTGACCTACCCTTTTTACTTTGGAAGGTGTTAAATCAACACTAAGCTGTCATTATATGTCCCTAATTTCCTCCCCAAATTATTATATCTTCCTTAAAGTGGAATTCGCCAGGTAAAGTTTGGTGGCACTGATTGACCATGTGCAAATCCACGGAAGCCCCCTGGTAGTCAGTTTCTACCCAGACGGAAAAGAGAACCACGGCTCTACCATGTTGACACGTGTTGTCACTTGCCAAATGAGATCATGAAGGTGAGTCCATTTTGAAAAATCAGTATTAAAATAAAACCAATTATGAATAAATGATGATTGCATTCGCCCTCTTGGATTGAAATAAATCTGGTCCACAGTATGGCCCTCAAGCTGTGAATGGTCCTTACATTTTTAAACCGTAAAAAAAAAAAAAAAAAAAAAAGAAGAAAAAGAAAAGAAAAACATTCTACAGAAACTGCATGTGGTTTGTCTAAAATATATATTACCTGGAGGTACCTGGTGGCTCAGTCAGTTAAGCATCTGACTGTTGATTTTGGCTCAGGTCATGATCTCAGGGGGTGAGTCCAAACCTCGAGTTGGGCTCTACACTGGGTGTGAAGTCTACCTAAAAAAATAAAATAAAATATATACTACCTGGCTCTTTATAGAAAAGATTTGCAACCTATGATCTAGATACAACAATTACAAAGTTGTTTCCTCAATTTAATACAGGTGCTAAATAAGTGTTTGCACTAATGGGTAATTGAAATCTTAACTTTTAATACTTTACAGGAGTATATTTCATGTGCAATAAACTGTACATATTTAAAATATATAATATAGGAGTTTTCCAATGAAGCTATCATCCTAATCAGGGTATTAAACATTTCTATCTCCTCCACAATTTTCTTCATGCTTCCTTGAAATTCATCCCCCCCTCCAGCCCTTCCCTCAGAAAACTACTGATTTATGTTATATGTTAATTTGCATTTTATATAAATAAAATCATAGCAGAAACTTTTTCATCTGGCTCCTTTCACTCAGCATGATTTTGAGATTCATCCGTTCATGGTGTGTATTTCTATTTTTTTTTCCATTTAATTGCTGAATAGGATTCCAGAGTTGGTTTACCCATTCACTTTTTGATGGACACTTTTCTCAGCTAAATACATAGAAGCAGAATTTCTCAGTAATATGATAACTACATGCTTAATTTTATAAGAAAATGCCAAACTGTTTTCTAAAGTATTTGTACCACTTTACATTCCCCACAGCAAACCCTGCCCCACACCCCTAACACTTGCTACTGTCTTTTTTTTTTCTTTTTTAAGCTATTTGGTATGTTATCTCATTGTAGTGCTAATTTGCATTTTCCTAGTGACTGAGAAAAACTCTTTGACCAAACTCTAGTCAGGCTTCTCTGAGCCCTTTCTTGACTAGGCTTCAAACCTGAGTAGACTCTCAGCATTAATGCCTTTGTCCACCTCACCCTAAGAGATTTGACTGAACACTAGCCTCATTTCTAACATCTCAAGCCTCATCCCTAGGATGACCCTAGCCCTGCCTTAAGATGGTAATAGGCAGACAGGCCCCTAAAATCTCCTCTTAGAGCAGTTACTTTAGAAGCTTTTCTATGTGTGTGTGTGTGTGTGTGTGTGTGTGTGTGTGTGTGTGTGTGTGTGTGTGTGTGTGTGTGTGTAAATCTTTTCTCTGCCCTTTGAGATATAAATCTACCACCCAAAATGTTTTCTCAAGGACCTGGGAGCCATTTCTTTGAAATGCAAACATTCAGTGCCCCTGGGAAGTTAAGAGCCCAACTTCGCTGGGCTCCTTGCTCTAAATACATTACTGCCTCTTATTGCAAAGATACAAGAAGTTTCTCTTTCAGATAAGCGCTGATGGACAAACCCGGATGGCCTGGTCACGTTAACTAACACCCTCTTACGCATTTTTGTAATTTCTACTTCTATGACTCTACTTAAGCCCCCACTGCTCTCTTGCCCCCAGCCCCCTACTCTCCCTTTAAAACACTCCATTACTGCTGCACAAGTCAATGTTGACTTCAAATCACACTGGAACTCTTTTCCTGACTGCAATAGAATTACCAAATAAATCTGTCCTCACCACTTTAACTAGTATCTGGCTTTGTTTATTTCGACACTAACAACATTGAGTATTTTTTCATGGGCTGTAAGCACACACCTTTTTTTGTGAAGTGCCTGTTAAGATCTTGGTCATTTATTATTGCCTTCTTATTATTAAGTGCTAAGATTCTTCACATATCCCGAATACAAGTCATCTTTCACACACACACCATATATATGTTATCTGCCGTCTGTGGCATGCCTTTCATTTTCTTCATGGTATCTTTTTCAGAGCAAAAGTTTTAATTTTGATGAAATTTAATTTACACGTTTTTCTTTCATGATTTCATATTAGTCAGCGTTCTCCAGATAAATAGAACCAACAGGGTGTGTGTGTGTGCATGCACGCGCGTAGAGATATAGAGTTGGACAGACGTATCTAACCAACAGGCTATTTACGTAGCTACAGATATAGATAAATATATGGAACCACAGGATGTGTCCCATTGGTTCTATATATCCATATACACATACATCTTGTTGGTTCTATATTTTCTATGTCTATATACCTGTATCCCTATCTATAGATCTAGATCTATAGATAGATCTTTATTTATACGTAGATATATAGGCATAAATTTTATTTTAAGGACTTGACTCCCTCAATTGTGGAGGCTTGAAAAATCCAGAATCTGTAGGGAAGAAAGTAAAATAGAAGTTATCTTTAAAAAGCTTAACAGTTATACCAAGTCAGTCAGGTCAAAGTGAATTAATTGGGTGACAAGCATAGGTATTTATAATCAGCCTAACTCTATGAAGTTTGTTTTTCCAGGATCTGCACACATGGAGATAAATTAGCCTCTGTTCCCTCATCACCTGACCAAACTCACATTTGGCTGACGACTGACAGCCAAGTTGAGGCATGGGGGGGCGGGGGGAAGAGAGAGGGACCTGAGGGTTATGATATTTAATGGAGATGCTACATGGCCTTGGATAGAAGCAACAGAAAGTTAAACATGAAGGAATGAAGAGGAAGGAGCTTTATATCTGGTGGCATCCAGAGCCCATTTCATCACATAAACACCTCAAGCACATTAACCACTGGCACTACATGAAAGCCCTAGTTTCATTCCTTCAAATAGGAGAAAAGGAAAAGTAAGTAACTTCTGGGAAGAAATCCAAAAAGTACATTTCATAAGAGGACTATTTTCTCAAATCATAGCCTTAGATATTCCAGAAAAGGAAAATTAATCAAAGACACATCCTTTCAAAATACTTGAAAAGATCTGAGCTGCACAAATGTGGGTCATGTGGAAGGTTTTCCTCCTCAAACAGTGGGTCAGTGTTCAACACAGCAGAGTCATCCTGATGGAAATTCAATTCAGTGTTAACAATAGAATTTTCTTCCCATGTATTATTGGCTGTCAGCACATACAGGTGAAAAATCACTGGGCTAGGACACTTTGTATCATGGGTTTAGTTCTAGTTGTGCTATAGATCTACAGCGAGCTACTGAAGGAGGACAAAACATCTGAACGCCTCTCCAGCCCCCATTCTTAGCTAATCCCTCCACAAGATTCACGTTATCTTAATAAATTGAGAATAATAAAAAAAAAACTCACGAGAGGTTTTTAATAAAGAATAAAAACAGAAATCCTTGGGAGGTAGGTATTAGTATTTCTACTTTACTGACAAGAAATTTTCAGGTAAGTGATTTCCCAAAGCTACACAGCTCACAATAAATCCAGGAGTAGAGCCCAAGTCTAATTTCTAAGCTGTGTTGTACAAATTAGATTATTTTTCTTAACACACTCATCCATTCAGCCATTCATTAAAACTAGTATATTCCAAGAATTATGCTAGGGGATAAAGATGTAAGGATGTATTAGACATAAATCCTTGCCCCATAACCCTTGCCCCTTAGGGAGCTCACCATCTAATAAAGACGCATGAATAAATATAAACTGTGGGTCACTGGTTCTTACCCACATCTACAATTATACCAATAAAGATTCTTGCAAAGTTATCTCCCAAGATCAAGTATTTCTTTGCTTTTTCTTTTCTTTAGAGAGAGAGCACACGAGAGAGAGAGCATGCAGGAGCCAGATGTGTGGCTGGATCTCACAACCCTGAAATTATGACCTGAGCCGAAATCAAGAGTCAGAAGCTTAACTGACTGAGCCACCCAGGTGCCCCAAGATCAAGTATTTCTAAGGCTCTCACAAGTCTTGTAAATAAATCTTATTAGCTCCTGCAGATTTGAGAAATAGTGACCAATGGTCTACAATGACGAAAGGTACTGTTTGACTTGAATGGTATTGAGGTACACAGTTATTTTTAACTTGAATTCACTGCTAGCTACTTTTCCCTGAAAAATATTGATTTTGAGCTTTCTGGAAAATGTAGACCATACTGGGTTCCACATTCCCACATGGCAGTTAATAGGCTGGAACCAAGTAGTAGTTGCCCATATTGACAAGGTACTTGGTTCCAGTTTTACAATGACCTACCACTCCTGTTTCATGGACTTAACCTACTTTATTCATTTATATTACTTGCCTGGCCATCAGCTGAATTTTCCTCTCCTCCAGCCCTGAACTTCTCAACTGGTTAGTGCTATATAGAACTCTAAAACTCCTAGGGATCCCACTGAGTCCCACAAGAGAATTCTCCAACAGGAGGATCTCAGGAAGAGTCTGTGGTCAAATGAAGAGAACATGCTCATTTTTGTGCTGTGCTCTCCGGAAAGAGTAAAAACAACAACAAAAATACCGTTTTTGCAGAAAATTATTTTTCACTCACATCTCATAGGATTCATATATATGTCCACGGAGGTTGAGATTTTTACAACATAGGTTGGAGGAGGAGACCTCCAAAGCTAAAATGTGACTTTGAGAATGGGGGCCGCCCAGCGGCCACTGGCACCTCTGAGGATTGGTAAGCCCCTGTTGTACTCAGGTGAAGTGCTATTACTTAGACACAGAAGAGTGAGCAAACAGAGAAGCAAGTCCCTTTTCTCTTCTGAATTCCCATTTCCCCCTAGGGCTTTCTCTCGGCAGAGCAGACTCCCAGCCCTAGGGTCACAAAGTGTACAGAAAACGGATTCGGAGGTGAGGGGCAAGAGCCTAACAATCATCACATGGTCCTCAGATTGCTTTGCTTTGTAACAACTGAGGCTTTGTTATAGGACAACTTACTCTTCTTGGCTTTTCTTCCTTCAAGTTCTCTCCCAGAATGGATAAGGGGCTGAAGACCAAACATATTTCCAGAAGATAAGCCGCCCCAGATTATCAGACTTGTCTGACTCCCAAAGTACAAACAACCAAATCTCCGGTGGGAGACCCTGCTACACAAGTAATTATAATGTGTGATTAACATTAATCGCCAGTAGATATAGCATCATGCAGCGGTGACGAATTCAAAGAAGGAGAAACATTTGACCAGCATCTTGAAGGACAGTTAGGGGTCTATCAGAGGAAGAAGGGAAGAGTCTTGTGGGTGAATGAAGCAACCCCCCATTGCAGATGCCCCCCTTCCACTTTTTCCTCCAAGAAGAGCGCATGACCGTGTTGCTGTACATAACCATCGAGCTGTGGTGCACAGCCCGCCTTCATGTTGCCTGGGATGCTCTCCCAGGCTCTCCCATCATCTGCCTCCCGTCCACTTTCAAATCATCCCTGAGATGTCACCACCTCAAGGAATGTGTCCTGACCCCACACATAGGATGAACCACCCCTCTTTGGGAGTGTTTCTAGGGCTCCCACCATTACACTATCCTGCATGTCATAATCATTTGCTTTAATTCTGTCTTCCCTGAGCAGCAATCAACCTTTTTGAGGAAAAAACATTTTAATTTTTATGACTTCTAGGCTTGACAATTGCTGGCTTTCAGTAAAGTCAGGATTTTGTCAAGTGTTTTACATGCTAAGAGTTTGACTTTTTTCCTCTAGGGAAAGGGAAATTATTCTCTTCCCCTCTCATCCCTCCAAACGGGATAATATAAATACTTTCAATAAGAAAAAAAAGTCCAAAATGCCAATGTTTATTCATGTGGCTTTTACAGTCTTTAATAATTTAACATTATTTGTTAAAGGAAAAATATTATGTGACTCTTTTCTGAAATCCTTTAGCAGCCCAGCCTTTATTTCTCTTGTGCATAGCCCTGTCCAATCTCACTGTTAGTTCCTAACATCGTCTCTCAAAAGCCCCAGATCCTGCTATTTTTCCCCTTCCCAAGAAGGTGACAGGAACCTCCCAGTTCTCTTTAAAGTCTCAGCTCATCCACAGCTGCAGGGTCTTCCTTGGTTGGTCCCAGTACAGAGCACTTGTCAGAAGGGACAGGAATGCACACAGGAGACACCTGTTCACAAAATCCCTGATGAACTATGCCCTTGTTCTGTGCTGCTTAGGTCCGTAGCCTTCCAGGAGCCCAGAGAACCATATCAACAAGGGGCTACCAGCAAGAAATGCAACAACAAAAATAGTGATATTTTTGAAAATGGAGGTAAATATGTGAAAAGATCTTTAAAACATAATTTAAAGTCCGAGGTGAGTAAGAGTCCAGGGTGCACTCTTGTTAATGGTCCAAATAAATCACTATCTTTGAGAGGAGTTCATGTAGCACTTTGGAAGAGGCACTAACATTTTCCAGCCTTTTAATGGTATGCAGAAAAAAAGAAATTAGGCAGGTAAATGGTGGAGATAATGGGCCTTCATCTCCTTAGGGGCTCATCTACACCAAGAAACGTCTAGAATTTCCATTTTAGCCAGGCACTGATCTATTTCACACTTAACATTCATTTGTAGGATTCCTACTTCTAAAAAGGCTCACAATAAAAAAAGTGCATTTAAACAGACCTTTTTCACTACGCCCAGATGTCTGCTTAATTTTGCCTTCTCCCCATGGACTGGCAGACTGCTATTCATTTTATTTAAAAAAAAAATAACTACAAAGTAATTCATGGGTCCTCTAATAAGTAAAAATAAATCACAGATGTATAAAGAAAAACTTAAAGTCTGCCTCTCACCCATTCCAACCCCTGTTGTGTTAACACCCTGACACGTGTCCTTCAACACCTACAGTTCCTGGGAGTGACACCGGTGTGACCACTTTGGAAGGCAATTTGGTAATATCCATAAAATCTGAAATGCACAAACTCTTTAATTCAGCAATTCCACCTCTCAGAATTTGTCTTGAAGCTGCACTTGAACATACAGGCTAGTCTCTGTAGTACTGTTTATTGCAGCAACAGTTCAGAAACAGTTTAAAAGTCTGATTAATTATGATGCCTCCCAAGAACAGAATACTCTACAGCTCTAAAACATGATCAAGTAGACAGATACAAAAAACCAATGTCCAGAATAATGGGTATGGCATGTTCCTGTTTGTAATTTTATATTTTTTTCACTGTGTACTTGATACACAGAGAATATTTCTGGGAAGATACATAAGTAAACTTCACAGAGGCCGCCCCTAAAAGGTAGAGTGTGGGCGACTAGTGATTTACAACAAGAGGCAGGCTTGCTTCATTCCATACCTTTTGGTAGCATTTGACTTTTTTACTGTATGGATTTAGTCATTTTCCAATAAAAGAAAAAAGAAAAAATTTGCTGATCTGATGGATGAAAATTACACTCCTTTTTGACTTTGAATTCCTCTGACAAAAAGGGAGGTTGGCCACTTTTTTACTATGTTTCCTGGTCATTTGATTCCTTCTATGAAACGCTTATTTATATCTTTTGTCCATTTAAAGAAATTAACTTCCTTATTAATTTTAGTAGCTCTCTGAATATAAGATGTATTAACCACTTATATGTTTTACAAATATTTTTTCCTGGTAATCTTTTTATATTGTCCATAATGACTTTGGTCCTTTAGAACTTGCATATATAACATATGTTAATATATATATATTTTACATACACACAAATGTGTAAATAATTCCATCTTTTTATTTCCCCTTTTGATTAAGGCCTCTTTTAACCAAAAGTTATAAAAATGCTGTTCTTACTATTTATAGCTTTAATCCATTTAGAATTTTTTTATTATGTGACAAACCATTTTATTCCAAGTGGATAGCTAGTGCCTTTTTTAAAAAGTCCTTTTCCCCTCAATGAATAGAAATGCCAACCATCATATATTAACTGTCCATGTATGCTAGATAGCCTTACTTTACTCCCTCAGGCTCATTCTCTGCCCAGCCCCACATCCCAGGGAGCTACCCCCTAGGGTCTGCATCACCCAGGGCCCCTTGCTTCCTGATTTTATATCCTCTTTGGCCAATGGGAGGCACTGGCAAGAGATTAGGAGAGAGAGGTTGGAATATTTCTTCCTTGATCTTTCCTTGTTTGGTCACCAAAGCACCTCAAACTTCCTGTTGGCCCCCTTACCCTACCTATTCCTGTAAAAATAGTCCTCTAAATTCTGTTTCTAGTCTCTTTTGAGTATACTTTTTTAAATTATTTTAGTTATTTTATTTTATTTATTTGACAGAGAGAGACACAGCGAGAGAGGGAACACGAGCAGGGGGAGTGGGAGAGGGAGAAGCAGGCTTCCCGCTGAGCAGGGAGCCCGATGCGGGACTCAATCCCAGGACCCTGGGATCATGACCTGAGCCAAAGGCAGATGCTTAACGACTGAGCCACCGAGGCACCCCTACCTTCTGTTTTTAGACACTGCTTTTCTTGTGCCTGTTTTATGCAGTTTGATTATGGCAGTTTGAATGTATTTTAATGCACACCTAATTTTCAACCTTCAATATTTTCTTAGAAATTTTAACATGTTTGTTCTTCCACATGACATAATTAAAATAATCTGGTCAATTAGAAAAAATTTAGCTTCTGATTAAATTTACACTAAATTTGGACACCCATTGGGTAGAGTTTATCAATCTTATGATGCAGATTTTCCCGTTATTGGATATGGTACTACTCAGAATTTTCAAATGCCTATTACAAATCTTAATAAGCACAAAACAGGTCAAACTAATTATTGCCATTTCAAAATTTGTTCTTACTGTTTAATTCCCTCTCACTAATGGTATTCACACTGCCACACATACTCAAAACCAGTATCATTTTCACTTTCTTATTCCCCACAATCAAATGATTGCCAAGTTCTGCTAATGCTAACTGCAACTTTCCTCATCCATTTCAAAACTACAGATTCAAGTTCAATCTATTTTTCACACTGCCTCCAGAATTAGAGTTTTAAAATAGTTGTGAAAATATCATTCTTTTGCTGAAAACCTTCAGTGGTTCCAATGTAATAAAAAAATCAGACTTTTTTTTTATATATTCTTGCCCTGATCTACTTTTCTGGTCTTTTTTCTTCCATTTCCCCCCCCCCCCCCGCAAACACACACCACCCCCACCCCCACCCCCCCACACACACCATGCTTGAACCATACAGGTTTAGTTGTAGTTTCCCAGATATCCTTTTTCTCTTCCGTCTGAAAATGTTCTAGCCCTGGGGCGCCTGGGTGGTTCAGTCATTAAGTGTCTGCCATAGGTTCAGGTCATGATCCCAGGGTCCTGGGATAGAGTCCCAGGTCGGGCTCCTTGCTCAGCAGGAAGTCTGCTTCTCCCTCTGCCCTTCTCCCCTCATATGCATGTGCTCTCTCCCTCTCTTGCAAAAATAAATAAAATCTTCTTAAAAAAAAAAAATGCTCTAATCCTGCACTGTTCAGTATCGTGGCCACTAGCCACATGTGGCTGTCAAGCTGTAAATATAAAATATACACTGGATTTTAATTACTTTGCACCAAAAGGTAATGCCAAATATCACAATGTTTTATTAAAAATGATTGCATGTTGATCATATAGATCGTATAGTGGAAACAATAATATAATGGGTATATTGGGTTAAAATGTATTATTAAAATTTATTTTGTCAGTTTCTTTTTACTTTTAAAATGTGGCTACTAGAAAATGTGAAATTTCCTATGTGGCTTGCATTATGTTTCTATTGGATATCACTGCTGTAGTGTATGCTTTTCTCCTTCTGATAAGATCTCATATATGCTTAAAATCCTACTTCAGATGTCACCTCCTCTGTGAAGCCTTTCTGGCTCTGCTACTCCAGGTAAAATTAAGCATTTACACCTACGTCCGTGTAGTACTTTGTACATACCTCTATCACAGCACCTCCTAACTATAATGTACTTATTTGTTTATGTCTGTCTTTACCATTTTTAAAATCTTTGTGTTCTTTGTTTCCTTATTCCCCAAATAGGCTTGGTGCTCAATCATTTTGTGATGGTTAACTGGAAGGAAGAAATCGTTCTAGCAAAAACCGGGACCAAAGATAATCACTAAAAATAATCACAAGATTTCCCCCTAAGCTTCTTGCATACAAGACGGGAAAGGAAAATGTCATTTTATATAACCAGTAAGAGAAAGCTTTTCTTTTGTCAGGAAACCAAACTTTTTCCTAGCACTAACTCCAGGAGGGATTTATTGCATGAAACTTTATACGAAACGTTGAGCCACACAGTACGTCAGGTCTTTAATGAGGGGTCTACAGATAATACAGAAAATTTCCTTATATGGTCATTTCTTATAACAACCAATACTACAAGCAGACAGCCTAATATTATAGCTTGGACAAAAGCAAGTATTTTATAAACTAGAGTAAGATAGTCTAAACTGAGCTTTCTAGTGATCTCACTTGATAAGGAGAAAGAATCCAGAAAATACAGTTGGGATTTTTTTAATCCACTCTGATAATCTCCATCTTTTAGTGGGAATGTGAATTATAATTAAAATTATTGGTATCATTGGGTTCAAATCTCATACTGTTTGTTTTCTATTCATCCTGTTTGCTCTTTGTTCCTTAATTCTTTTCTTCTTTTGGATCAACTGTTTTTATGATTCCATTTTTCTCCTCTTTTAACTTTTTAGTTACACATTATCTTTCTTTTCATGATTAACCTCTTAATAGGTAAAATTTATAATGGTTTTAAAATATATGTTGACAAAAGACATTTAAACAGAAGAACATAGAAAAATTCAGAGAAAAAGAATTGGGAAAGATATAACAGATACACACTAACCAGAAGAAAGTTGGTGCAGCTATATTAATATATTAATGTGATTTTAAGACAAAATATGACATGACAAAGACAATCTAAAGATAGAATAATCCTGAGCATATAGTTAGCTAACATGGCTAAAATATATGCTAAAATATTGACACAATTATAAGAAATTTGTAAACCCATAATTATAATAGATGATTTTAACATTCCTTTCAGCAATTTACAGATAGAGCAAACCTGAAGTAGTAAGAATATTAAGGATTTAAACAAAATAATGATGAAACTTGATCTAATGGAAACATGTATATGAATCCCGAACACAATTTTCCAAACACAAATATTTATAAAATCCAACTTTATACTAAGTCATAAAGCAAATCTCTGTACTACCCCCCCAAAAAAATCAGCATGATACATTATCTACTCACAAGTCATTAAAATTAGAACATATTAAGAAAAATATAACTTCCCCAAACACCTACATTTGAAAATTAAAAAATATAATTGTAAGGAGTCTGTGGATCAAGAATTAAATCAAAATGGTGGGTCCCTGAGTGGCTCAGTTGGTTAAACTTTTGTCTTCATCTCAGGTCATGATCCCAGGATCCTGAGATCAAGCCCTGCGTCAGACTCCCTGCTCTGTAGGGAGCCTGCTTCTCCCTCTCCTTCTGCCGCTCCCCGTACTTGTGCTCTCTCTCTAATTAATAAAAATATTTTTTAAAAAAAGAAATCAAAATGGAAATGGGAAAACACTTTAAAACTGAACAGGAGAATATCATATATTAAAACCTATGGGATGAAGCTAAAGTAGGTTTTAACGAAGAAGTGATTAAAAAAAAAATCACAAAGAAAAAAAGCCAAGGGGTGTACAGAAAAGGAAATGTGTATTATTAGTTTTAATTCTTTTGGGTCATAAAGGATCAAAAAACCAATATAAACTTAAATATTGAATTTTTCAGCTCATTAGAGTCAAGTCCAGAGATAGACAGGTCTTTAGGTATAGACTCAAAAAGGGTTTAAATTATCTATTATCATGACCCAAATTTGACCCTATTTCTCTCTGAATTCCACTCTCCATGTTAGTTTCCTTATTATCAGACTCCCCTCCTAGGGCAACATATCTGAAGACAGTATCTTCCTAACTATACTCTGTAGCAAAAGGGAAAGGATCTCCAATCGAGTAACCATGGCCCAGGGAATGTGACGCCCTGGACGGCAGAGCTTCAATCCTTTGTTTCGAGTAGGTAACATCATTGGTAGCACATTAACCAAATTAAGTTAAAGACATTAAAGTTAGGGCGCCTGGCTGGCTCAGTTGGTTAAGCGACTGCCTTAGGCTCAGGTCATGATCCTGGAGTCCAGGGATAGAGTCCCACATCGGCTCCCTGCTCAGCAGGGGGTCTGCTTCTCCCTCTGACCCTCTTCCCTCTCATGCTCTCTGGCTCTCATTCTCTCTCTCAAATAAATAAAATCTTAAAAAAAAAAAGACATTAAAGTTAAAGATGACTGGTCAATGGGTTCTCTAGGGCAAAAAGGAACAGATGTGTACTATACCACAACTTCAGAAAAATGTTTTATTTTTAATAGGACTTCAACACTATGAGCTCACCACGATGAGTTAATTGCCAAATGTTCCTCGACATAACAAAATAAACTTGATCTAGTACATGGCCAGATTCCATACTATCCGATCCACCTGAATGTTACAGGCCATTACCAGAAGGGATTATTTGAGTTTGGGCAAATTTAATACTGATTTGTTTTTTTTGACTGATATTAGCCAACAGATTCAACAACTTCTGAAGATCAATTCCTGAACCTGTTGCTCCTTTCAGGTAGGTCTTTAATAAACCAAATACTACAAGGCTCTGTATACAGTTAGCTCTGTGTTCATTTGTAGCAGAAATATTTAAGTGTTGACTAGGTTCTAGACATTTCATTTACTGCTAGAGAAACGAGCCAACCACCAAGACCCTGACCCCCCTGCCTTCCTGGAACTGACAGTAGTGAGCCTAAGAGGAGAAAACATTTTCAACTGCTACACTCAAGTATAATTGTTCAAGTGTGTGAGTTGCATTTACACCCCTTTTAAGCATTTTGCACTGCAGATTTCACAGGTCATTAATCGGGCCAAACGAAGAGAACATTCGGTTCTTGTGGCAACATTCCCTGGGCACTGGGAACAGGTCACTAGCATTGAGACAGAGCTTTGGATGGCAAAACAAGAGGAGCTGGAAAACTTTGCCCCGCCTATAATCTAGACCCCCGTTCCCCTCCCAACAATTTGGTGGACTTCTACAGATAGAGGGTTTGGAGAGGGAGCAGAATAGAAGAAAGGATCAGAAGCATAAAAAGAGAAACAAACTTAGGGAAGAGTAGGGGAGGAGGGGGGAAGTAGGTGAGACAGGTTGAACCGCGCCTTCTGGGGTATGAACAAATATTGGTCCCCTGCTCTGTCAACACTTGTTTATAGTTCTGGGAAAGAGGCCTCCTCTCAAGGATTTGGTGGCTTTACTTCGCATAATATTCAAAACTTTGAACAAAAACACTATGGACTGAAGAGCCAGAAAACTAATTTTATGCCATCCTGACTTCATTACGGCAGAGAATAATTGATTCCATATAAAACTGAATGATATATTCATGTCCTACCTCTTAGCTAAAACCGTTCGGTTTAAATTTCACTTACATACTTGGCTAACAAAGTGGTATTTTATTGCAAAACAAAAGAAACAAGATCAAAATGCAAATTCAAATGGGTGGAAACTATGCATTTTCCAACAATGAGAATAATTATGTAGACAACATCTTAAGCTAGTCTTCAAAGAATGTAGGCAGTGATTGACAGAGGATTTCTACCAGTAAACAAAGGGTTTCTTTTGAATAAAGACAATAGCATACGTAATTTACATGTCTTGCTGAATAAAAATAATTGTTTCAAAAAGCATTTTTAATAAAGAAATCAAAGAGTATCATACCAACGTTAGGAGTACGGTTTGAGTATCTTTCCAAATAAAAAAATTTAGAAGTTTTAAATTTCTGCTTAAAATTGTTTGAAAGCCAGGAGAAAGAACTGGGAGAACTGGTTGTGTTCATAGTATCCCCAGCTGGGATAGCTTTCCACATGCAAAGCTTGGTTGTACCTGAGGGTAAAGCAGATCAAGTCACTCTTTCGCAGAAAAAAATCCGTGTTTCCCCCATAAACACCAAGTCCGGATGGTGCCCTTCACGGTCCTGCTAGATCTGGCCTTGCTTCTCTACCTCATCCGCTATGAGTCTGCCCATGACCACTCCCCTCCAGCTATGCTGGCACCATGTTACTTCCAGACCAGTCAGGGTTTTCCCATTTGTCCTTGCCTTCAGTTAGAACCTCTTCTCTCAGGTTTCTCCATGGCTTTCCCCATCCTTCAAGTCTATTCAAGTGAGGCCATTCCTGACATTTTCTTTAAAATTGCAAACTTTGGTGGCCTGGGTACCGCCGTCAGTTAAGTGTCCAATGGTTGGTTGCAGCGCAGGTCCTGATCTCAGGGTCATGAGATCTAGCCCTGTATCCGGCTCACGCTCAACACAGAATCTGTTTAGGATTCTCTCTCCCTTATCCTCTGCCTCTCCTGCTCTCATGCTCTCTAAATTTTTTTTAAAAGTTTTTATTTGTCAGGGGCGCCTGGGTGGCTCAGTTGGTTGGGCAACTGCCTTCGGCTCAGGTCATGATCCTGGAGTCCCGGGATCGAGTCCCACATCGGGCTCCCTGCTCAGCAGGAAGTCTGCTTCTCCCTCTGACCCTTTCCCCTCTCATGCTCTCTATCTCATTCTCTCTCTCAAATAAATAAATAAAATCTTTAAAAAAAAAAAAAGTTTTTATTTGTCAGAGACAGTAAGAGAGCACAAGCTGGGGGAGCAGCAGACAGAAGGAGAAGCAGGCTCCCTGCTCAGCAAGGAGCCTGATGTGGGACTCGATTCCAGGACCCCGAGATCATGACCTGAGCCAAAGGCAGACATCCAACTGACTGAGCCACCCAAGCATTCCTAAAATAAATAAATCTTAAAAAAAAAAATTGCAAACCTCCTCCCACATTCACCTCCTCCCCTGCTTTATTTCTCTCCATAATATTTCTCCTGTGAGCACCACAAAGGCAGGAATTCTTGTGTTTTGTTTCCTATTATTCTGTGCCTGGCACAGAGTAAGCACTCAATGAATATCTGTTGAATGACATGGGATTGCCAGCATGGTTAGGGGTCTAGTTCTTCACCAAGTAAAAGAACATCTCCAAGTACTGTACTAATAGCTAGAATCTGGGTTCTCTTGAAATCAGAGCCTGAGACAAGGGCACACATGTAGGTAGTCTATTTGCAAAGTGGTGCCAGGCATCAGAACTGAAGGACAGAGGAATGAAATAAACAAGAGTTAGTGAAAGGAGGAGACACAAAAGTCAATACACAAGACTGATAAAGGGGGACGATACACTCCAACCAGGTAGTGTTAGATCAGCAAGGATAGGTGGTCATAAACCTTGTTGGGGCAGGTCTGAAGAGAGCGGGTGGGGTTGAGGTTTGACAGTGTCACAAAGCCAGGCTGGGCGGTGGAGACGGAGTTGTTCTTTAACTCATCTCTGATTTGGGGGCTGGAGAAATTGCTCAAAAAGGCCCACTTGTCAAGGCCGGCTTCATGGGCATGTAATCTGCACCTTCGCACAGAGCCACACTTGGCTTACTTAAGTTTGGGCCGTTTTATTCTTGAACGTGGGTTTCAAAGCAAAGTCTAATGAGCCAGCGGAGCATGAGCAGAGAAAGCGGGCAGCCATGCGTGCAAGCGGTTGTGATGCACACGCGCGAAGGCTCAGGTCCACGAGCACAGCTGCGTCAGCCAGTCCAGGGTGCAGGGCCTGAGGGGCGGTGGGGCTGGGAGCTGGGCCCACACGGACAATGGCAGCAGCTGCCGCAGGAGAGAGAAGGGGCTTAGGTGGAAGGCCAGCTCGCTCATCTGTCCCCAGGGTCTGTCCCTACCCTATCTGCACAAATATTAACTCTCCCTCTGGCTGGACTGATGCGATCATAGCTGCCCGTACTCAGGCAGTAAACTTGGTAAGTTATTACAAAACAGAAGTGTATACATGGACATGGAAATAAAGCCTATCAGGGAATTATTTTAATTATTCAGATTTTGGAAACTGCTGTAATATTGTCAAGCAAGTATCGACAGGCTTAAAAATGGAAATAATTTAAAAATGATCACAGTCAGTGAAAAAGACCACTATTTTCCTATGAAACTTTGGCTGAACCCAATATTAACAAGGGAAACAATTTTTAAATTGTGTTCTTATAACTGAAGATACACAATAGTATAATTGAGTATTTAACAATATACAGATCTTAAAGTCTCTTTCAGTTTCTTGAGTGACTTCCTCCTCCCCAAATCATGGGAAATTCCAGAGCAAAAATTAAAATGCCGTTGTATAAATTTACATTTAAAACAAAATTCAGATTTACAGAAAACTTATTTGTATGACCTTTTTAGAAAAATTGTCCCAAGAATCCTCCATTCTAGATGTAGTGAAATTTGTTTAAAGATTTATTTGACAGAGACAGCAAGAGAGGGAACACAGGCAGGGGGAGTGGGTGAGGGAGAAGCAGGCTTCCCGCTGAGCAGGGAGCCCGATGCGGGGCTCGATCCCAGGACCCCGAGATCATGACCTGAGCTGAAGGCAGACGCTTAATGACTGAGCCACCCAGGTGCCCCTAGAAACAAAATATCTTTAAAGAAAGCTTTACATTTTAGTACTTTTAATGGTCCCTTTCTCTTTTTGAAAAAAGGACCCATATTTTCACTTTGCACTGGACCCTATACATTATGCAGCTGGCCCTGATGGTCATTTGAATCTGGACAGTAATTTGAAAGAAAAGATCCTTCCACTAGGAAGAAAACTGCAAGTGTGGCAGGTAAGGAGAAACCAGCATCTGGCAGTGGTCCTTTCTGTTTATCTTTTCAGTAGGAAAAGATGACTGATAAGAGGAGGGGGAACTCTTTTAATACACATTTTGTGAAGCCAAGCTCAAGATATCTTGAAGAAAAAAATAAAACAGGCTCACCTGAGTGGCTCAGTCTATTGAGCGCCTGACTCTTGGTTTCCACTCCCGTCATGATCTCAGGGTCACGAGGAGCCCTGTGTTGGGCTCCGAGCTCAGCGGGAATCGGCTTGAGATTCTTCCGCCCCTTGTGCACGCATTCTAATAAATCTTTTTAAAAAATTAAATCTTTTTTTTTTTTTTTACCAGTCATCTTTTATTGGATGTTAATTCTGAATTAGAATATGAAAGGATTCAAGGGTGCCAGGCAAAGGTCATGGTCAGGAATGCCGAAAGTGCCTCCACACCGGGCCCTCTTCAGTGGTACTTGTGGAGCCGCTCGTGTTTGAGTTCCTTGTAACAACGACAGTAGTTGAAAAGCACATAAGCTGCCAGCACCATAGAAATCCCAGCAACGCCCCCTTTCTTCACATTGACATACTTGTTGTAATACCGGTAGTAACCTCTTTGAAATGCTCCAGCAATACCCTTAGGGGTGAAATCCCGCATCAGTATCCAGCTGGGCAGCTCTCCTAGTTTCACATCCATGAGCTTCTTCTCCTTCAGTGGTAGGACTGACGCCATCTTGGAGTCCCGGGTGTCCGCTCTGCCGGGCCGCGCAAGGACCAAAAAATTAAATCTTTTTAAATCTATTTAAAAAATAAAATCTTTTTAAAACTTTAAAAAATTAAAAAATGAATTAAACAGGAAGTTAAAGTCAAGAATGCACCTAGAAAAGTTTGTCAGTCCCTCCCTATAAAAACCCTGTTATTTTGGCAAGACCAGGATTAAAGACAAAGCAACAACAACAAAAAAGATGTGGGGCGCCTGGGTGGCTCGGTTGGTTAAGTGTCTGCCTTCAGGTCATGATTGTGGAGTCCCAGGATTGAGCTCCGTGGGGAGCCTGCTTCTGCCTCTGGCCTCCCAATGCTGCCGCTGCTCCTCCTGTCTCTCTCTCTCAAATAAATAAAATCTTAAAAAAAAGAAAAGATGAAATGGCACAGTAGAGAGCTACACTGAATGTAAACCAAGTGGCAGAATACATATTACAGATAATGAGGATGTTGACAAAAGAGTAGCCAGTATCTCACATTAAAAAGGGGCTCCTATGATCTAAGATCCAGGGATCCTTTCATGGGGCCCAAGATAGAAAGGAACTGGTAGCTGGCACAGAAGGAGGGTATACAAACGGTTATTTTCCTCAAGTATTAAAATGCCAGCTGGTGGGCCACAATCACTGCTCCCTTGTTATGTCAACACGTAGAGAGCATGGTCAAAAGGCAAATTGGGAGTTAGAGCTCATGGCCGGCCACTAATTACCTACACAACACAGGAAATTTAGCCTTTCTCTGTCCTACTGTGAAAACTGAAAGAATGACACATCATCTTGCCACTCACAGACTGTATAGCAATATCACGTATGTGAAAGTACTTTGGGAAAAATAAAAAGTAGTAGTCAGAGCCTTAAAGTATACATTCCAGCGCTTAGAGGAGCGGTTTCATGCCCAACAAGAACAGTTTCCCATGACTTTAGAAAGACTAATTTCAGGGCAGTGTTCACCAGTCACAAGCACTATCTGCTTAAGTGTTCCTGAAAAGCCAGCTATCAAATGCTGAATGGCAAAAACACCAGTAATTACTGAGTTGTCCCCCTCAAGCTGCTCCTAAACGGATCATGGTCACAATAAACAGCTAACAACATAGGAGTGGTTGACCACTGGGAAACTGCAGGAGTGAATGAAATCTGGATTCGAGTCCAAAATAAATACCGAATTGTTTAAAAATAGCTGCAGGATTTCGTAAACACTAAAGCACAAACACAAAACTCTTGAAGTTTTTGGGTATACTGTGATAAACAAGACAAACATATCCTGTATTTTAAAATCAGACATGAGCTTTTCCCAAGTTCTAAGTCCTTAGCAAAGTGTCTTTGTCCATAGAATTGAAATGGAACTGTGGAAACTGCAGTTACATAACATTGTGTATATTTCTAGGTCTTTCAAGATTCACTTTCATCATTTGTAAAATAGGGTAATGATTTCTACCCTGCCTGTGGCATGGTTGCTTTAAAAGGACCAAATGTGAAAAGGTCTTTAAAACTATAAGTGTCTTTATAGTGAGACATTCTTTTTCACAGTTCTATTTCAGTTTTCACTATCGGTCCTTGGTTCTTGAATTTGGTCTGGAAAGAGCCAGAGGTGGTGAGCAGGAGGGAATCTAAAGAATTCTTTAAGGCCACAATCAGTAATAAAAGGACAGAACCCTCTTTGTTTAAAATAAGGCAAAAAGAGAGGGAGGGTCTAGACTGAGATTTTATTCACTTCTCTGTGAAGGAAGTCTGCTGATGGTCCATTCTATACCAAATCAAAACAGGTAAGAAAGCCAAGGATAATTTGGCCGTTCTTTCCCACCTGACCCCCTTCCTCCACAACCAATATTATCTGCCAGTTCCTACCCCTACCCACATCTTCATTCTTCGATAAATGTTCTTAGTCTCAAAGTAGTATGCCAATGCTGCTTTAAGCCAGATATTCTAGCAATTGCTGCCCTTTCTACATAGAAATTATGGGGTTGCCTAAGAAACTCAAAGTTTGAGTGTTTTATTTGGGGCAGGTGTTATGGTGTCACCACCTCTCTATGACTCTCTCCCTTTCCTTCCTCCACCAAGGTCAGGGATCATCCAAAAGGACAAATTAGCCTGGCCCTCATATTCACCAAAATCTGAAATATAGACTTTACATATTATCCCCAGGAGAACTTATACTTATAGTCATCTTTGGAGGTGGGGCGTTACATAAGAAATGATTTCTTAAATGTAAATCTTCACAATAAACAGGATTTTGTTTGGGCATTTTTAAAGGTAGTGGGCGTTTCAAGAAATGGAACTAGCTTGGGCAATTTCAACCTCCAAAATGTCCTGAATAGGATGGAGAACTCTGGCTTCCAGTTATTTGACCTTGGATATATTTCTATACTTTGGAGACCCAGTTTAATCGTTTGTAAAATGAGATGGTAATTCCTACCCCCTGCCTATTGCATGGTGCTGTTAAAGGGACCAAATATGGGAATGCTTTGGAAATTGTGAGCAGCTTTATAGTGACGTCAAAGTCAAAACATGTGACATAGGGCTAGTGCCTCCTTTGGCCAGCTGTGTGACCTTGGCCAGGTCACTAACCCACATTGTAAAAACAGGGGCATGCCCAGGTGGGCTTCAATCCCTGCCAGCTATCAAATTCTCTGATGTTAAAAAATACAGAATTACCACCACTACTTCCTTTTCACCTTCGGTAGCTGCTATGTTTATAACAAAAGGGGCTAACAAACAGGCCTTTTTGATTATTAATTTTATTGTAGGGAATTAAAAGAGTTTTCCATTAACAATCATCAGGAAACTGAACAGAGGGTGGAGCTGAAAGGATCATAGCAAGTTTATCAAGAAATGGCATATCAGCAAGTCAGAGGCTAAGCAAATTAAGAGAATCTTTAGGCTTCCAGCCACTGTGGATTGCAGGTGACTAACACTCTTCAGAACTAGTCAACTATAGCCAGCCTCTATTACTGTAATTCAAAGCATCTAACACAAAGGAAATGAAAGCTAAAAGGAGGTAGGGGAAGAAGGTCGGCAACAGTGACTTTGGTCTATAAATGCTTTGCAAATAATAAGCAACAAAGAAAAAAAGGAATCTCTGCTTTTGATAGATAATGACTAGAATAAAGCAAGAGATGAAAGTATTTATAAAAATGGATTTCTAAAATTCTTCTATCCTCATCAAAACCTCTTAAGCAAATAATTCCACCAGTTTCCCCTCAAAGAGATATGAATGCAATGTTCCTGGGTTCTCCCCTCGTTCCTCACCTTCCACCCTGTCCTTCAGTGCTTTTTCTATCTCAAAAGTCACGCTTACCACCATTCCATGACCTCTTCTGTAGCCATGGATTAGTCTTAATTCTTTATGGATAGAGGTGGTCATTAAATAATATGTATTAGCTGTGCCGAGCATACAAAAACCAGCATTCCAGGCAATGCTATTAATACAGAATTGTTCAATCTTGTGATAATTTTTATCACTAATGTCCAATAATGACTCACATGACTAATGTCCAATCAATGGCCAATGATTTTATCTCTGGGGCTTGCTATCATTCTCATCAAGGCTAGATCCCAAGGACACTTGCCCCTGTAAATCCACCATTGTATCTGCTTGAAACATAGTGGAGGCCAGTATGGCTGAGTATCAAGCACATCCATGTTTTGTTTGAATGACACAGTATTTTAAAATTGAGCAAACATTAAGAAGTATATAGACACTTAATAGAAGACCTGATTTTGGCTTCGCTTAAAAAAAAAAAAAAAAAAGAAAAAAGATCTGGCAACAATGGGAACCCTGTATTCCCTGTTCTGCCCCTCCCTCTCCCTCCCTCCCGTTCTCTTTAAAAACACAAGTGCATTTCATTTCTTTAGATTTCCTGCCTGACCCCACTGGGACAGGAGTTTTCTACCCCACAACATAAGACACTGGTAGTGTGTCTTTGTTTGGATTTCCTTTATTTACATTATATTTTAAAAGGTTTTCCTGCTTCTGAGTTTTTGTCTTAAGTCAATACAGTATGACCGCCTTAGTAGTAAGAAGGCTAGAAAGACATTCTCTAAACATAGTGATATAGAGAAGTTACAGAATGAAGGCTTTAGAAGAATTGTGAATAGAAAAAATATATAAGAATTAAGAAAAAAGGAAATTTCATCAATACACTCAGAAATCCAAAACTTGCTAAAATGAATCATGGCTTAAGACAACCTGAATCTCATTAAACTCTTAACTTTGAGGAAGTAAGGTTATGATGATCCATCAAAATACTGATTTAAAAAATTGTGTGCTCACGTAACTGTTACATACTATAAACCAGCCAATGCCGGGGATAAAACCACCCCAAATGAGGGTCTGGGCTGTGGATCAAGAGTTCTTAAACTTGGAATCACCTTGGAAGTTTTAAAAAAATTACTGTTTTCTAAATCCACTCCAAATCCACTCCAAGCGTTTAGGATTTAATTGGTGTGCAGTGTGGCCTGGACTTTGGGATTTTTAAAAGTTCCCCAGGTGATTCTAAAACGCGACACAATTTTAGAAACACTGCTGTGGACATTACTTCAGCTATAATTAAATATTAAGGCAGGGCTATTGCTTCTTAAAGCCAATCTTAGTTCTTGAGAGTAAAGTCAATCACCTGCCTGTCTCTGCAGGTGGAGGGAAGTGGATCTGCATGCAACTCTTCCAAAAGGTATATCCTGTCCTTAAACTAAGGCTCTGAGAGAAGAGCAGGCCACAGGGCAAATCTTATCACAAAGGAAAATGTTATCTGATCCATCAAGCGAACCTCTATAGTTCTACTTCAACTTGAAGCAGTTAATTCCTGGATTGAGCCGTGATATCCTCATTGGTAAAAATAGAAACTATAATCCTTCCCTTTAGAAAGTTGTTCTAAAGATTAAACAAGATAACGTATATGAAGCAATTAGGTCTTAAAAAGTGGTAACTTTTTTTTTTTTTTTAAAGATTTTTAAGTAATCTCTACCCCACCGTGGGGCTCGAACTCATGACCCCAAGATCAAGAGTCACATGCTCTACCAACTGAGCCAGCCAGGTGCCCCAATAACTTTAAAATCCAAAATTCAGTGATTATAGTTTTTCCTCAAAGCTGTAGTCAATAATTCTAATATTAATCTCTCCCCTTCCTTAGAGCAATCCAACTTTGAATTCTTCATTTTGTACTGTTCTCTAATTGTTTGATGAATGTGGCCTTGCTGGATAGACAAAAATTATTTGAGAGAAAGGGAAATTAGAGCATTTATCAGCAATGATAAAACCTGCTTGCTTCTCACACAATATAACATGGTAAGTTGAGAGACTGGACCCTCAACTTGTTAGAAAAAACTGGCTATGAATTTTAAAGTGATATCCATAAAACTAATGGGTCAGCATGTGGGGAGGGCGTTGTGGAATAGCAAAATATACTTTTTGAAGGTAGAATAACCCAGGGGTGCCTGAGTGGCTCAGATGGTTAAGCGTCTGCCTTTGACTCAGGTCATGATCTCAGGGTCTTAGGATGGAGCCCCGCATCGGTCTCCCTGCTCAGCGGAGAGTTTGCTTCTCCCTCTCCCTCTGCCTCTCCCTTCTACTCATGCTTTCTCTCTCTCTCTCGCTCAGATGAATAAATCTTTAAAAATAAGTAAATATAGAATAACCCATATTGTATTACTTTTCCACTGCAGCTGTAACAAATTACCACTAACTTAACACTAATTTGTTACCTTACAATTCAGTATGTTATGAAACATAAGGTAGTAGACCTCCGCAAAATGTGTGGGTTTGGCATATTGGTTATTTTGAGCTGTAGACACTTGAAAAAGAGCAGACGTAGGAAGAGGCTCTCTCTGAACTCCCCTTGTCTCCCCTTCCTCCAAAAGGAACCCAATTGTTACAAATCCCCTTCCCTGGAGTTTCATTGACCGGGGAAGAACAACTCTTATCTTGGTTGTGTAGAGGAGACTAGTAGTCAACACCATCCCCGGCCAGACTTTGTCACAAACTATCACACCTACCATCTATGCTTCTAAAGGCCCATTTATCTTTCACAAAAATCATTTACCCTCCCCTAAGAGGTACACATCCCCCTTCCTTTCCCTATGAAGATGGTATTAAATCCCAAATTAAAGCCACCTCTTTGAGTTACTCATTTTTCCTGGGCATCTGGCCTGTATACGTGAGGTATGCATGTTAATAAACTTCTGTTTTTTTCTCTCTTGTTAATCTATTTTTTAGTACACAGAGGCTCAGCTATGAACTCAGGAACATAGAGGGAATATTATTTTTCCTCCCTACAGTTAGAAATAGGACATGGATCCCACTGGGCTAAGATTAAGGTGCTGGCAGAATGCACTGCTTTCCGGGGGCTTAAGAAGAGAACCCTTTACTTGCCTTATTCCAGCGTCTAGAGTCTGCTTTCCTTCCCTCCCAACTCCCTGCTCCATCTTCAAAGTCAGCAACGTGAAGCAGAGTCCTTCGTGTGACTGGTTCTCTTTCCACAGTCACATCTCCCCTTGGCCGTGACACTTCTGCCTCTCTCTCCCACTTTTAAAGACCCTGATGATTAAAATAGGTCCACCTGGATAGCCCAGAGTAATCTCCCTATTTTAAGGTTAGCTGACCGGTAATGTATTCCGGCTGCTCCCTAATTCCCCTTGACTGTAGGACACAATGTATTCCCAAAGCAACAAATTACGGAAAGAGAGGTCTCACTAGACTGCCAATTACGTTGCAATCGGTGATCATTTTCTTTCTCAACTTAGTCAAAACGGACTGTTATCCCAATTCCAGGGATGAGAATGTGGACATCTTTTAGGGTTATTCAACCTATCACATTTTCAACTGACCATGAGAAGTTAATTAAGATCAAAGAGTTTGTAAACAAGTAGGGCCTGACACAGGACAGATTAAGATAGTCACTGACTGAGTCGTGCATTTGCAGGCCCTCACACCGCCCCCCTCCTCTACACCTGATCCATGGCCGACATTGCTCATCGACTAGGCATCATTGTTACCTGGGGATCCTTCTCCACAGGGCGTGCTGGGTCCTCTCCAGAACAGTCAATATGAGCGGGCACAGAAACCGAAATCTCTTTTCTGTCCTAAATCTGAACGATTGTAGTGGCAAGAGAGACTCTCTCTCAGGGCCTTTTTTTGGCATAAAGTGATAATCCTATGGTTTTAAATTGGCAGATGAAATGAATCCCAGCTGAGCTGAATAAAGAGATTACAAGAAGACGGGAAAATACGCCAACTAATTAATTCAAACTTTGACAGATATCTGTGTTTCTATGATACCTGTAGAGAATCCATACAATAACTAATAAATAACTCAGAAAATCTGTACTTATTACTGCCCCTGCCTATACAACACAAAGCCTTCTCTTGAGACTTACTATAATGCCTCTTTTTTTCCAAGATATATTGCTTATAAAAAAAGATTTGAATATATGTTTACATGTAAGTATTTGAAAGCTTTTATTATTCTAAATAGAATGCCATGACCTTCTACAAGTACATTATATAAGTAATCCATGATCATGGTAGAGAATTTAGGAAAAACAAGAAAACCATACATAATTCTATCTGCCAGAAATAAATTTCGGTGCTCACTCTGTCCAATGTGTTTACATTCATTCATTCAACATAATTTTAGTGAGCCTCCCTGCTCGGCATTATTCTAGGCGTTCAGGGTACAGCATGAGAAAACAACAACAATAACACAGACAATGAGTTCAATTATGTACCAAGAAAAAAACCAAAAACCAAAAAACAAAAACAAACAAAAAACCCAAACCAATTTCTTCATACTGTTTATAATTGGCTTTTTCTATTTACTAGTTTTTTTAAAAATACCCCTCTAATTTTGTCAGGCTTTTGTAATTTTCCAGTAGTCTTGACTGCACTGAATGATAAGATGATCACAGATTGCTACATGATTGGCAGTCCTTTCCATTGTCTGATGCTATGTCATCAGAAGGAAACCTCCCAGAAAAGAGAGAATGCCATGAATTCTCTTTTCACCACGAAAGACCACTTAGCGAATTGAAGAGAACCTCGTTCTATCTTGTTCTAGTTATCTATTGTTGCATAATGTGTAGTCCCTTAAAACAACAACAATCATTTTATTATTATTGACACAAGTCTGAAGGTTTACTTGGCTGGGGGTGGGTGGGTAATTTTCCCTTGGAGTATCTTTTCTTATGCGGTCTAACAGTTTTTGGTACCGAAGTCATCTTGAAGGTTTCTTTTTTCTTTTTTCTTTTTAAGGTTTTATTCATTTATTTATTTGAGAGAGAGGATGAGCAGGGAAGTGGCAGGGGCAGAGGGAGCTCGAAGTGGGACTCAATCCTAGGACCCCAGGATCATGACCTGAGCCAAAGGCAGTTGCCCAACCAGCTGAGCCACCCAGGCGCCCCCATCTTGAAAGTTTCTTTATTCATATAGCCCATGAATTTTGGCTATTGGCAGGAATGTCAGTCAAAGTTGTAATCTGAACACCCACACACAGCCTCGGTCTGCGGCCTGGGCTTCTTCACACATGGTGGTTGGGTTCCAAGATCAAGTGACCCAAAAGCACCAGGCAGGAACTATCTCGCTTTTTATGCCTAAGCTTCAGAAATCACATAGGGTCACTTCTACCACAGTCACAGGCCCATCAGATTCAAGGGAGGAAAGACAGATGCCACCTCTTGGTAGGAGCAGTATCAACATCACATTGTAAGGGGTGGGATATATTGTGGTGACCCATCTTTGGAGAACACAATCTGCCACATATCTCAACAAGCCTTTAATCTGCATGGTTAAAATCAGGGACTGCAAACTTCGAGAGCCACTGTAAGCTTAAGAGAAAAGTTCTATCACTATCCAGACTTTCTAAAAAATACATCTCAAAGATTCGTTTTAGTAAGAAAGAACTGATAATTGAATAATGAACTATTCTAATTCCCCCTATATTTATCGCATGGATTCACATTTTAAAGTATTGACAAAAATAAAACTTGGTCAGATTTTTCTCCTCTTTACAAAACTTGCTTTGCTATTTTTTTTTTTTTTGCAGAAAGTATTATATTTTAGTTTTTATTACATCAAACTCCATCTGATTCTCAGGCCTCAGCCCTCTGAGATGGTTGGAAGTTCAGTCTCGGACACTTAGGATCCTGCAGCTCTTACACAGGGCACAATCTCCAGTGCCACTCCCATCCCAACTGGGTCTTCAGTCTATGCCAACTCCTGGTTGCTGGTTCTATTCTCTGGGCACTCTAAAGAAACAATCTTCCCATGTATGAAGCATGGGAAGAACCATTAACTAATTTTGGCATCCAAGGCTATTAAAATGATAATGTAAATTAAGGAGTGCTTAAGTGTAATATTAAGAAGGCTATTAAATGAGTTCCAGACATCTGTGGGATCTCTATGTATATCATTGGGGCAGTCTAAACACATTAACTCACAAGGTTACTCTTACCAAAATTCCACATAATAATTTAGAGAAACTTTAAAATAGATGCTTGCTAAAACAACATTTTGCCATTTTATGTCAACACTTGATGAGCACCTATGATATATCTGGTACAAACAAATGCTATGTGCTCATGGTATACTAGCTATTAAGGGTATACATTAGGACATACATATTTAAGATATAAGTAAGATTTAAATGATTGACACTTTATCACTTTAATAGCACAAATGAAATCCTATTATAATAAACGGCATTATCAAGAAAGATTCCACAGTGCAGATATATAAATATCATAGCAGAATACCCACAACATCAGTGCGCTATTGATCTGATCACAATACACTCTTCCTGTTGAACAGCAAATGCTTTTTCCTGTCTCTCTCTAAAAAAAAAGAGTTACCTTATAGTTTCATAATTGTTTCCTGTAGAAGGGAGAGACAAACTGGATGGTAGGTGAAAGGAACACATTTCTTTTGTCCTGATGTCAAAGAAGCACTCACTTCTTCCTATGTTGTACAAATTCTCAAATCCTCGCTCCAGACTTTCACATAAAGGAGGAAACATTTCCCTCTTTCTAGCCCAGTCTTGTTAATTCACCACAAAGTGAATGTTAATTTTTTTCTTTCAGACCTGTTTTCTAACCATGAGTTCATTACAACGAAAATTACTGTTTTGAACTTTTTTATATTCTCTAGGGCTCATTATAATGCGAGTCAACGCCCACAATTTCCAGAAACATCATTCATTAATTGATAAAATCAACCTAAGAAATCTGAGATTCCTCTGCATTAACTTAATGGGTCATTTCACCTAAGGAGGGGCGGGGGAGAAGGAACGGATGCTCGAAGACTATCAGAAACTAGCAAAGGAAAGCCCTGTTTTACTCTCCGTTTGTTCTTTGTTTCTGAGGCTCTGGTTTGGCTTGGGTGTGGTCTTGCAGGAGAAGAGGAATGCTTCCACTCACCAGCATTGTCCTGACAAAAAAGATGGCCCAGGCAAAACCACAGTTTCCTGGAATCACAGCCTTTTCTCCGCACTACTAAAGACGGTTTAGGGAACTCATACCATCCATGTCTTTTCCAGAAAACTGTTTACTTTGTTGAATCATATACAATACTTAACAGGGAGAGGAAATATGGAAACTTTTCTTCCTGGTCTTGGAATAGACTCAGTGTTTGCATAACTCTGTGAGTGGGGATTGGAATCACTTGTGGACTTTTTAATGTCTTTACCAGTATTCATTTCTTTGTCGTTTATAAGTGACAATTTAAAATAATCTAGAAAGATCGCTTATGTAACTTGAACTTTTGTCTTATCTTTTGATACCGTAACTGCTATAGAGTTCCACTTGTTTTTCTCTAGATATTGCAAATGCATAAACTATATGATAATGATATGTTAACCACTATTCTTTTTTAAGTTTTCTACACAAGCTTAGGCCTACTCAGGTCAGAGAAGCATGCATGAAGTAGAAGTTATCATCCCTTCTGATAATGTAGAAGAGTGGAGAGGTAAGTAAGGTAGTGATGATTGCCTGATTCATTCCCAGTTTTTGAAATCATAAACACCAAGTTTTCACTTCATAGGCATTAAATATATGTGTCTGGGAAATCAACTTACAAAGACTGAGTTAATTGGCCTTTTCATGATGGGCACTATAATCCCTTGCTCTGGTTTGAGTTTATATCTTTTTCCTGTACTTGTTCATTCATTCTGCCAACACTTGTGGAGCACTTTATATATGCCAAGCCTTGTGCATTAGTCTGAAAGCTCAAGACAAGTGAGAAAAAAAGAAAAATTATATGTAATTATAAATACGTAAGATTTTATATATTTATAAATATAAATCATTTTATGTATTTTATTTATATTTTATATTTATATATTTTATATATAAATAACTTTATCTAAAAGCCTATATAAATTTTACAAATTTTTATGTAAATATATAAAAAGATTTTCTATATTTATATATAAGGATATATATAAGATTTTATATATATATAATTATATAAATATATAACAAAGAGAAAAATCTATATTATATCCTGGCCCTTAGAGAGCTTAAATCCAGCAGGGAAACAGGCAATAACCAGTCACAAAGATGCACTTAATCATTTATCCAACAAATGTTACAGACAAGGTGGTAGGGATACAGTAGAGAACAAAAAGGGCCCAGACCCTGCCCTTATGAAGTATAGTCATGGAGACAGGCCTTAATAAAATGTAACACGGATATGTAAGTTGAATGCTGTATAATTTAGAACTTTTTCAGTTCCAAGCAGCCAAAAACTCAACTCATACTGCCATAAGCAAAAAAAGAAAATGGGGAGGGATCTATGGGTTCATGCAGTTAAAAAGCTGAGGGCTAGTTGAGGCATGGGGTGATGAGGGGGCTCCAACAATGTTACCAGGACCTGGTGTCTCCTTACTTCAGCCAGTTCATCTATGGTTCAGTTTCATTCCCATGTTCAAATCCAGTAGTAAAAGAACTGTTTCTCTTCTCCTGGCAAATACCCTGGGCATGACTCTCACTAGTTCAAAGAGAACTCATGCACACTCCCTATACCCATCAAGGCCAGGGGAATGCAGTATTGTGATTGGCCAGGCCCAAGTCATATGCTCATCCTTAGACCTGTAGGTAGAACCTAGAGAAGGCTGTGGACTGAGAGTGGGGAAGAGAGTTGGTGCTCAGAAGAAATTGGGGATGCCTTACCAAAAGGAGGGGAATGGACATTGGCAGTCAAAGCACACTAGCCACTAATATGCCCCGTGTGGTCCAGTCTCTCTGTGCCTTCCTATTCCTGGAGATAAATGTAGGTAACCAAAATTCCACTGAAAGCAATTTCTATCCTTAATGGTGCCTCTCAGTGATGGTCAAAGGGGATCCAATTCATAGCCACAGACACACATCTTGATGCCCTGCTGTCCTTCTCGCCTCACTCTCAGTATCGTGCATGTCCCACGATGTCCGAGTGTCTTTCTGCCAGCCTCGTATCCGGTCCCCACCAAAATTCCTCCCAAGTCCCCTTCACATCCCTGCTGTCCTTCCCTCATTTCGTGCCTTGACTCTCTTTGCCCAAGTCCACTATTATATTACCTCCAGTACTTTTTTTCTCCAGCCTGCCTCCTCTAGGCTTACCTGTTTTTCAAGTATTCCCTCCACTGATTACCCCAACCTGCATAATAAAGTTCAGACATTTCCTTAAAACGTCGGGGGGAGGGGATGGCTGGGAGGCCCTGAGCGACAAAAAAAACACTGGACTATTTTTAATCTGATGAGCTGAAAAATACAGATAGTCATCATTTTTTTCTTCCATCCCTGCCATCCAAATAATCATACCCCACCATATATAATTTCAAAATATGATAAAAAGCTGGGATGGGGGGGGCCCTAGGTTGCTCAGTCAGTTAAGTGTCTGCCTTTGGCTCAGGTCATGATCCCAGGGTCCCAGGATTAAGCCCTGCATTGGACTCCCTACTCAATGGGGAGTCTGCTTCTCCCTTTGCCTCTCCCCCAGCTTGTACTCTCTCACTCACTCACTCTCTCTCTCATAAATAAATAAAATCTTAAAAAAAAAAAAAGAATCTGGGATGGGGGTAAGGTGAGCAGCAAAGTGCTTTTGAATTAAGATCTAAAGGATGAGCAAGAATGAACGAAGTGGGGGCGCCTGGGTGGCTCAGCCGGCTAAGCAGCTGCCTTCCGCTCAGGTCATGATCCCAGGGCCCTGGGATTGAGCCCCGCGTTGGGCTCCCTGCTCTGCGGGGAGCCTGCTTCTCCCTCTCCCTCTGCCTGCTGCTCTGCCTATCTGTACTTTCTATCTCTCTGTCAAATAAATAAAATCTTTAAAAAAAAAAAAAGAATGAACGAAGTGAATGGGTTTGGCGGATGAAAAAGTATTCTGGGAAGGAGACACTTCCTTGGACAGCCTGAAGGGAAACAGGAACTGAAAAGCAGCAGGTATAATCAGAGCGAGGGGAGAATGACACAGGAGGCCGAGGGTAGCAGATACCAGTGACCAAACAAGAGAGTTGGCTCAAAAGGCCTGCAGAGTTTCCTTGAGTCTCAGGGGAACAAAAGAACGTCCTTTTAATAGCATTCCTCAGGCCCAGCCTTGTGAGGAAGAAATCCCTTTTGAGCCCTCCATGCCTGGATTCTTACCCTATAGCAATCTGAGTTACATAAATCTCTGTGAAGCAAGAAATGAAAAGTGCCTTCAGCACAGTGTCTCTTGGCTGAACTTGTTAGACATCTCTGTGATATGCTTAAGTTCAAAAAGGAATCACTGCCAAGATCATTTTGCTGTTTGTTATAACCATGATTAGTTCAACTTTCTAATCTTCCACTGCACAACTTTTTGAGAGAAATTGAATGTTGATAGGAGATAAAACTTATTTATTTGCCTAAGACTATATGCAAAAATAAAAAAAATCTTGTTTACATGTCCAAATATTTACTGATATGGTTGGTTTTAAATCCATCATTTTGTAATTTGTTTTTTATTTGCCCCATCTGTTACTTGTTCTTTTTTTATTTTTTATTTTTTTGCTCTCTTTTGGGTTAAATATTTTTATGATTCCATTTTATTTCCTTTGGTGGCTTGTTAGCTATAACTATTTTATTTTGTGTTAGTGGTTGCTTTAGGGTTTATAGGGTACATCCTTAATCTATTACAGTCAACTTTCAGTGATAATATACCACTTCACATAGAGTATGAAAACCTTACAATAGCACACTTCATTTTCCTACCTCCAGGCTTTTGTGCTATTATTGTCATACATTTGACATTTGATTTCTACATTATAATCCCTACAGTACCTTGTATATGTTGCATTTTTTTTCTGTTAAACAGTTATCTTTTTACGCATTTTTTTTTAAAGGCCAAGGTGGGGGGTGGAGTGTTTTATATTTACTTATCTTTGTACTATTTCCAGTTTTCTTCATTCCTTAGTACCTCCAGATTTCTTTCTAATATCATTTTCCTTCTGCCTGAAGGACTTCTTTTAAAAATTGATTTTGGTTCAGTCTGTTGTTGTGATGAATTCTTTTAGCTTTTATATTCCTGACAGAAACTTTATTTAACCTTCATTTTTGAAAGGAATTTTTCAATATTGCTCCAATGTCCTATGGCTTACATTGTTTCCCAGAAGAAATCGGCTGTCATTCTTACCTTTGTAACCACCCCCCCACATATTTTTGGCATTTTCCCTGACAGCTTTTAAAATTATCTCGTTATCACTGATTTTAAGCAGTTCAATTATAATATGCCTTGGTATTGTTTTCATATTTCTTGCTCTTAGACTTTGCTGAATTTTTTGGATTTGTAGATTAGTCTTCATGAAATTTGGAAAATGTCTGGTCACTATCTTTTCAAATATTCTCTCTGTCCCTCTCTTTCAGGAGCTCTAAGCACATGTATCAGGTCATGTGAAGTTGTTCCACAGTTCATGAATGCTCTGCTCATTTTTTCTTCAGTCCTTTTTTCTCTGAGTTTCATTTTGGATAATTTCTGTTGCTGTGTCTTTAAGTTATTTAATTTTTTATTCTGTTGAGTCTAATACATTGCAGTTTTCATGTTAGGCATTGTATCTTTTATCTCGCAAAGTTAAATTTGAGCCTTTTTAATATTTTCCATGTCTTTACTTAACATACTCAAGCATTTCTCTACTTTATCATATTAACCTATGGAATATAGTTATTACTGTTTTAATGTCCTTATTTACTGATTTTATTGTCTATGTCATTTATGGATCTTCTTCTTCTTCTTTTTTAAGAGACAGGCAGGTTGGGGAGAGGCAGAGGGAGAGAGAGAATCTTAAGCAGGCTCCATGCCAGCATGGAGCTGACATGGGGCTTGATCTCACAACCCTGAGATCATGACCTGAGCTGAAATCAAGAGTTGGACGCTTAACCAACTGAGCCCCCCAGGCACCCCTGGATCTGTTTCTATTAATGGTTTTTTTTTCTCTTCATTATGGATTGTATTAGATACCAGTCATTGTTAAGTTCTCTGATCAATATTCTAGAGTGTTGTTCTGGGACACAGTTATGTTATTTGGAAATAGTTTGATCCTTTCAAGACTTTTAAGTTTTATTAGTCAGGACCAGAATAGCCCTTAGTTGAGAGCCAACTCTGCCCCACTTACTGAAGCAATACTCTCTGGGTATTCTACCAGTACTCTGTGAATTAGAAGGTTCTTCCTCCAGATGATGGGAGCACAACCTATCCCCAGTCCTGTGTGAGCTGTAGGGACTGTTTCCTCTGCTCCATTTGGGCAGCTCTTTGCCTCAGGTAGTTTCCTCACACTCAAGCTCTGACCAGCAATCAGCAAAGGCCTTGAGGGGAGCCCTCTGCAGCTCTCTGGATCTTCTTTCTGTGACCTCAACCTGGAAATTCTCTTTAAGTTGGAGCAGTGGTAGGGATCATTTCATTGGTTGTCCATTTCTCAAGGGTGACTATCCTGAGCTGCCTGATGTCCCACATCTGAGAACCATTGTTTCATACATTTTGTCCAGTTTTTCAGTTGTTTCAGATTGGAGGATAAATCTAGTCCCTGTTACCCCTTCTGAGCTGAAAGCAGATGTCTTAAACTGTGTTAAACTGATGGTTCTCAAACTTCAGTGTGCATCCGAATTAACTGGAAGGCTTGTTAAAACACAGATTGCTTGACCTCCCCCAGAGTTTCTAAGTAAGTAAGTGTGGGACCTGAAAATTTGCATTTCTAATAAGTTCTCCGTTGATGCTGAAGCCTCTGGTCCAGGGACTACACTTTGAGAAGTACTGTGTTAAACTATTCAACGAAGAACATATCAGTGATGTTCATCTATGAATCAATAACACAGTGTGAACACATTGATAATCAAGGCAAAACTTGTCAGTCACAGAAAAACAATCATAAGTAAACATATTCATTTGGAGACACATATATCAAAAACTAAAAAAAAACTATTCATGTCCTCTGATCTGATAAATCCAGGAAATAAACTCCATAGAAACCATGTGGATCAATCTTTCCCAAACAATATTCCTTAGAACATTAGTAATCTGTGAGTTGTTAATAGGTTCTTTGTGAAAGGTTTCTATGGTTAAAAAGGGTTAGGAACCTATAATATGTTAATGTACTTTATGAATTATCCAAGAGAAAGATGGAATATGAAGGGTTTCCCAAACTTATTTGACCACAAAACCGTTTTATTTTGCAAAACACCCATTAGCAACTTGAATTCTAATGTTCCTTGGAAGCCAGTTTCAGAAATACTGGAGCAGACCCTTGGCATTTGTAAGCTTACCATTTTCAGAGTTAGCAACTGGTCAGAAGATATTCCATTGCCATAGTAATCTGGGATTCTGCTGAAGCAAGATGGAGCCTGGGGAGTGAGTTACCTAGCTAATGAATGAGCTCAGCCCACTGTCCACAACACATACCCTAATGTGGCTTTCTAGTTTGCTGCTCTTCAGGCAGTAGCTTTTACGGTAATAGAAATCTTTGACTTGTGAAAGTGGCCCTGAGGAAAATGTCAGCTGTTGGTTTTGGCAATGGAAAGAAGTTATTAGGGAAAAAAAAAAAAGGAGGTGGAGATGGAGGTGATCTTAGAAAGAGGGTCTTAGCAAGAAAATAGATACATTTTAAAGGTGGTCTCCTAAATTTGGCAGGGACTTGAATCTGTATGCAAATGAGCTCATTTTGTAACCTACATGGAAACCATAAAAAGTGATTCATGAACTGTTTTAATGAGACACAAAACTTAGCAAGATAAAACATTACACATGTAATTGCTGACAGAAATGTAATTCAAGAGAAAGCCAGAAGCCGGGACAGGTTTTTTTGGTGAAGTCACCTGAGGTGAAGACACTTAAACAGTAAATAAAATTTGTTTCTAGAATTTAAAGAGAAGCTTCTTTTTGCATATTATGATGCAAGAAGGGAGGTGTGGCCTTAGCTCACCACATTCCAAGGAAGTGAAATATATTTCATCCTAAGCTAAAGACCTCACAGAAGAAAATATCTGGGAAATAAATCTCATGGTTCAGGACATGGCAGAAAGCTGTAGAGGAAAAAAGTGCTGCTAATCACTGTGATTCTTTTACAAAACCTGAACTCAAGTTCTCCTATTACCCCATTCAGACCCTGCTTAGGCATATTCTCCCATCATTTGACCAATGTTACCCAGTGTCTACTCAGGGCCAGGTGGTATGATAGTGACCCGGGTTTTGAATGGAAAGAAGGCCGCGCCCCACGTGCCAGGAGCTCAGAGCAGTCACCTGACTTCCTGCCTCTTCTCCCAAGGGTGGAGGCCTTGTGAACTGTTGTAGATTGATCTTCTGTAGCTGTGTTGCAACAGCGACTCCTAGTAAACTGTCAACTCCACAGGGCAGGTGTTTGATCTGTCTTGCTCATCTTCATATTACACAGAATTCATACTTACTGATTAAGTGAATATTCCTCAGAATAAAGTTTGAAAACATTCTAGATACAGGCATACCTCATTTATCGCACTCTGCGTTATAGCGCTTTGTAGATATATATTGTGGTTTTTACAAATTGAAGGTTTGTGGCAACCCTGCTTTCAGCAAGCCTATCAGCGCCATGTTTCCAACAGCATTTGCTCACTTCATGTCTCTGTGTCACATTTTGGCAATTCGCACAATATTTGAAACTTTTTTATTATTATTATATTTGTTATGGTGATCTCTGATCACCACTCACTGAGAGCTCAAATGATGGTTAGCATTTTTTAGCAACAAACTATTTTTAAATTAAGGTATGAACGATTTTTTAGACATGAAATCCAAGAATTAAATAATGTCAAGGGGAAAAACAACTAAAATAGAGTCATAGCGATTGGATTAGTTATCTAAAGTATCCCAAACTTTGCCTCCTCCAGGTTTAGGCTCCAGCTTTCCCCTGAGTTTGGCATGGCTTTTCCCTGCCTATGTCTGTTGACATCCTATCCCTTTAAGGCTCCATTGAAACATCACATTCTCCCTGGAGTATGAAGACTTCCACGTCCCTTCCTCCTCAAAAATAACCTGCTAGAAGATGCTGCTAATTCTCACCCAAATACCTCTAGCGTTACCTTCAGTGTCCACAGGTGCACTTGAAACAGCGAGAAGCAGCATGTCTGTGGTTGAGAACCTCCTCCAAACCGGGAGAAGGCTGCTCTGCCCATGCTCGGCAGGCCAGAAGTGCTAACGAAGTAACTCGTTCTAGGGAACCCCTGCTCCAAGACCGATGGAGGCTGTTTGTTTTAGTGTGCTCAGCTTGCCATAATCAAATATCATGGACTACCAGGTGGCTTAAGCACAGAAATTTATTTCTCATAGTTCTGGAGGCTGAGAAGTCCAAAATCAAGACGCCAGCTACTTTGGTTCCCAGTGAAGCTCTCTTGGGTCCAGTAGTCTCTCGCTGTCTCCTTAACATGATGGAGAGAGAGAGCAAGCTCTCTGGTGTCGCTTCCTGTAAGGGCACTAATCCTGTCATGACCTCATCTAAACCTAATTACCTCCCAAAGGCCCTATGTCCCAATACCATCGCATCGGGGATTAAGATTTCAACATATGGGACACCTGGGTGGCTCAGTCCCTTAAGCGTCTGCCTTGGGCTCAGGTCATGATCCCAGGGTCCTGGGATCGAGTCCCACATCGGGCTACTTGCTCAGCGGGAGCCTGCTTCTCCCTCTGCCGGCCGCTCCCCCTGCTTGTGTGTGTGCTTTCTCTCTTTCTCTCTCCGATAAATAAATAAAATCTTCAAAAAGATTTCAACATAGGAACTTAGGAAAAAACAACACTCAATCCGTAACACTGGTGAATAAGCACCTCATTTCCTTTGTAACGTGGGTGGAATAACTCGGAGGTGGTGCTCATATCATTTCCTGGTTTCCCCAGGAGGTTAAGCTCCCGTTGCCCACAGTGCTGACTGGCTTGATAATGCATTTTATGTCTGCTACCCTCTCTTCTCTGTCTCACTTGCCTATTCACCTTCCTTCCTATACCTTCAAAAGAAAAGTCCCTATTCTTGCATCCTTGTATCAGGGCCTGCTCCCCATCTGGGCTCCGGTGTTCCCGTGTTGGAATATGTCTCACATTATGCTCTTTAATGCAGGGTTTTATGAATGTCTAGACTCTCATAACTAAACCATAAACTCTTTTGAGAAGAGACATTTCTTTAAATCCGTTTCCCCAAAAGCCTAACAAGGTACCTTGCATATAGCAGGTGCTTTAAAAATACCAGATTAAGTAACTACATTAATCAAACTAAGGATTTTTATAAGAAAGGCACTATAGCCTTCTAACACCAAAACAGTTCACAGCATTTTCTGTAGCACTATATAAATCAAATTATTTAAGCGAATTTTTACGAATCATAATTAATGATTTAGAAATCTCATAAGCTGTTCCAAGTTCAAAATGAATCCTTAAGTTTAAGCAATAGATTAAATATATTTTAATATTTTCTGGTTGAAAAAATCAGCACTCACTGAGGGAGTCATAGGAGATAAGATTTGAATTGAGTCCATATTTCTTAACACAGCATTCAAAGACCCACACGTCTATCCACCCCTCACCTCCCTTCCCAGCTTTCTCTCTCCTATTTCACAGCTGCTGTGGGTACAGTTGTGTGATCTTCATGCACATGACCTCCAGTGAGGTTTATCTTTGTTAACAAAACTGCATAATACCACAGATCCCACGTCCTAAGAAAACTTATCATTGTTTTAAAATGGACAAAAGATATATGCTATAAGGAGAAAATAAAACAACTCCTCCAGATAATAATGCTTCCTCAGACCCCACTTTGCTTCCCTGTCATTACCAAATTGTCTATGAGTCTTCATTGAGAAACTGATTCAAATAGCTAGAGATTTGTTAACATGATTTGAATTGAAATAATGTTGTGATGCCCTTTGACGTTATTCCCAAGGTCTAATTCTGTGGCCTGTGTCTTTTTTTTTTTTAAGATTTTATTTATTTATTTGAGAGAGAGAGAATGAGAGATAGAGAGCACGAGAGGGAAGAGGGTCAGAGGGAGAAGCAGACTCCCTGCTGAGCAGGGAGCCCGATGTGGGACTCGATCCCAGGGCTCCAGGATCATGACCTGAGCCGAAGGCAGTCGCTTAACCAACTGAGCCACTCAGGCGCCCTAATTCTGTGGCCTGTGTCTTGAAGACAGACACAGACATCTACAAGACGCAGAGAGGCAGGGACCGCACCTGCACGTCATGCAGAATCATAGGGACATAAACAATAAGCAACATTTTTTTTTGAGAAATAATACAAGGAATACTCATTCATGGTGGAGATATCGGTCAATACAGAGAAGTGAATAGCTACACTTCTGATCAAAGCAAAACACTAACATTTTAGTGAATACCCTTTCAGACTTTTTATATACTATTTTATACACATCTACAAGAGGCCCCCTCTTTTTGCACTCAGCGATGTAACACGACGTGGCCAAAAATGCACACAGGCTCACGTAACACCCACTCACACTTCTGACATGGCTTCCTGTACTCCAGAGGCTAGAAAGCTAAACATTTCCAAAACTCCCTTGCAGCTTGGGTTCCAAGTGTAACCAAATTTTCACCAAGCCCTGATGGTAGATACACACCCTGAGAACGTGTATGGAAGGCAAGTGAGTAACATGAGGTGACAACCATGGTCAGGGACAGCATATCTCCCAGTAGCTGAAGGAGAAAGTCCATTCTCAGACTCTGGCAGAACAGATACTGAGAGGCAGCCCTGGGCAGCAGAGGGGTCCCGTTAAAATTGCACCATGCTGGGGTCAGGCACTGATTCTGGCTCCTACTGCATTGTTTGCTTTCCTGCTTCTCTTGGAAATTCTGTTATCTGCAATTATCTGCCACCTAACTACATGGGAATGCCTTTCCATGTCAAAAAAATACATGACTATAATATCATACCATTGCTGCTAGTAGAATCATAGAATTCAGAGCTAAAGGGTCTGTGGTGATCAGCTAGACTTAGAGGAAAATTAAGCTCAAAAAAGTTAAATAACTCACCCATTTCCTCAGGTGGATAGAGGTGGAAGGAAGACCACATGCCTGCTTCCCACGCTGTGTCAAGAATTTATTCCACCCTTGTGCCCCAAAAAGGTAATGGGACAAAAATGGATGTGCCCAAATTAAACTTTGGTGTTTCTACACTGTCGAATGTGCTTATCCAACATGTGGCAGGCTTTAGCTCCAAGAAGATAGTGTTGGCTTTTTCATGCACTTGCTTCCTCTCTACACCCACCTCCATTTCTAACCCACCCCACCCCAGCACATGTCCCATCCCCAGACCTGCTCCCCAGGTTGAGACCACCTAGGCTTATTCGTGGTGCCACTTCTTGTCATAGCCTTCACACCAGCCAGCTACGGCGTAGAGCATGTCCGCACACCGCAAAGGTTCATGTTTGTTTTGCCTGAATGAAGACTCGCCCCCAAGGAGCTCACAGTCCTTAGTGCTAGCAGGCAAAATTATTGTTTTGCTCTTCTTGTATGAGAGGAAAGACTCATTGGTGAAAGGTCCCATTCGGTAAGGGGAAAGAGTATGAGGTTTGGATCCAGACTGGATTTGACTCCGAGCTCTGCCACTTCCTATGTGGCTGGGGGACAAGTTATTCACTTTCCATGAGTCTCACTTTACTCATCTGTAAAATGGAAAGGAAGATACTGATCTTTTCTTTTCTTTTTAAAGACTCTATTTATTTATTTGACAGAGGGAGAGATAGCAAGAGCAGGAACACAAGTAGGGGGAGTGGGAGAGGGAGAAGCAGGCTTCCCGCCGAGCAGGGATCCCGATGCGGGGCTCGATCCCAGGACCCTGGGATCATGACCTGAGCCGAAGGCAAACCTTAATGACTGAGCCACCCTGGCGCCCTAAAAGATACTGATCTTAAAAGGCTGTTGTTTGGACCAGAAGAAGTATTCCTATAACGTTTGACATGCAAGGTTTCATTCAGCAAATGATTATTGTCCAGCAAATGGCTTAGCAAATGGTTATTGTTATTGGGGTTGCTGGATACGCTGTCGGCTTGAAGAACAGCCAGCCTATGGTGTATACTTGGGCTCTTCCTCATTTACGGTTTTACAGCTGAATTTGGACAGGAGACGAAGATGGCTCCAGCATAGCCCAGTGCCCTTTCCCGGAGGACTCAGATAGCTTTACAAGTCCGTGTAAACATAGAGAGTTGAGCTCATACCCAGCCCTTAACAGGCCGGTGGAGTTCGGTTCTACTTCAGCATGTCAAGTCTTCTGTTGAAGTGAACACAGGGACAAATAAATCAAAAACTTGAGTCTTTTAACACATGGCATTATTTAAGAATTAGCCATGGGAATTGGGTATTCCCACAATCCTTTCTGGAATGGGGTAGGTCAATAATGTTTAAAGTAAAATCTAAGTCAGCTTTCCTCATAAACATAGAAATACAGAATTTATAGGAGCTTTTTTAAAAGTATTAACCTTTTGTCTATAGCTCAACACTTCTCTTATGAGGTGCGAGATGCAGAAACATGACAGTTTTTATTTTCTTTTAGAAGAGAAGTTTCATTTTACAAATGACTTTCAATCCCATATGTGACCATTACAGAAAAAGCCTGGCGGCAAATGCTATAAATAATCAAGTGCCTATCAATTATAGCAATTGCGCATTGTTTCCAAAACGCTATTAACCTTCCTTACATCACTTCCCAAAAAAATCATTATATATGTATATATATTATGTATATACATATATATGTACATATATATGTACATATATATGTATATGTATGAATGATGTTTTAAGTGGAAGTTTTTATGAGATTTTCCTCTGGTGCTTTGTTCAGTGATCAAAATATACGGAAATCTTGTTTAACTACATTTGAAATAAACTATACACCCAAATGCTAATTTTTAAATCCCAAATTAGACTAATTTACTTAGACTTTTTCTGAATGGGGGAAAAAAACCAAAATTCTTCAATAAACCCTACTGCAAATTCTAAAAATTTTCCTTGAAATTTGGTGGATAACTATGCATTCATTTTTATGTAATCTGTAGCAAAAAAAAATTCTGTTAAGAGTTAGAGTATTTATATTTTACTTTCCTGGAAGTGTCTGGTGTTTCTTATCACAAGTGAGATAATATAAAATTATTTCATACATCCCTAGTGTGCTCTGTTCTTCATGGTAAAATTTTTGGAGGGAAGAAATAAGTTTCCTAGTGATTGTGACTTTGAGAATTTATTCTCATCAGAACAATATCTTAAGACAGAAGTTAATATTTGTGGGAAACTTTAGGTGTGACCTTTCTTAGAAAATTCCATTCTGTGCATGTATACACAATCATATACTTATTCAATGTTGTCCTATAACCAAGAGGTCAAGCGGCATAAGAACTGGAAAATGGTCATTGATTTGGCAGTTGGGACCCTCTCTGGCCACAGTAAGCGGCTCAGGGTCTCTCACGAGAGTGTAAAGTGTCAGCCAGGCATTTCAAGGCTTAACAAGCCTGTAGAATCTCCTTCCAAGCTCACCCGTGTTTTTGTCGTCAGGAGGCTTCAACTCTCTGCAGCTGCTGGCTGGAGGCCTCTGTTCTTCACCATGGGGGCCCTTCAAGGCCACTTGAGTGTCCTCCTGACATGGCAGCTGGCTTCCCAAGAGCAAGTGATGAGAGAAAAAGACAGAGACAGAGAGAGATAGAGACGGAGAGAGAAGGCAGTGAGAGGGATGAAAGAGAACGAAGTCGCCGTGCCCTTTTTTACTCAGTCTTAGAATCATACACTTTATTCTGTTTTCTAGAAGCAAGACACTAAACCCAGCACATGCTCCAGGGCAGGGAAAGGAAATTTCACCTGATGAAGGGAGAAGTATCACAGAATTTGTGGACATAGTTTTAAACCACCACAATCAATTGGAAGTCCTGATTGCAGGTAACAGAAAATCTATCTCAAAATGAAATTAAAAAAAGAAAAAGAAAAAAAAGAAATAAACAACATTGGGGATTCATTTGCTCCCAAAACAAAAAGATCCTGCAGGAAGACAAACTTCACGAGCCCTTTGTTCAGAGCTCCGCTCCATTTCTCTGCCCTTTCTGTGTTCAATCATTCTCAGGCAGGCTTCCTACCAGCAAAAATGAATGCAGCAACTCTGGGCCTCATGTATGCGCACAGAACTTTCCAGAACATGTAAGCATGGCTCTGTGGCAGCATCCCCCAGAGTTCAGAGATTCACTCTGATAGGATGGGTTTAGGTCACACATGACCCCCACTCCCTATCCAAACCAGGGCTGGAAGGCCTTGATGGGGTCCAAGAGTCCATACCTGACCAGGGCTTATGGAGGCATATCCCTGAAACCACACAGACACCACACAGAGACCTGGGCCTCTGGGAAAGAGGAACAGATGATCGAGAGGCCACCTCGAGTACCTACTACAAAAGTCAAGGAAGTTTTGCCAGCTTTTTAAGATATTTTTAAGATAACAGCAGCTTTGTAATGTGAAAGCAAAAGAAGCTGTAGAGACTGAGGAATTGAAGAGCAAGAGAATGTAACTAAGAATGCTAAAAAATGGGATCGAAGACACCCTCGGAGTGGATATTCTTGGTAAGGGGTTGGAGAACCACCTCTTCCTCTGATGTCATCGGGGACAGCAAGTATAAACATGGGAGAAAACACAGCCAGTTAGAGGAGGCAGGCTGAGCAAATGTTGGCTGTACTTGGGAATGCGAATGAAGGAGGGGAGGTCACCAACAGAACATAAGGGAGAAGAGTGAAATAGGGCATTCGTGAGGTTGAGAGAAGGTGGATGGAACAGACCATCTTGGAGATTAAGGGTAACCATATTTCTCATACTTGTCCAACTAGGAAAACTGCTGTCATAAGAAAACATAAGCTTAGCTGGAAAAGCTAGAAAGCTCTGAGAGAAAAGAAAACGTCAGTAATCCTGTAACGGAATTGATAGCACTGAAGGAAATAGTTTTTTTGTTTGTTTGTTTGTTGTGGGTTTTTGTTTTTTTGTTTTTTTTTGTTTTTTTTTGAGAGAGCGTGAGGGGGAGGAGGGGCACAGGGAGAGAATCTTGAATCTTGACTCTTGACATGGGGTTTGATCTCAAGACCCTGAGATCATGACCTGAGCTGAAATCAAGAGTTGGATGCTTAACCGACTGAGCCACCCAGGTGCCCCGGATATTGTATTTTTTGGAGAAAGAAGGGTAAGAAATAATGCAAGTTATAATGAAGTAGGAGTTTCAAATAAGTTTCGAAAAAAGCAACTATGACAAATACCAAGAATAAGATACTCTACCCTTCAAAATTTAAGCATATGTAACTTACATGATTCTTTTCTCTGACAGAAAATGCATCACAGACTATTAGGCTTGAGTATGAGTAATTTTTAATTCCTACCACTGCTGCTAAATCTTGGCTAAGAAATAAGATGGAACAGCTGCTTCTTTTTATTATTATTATTATTATCCATTAAGCATGTAGATTAGCAAAGTGAGAATTTATATTTTCCTTTATTTCACATATACTAAAAAATTCCTCTTCACCGTAGCCTAGCTGGCTTCTGGGAAGGAATCCTTGTCCTAAAATAAAACAAAGAGGCTCTATGTTTATATTCACACTCATCTGGTTCAGAGTTTTGTTAAGAAAAAGTAGCATGAAATAAAAATAATAAAAATATTTGAAAAATCTGAACTTGAGCACAAGGTCATGAAGAAAAGCAACCTTGGTTCAACTTGCCTTAGGACAGTGACCTTGATGAAGAACTTTCATTTGAAATTGTTTAATGGGTTCCAGAGAATGAGAGAGCTGTTACAAGTATAATGTGCATTTCTTGGGGAAAAGAAACCTCCTGCTGGACACATTTAACCTTTAATTTTGCCTCTTATAAGACTGAAGGGGTCACACAGACTAGAACCATATGGAATTCAGAAGGGCTTATTCTTCTCCCACTAGCTCTTCCCCAGGCACACAATTTACTTTCTATTGCGGGCTCTTAATTATTTTGGAAACACTTAATACCTTCCTACTACCAAACCTTTCAGTAGACAACATAAGACGAATGCTCAGCAAAACACAGTTTCTATTTCTTTCTCAAAGCAGAAAAGGACATCAAGATAGCTTTGCTTAACATAACAACCTACATTTATTGAGAATTTACCATGAGCCAGACACAGCATTGTACACACATAATCTGATTTGATCCTCCAAACAATCCTATGAGTTGTGTAGTATCATCATCTCACAGATAAAGAAAAAAGATGTGAAGAAGTCAAGTATTAGGCGAAGCTCCCAGAGCTATTAGGTGGCAGGGCTGTATGTTGAAACCACATCAGTTTGTTTCCAAAGCTCATACTCTTTCTTTTGGCACCATTCTCTCTAATCATCTGAAATAATTTCTTAATATTTACAAGGAAAAGAGTCAACAGTTTAAAGAAATGTCTAAAGGGAAATAAAATACTTGTTAAAATGTTGATAATTAAACACAAATACAGATTTATTCAAAATCAAATGTTGTACTTTATCCCCAGACTCACTGTAAAATACGCTGAGACAAATACATACAGGATCAGAGAGCAGAAATACTTCTAGGTTAGAAGTAAGCCCAACTTCAAAGGATAGAATGAGGCTGTAAAATTTAGGGACAACATGAGCCTCAGAAAGCAAACAGGTCAGGTCCTGGAGACATCAAGAAGAACCCAAGGGTAGGGGAGAATGGACCAACGGTTTGCTGAAAATCAGCACAGCAGTGACATGCACAGAGTTTCATTCAGTAGAAACACTACAGAAACCTGTGCAAGAAAAAATAAGTATTGTAAGCAACAGAGCTAGAGTGAATGTAGAATCTGAGAACAGAACCGTCCCGTCAGCCCCAGGAGTCATGTCACTTTTACATTAGCTGATACCATGAAGATATGGATTGCCCATATTTAGAAAAGCTCACAGCAGGCAGGAATACTTCCAGACTCCTGCCACAATATCAGGACATGTCAGTCACCACTATGTGTTTTTGCACAGTACTTGGTGGACAGAGACTATAAGGCTGCTATTCTAATGAGTTTATCCTGGATTAGCCCCAGCATAGTATCAGTGCTGCAAGTTGTCCTGCAGATGTGGTTCTGAACCGATGCCCTCGGCCCTCTCCCCACGAGGGCATCTGGCAAAGTCAAATTTTGTTTTTGATGATTACAAAGTGGAGGGAAGGGTAATATTGGCATCTGGTGGGGGGAGGCCCCCACTACAATGAATTACCCCGCCCAAAATGTCAGGTGTTCAGGCTGAGAAGCTCTGCATTTTTGGTTGGAGGAATAGTTTCAGTAACAGCCTTTTTCCAGCTCCCCATTCTCCCATGTATCAATTCTTAGGGATCGTAGCTTCTGGCACAAAGGTCATCAGTAGGCCTAGAAAGTGAACCAGATAGAGCCGGCATTGTTCTTCTTTTCATCTAAAACAATAAATCATCCTGCAGCTCAGGTATGAGGTCCCCTGCGTGGTCACTGACATCCTTGGACCCTTCGGTGCCCTGGTTTCTTCTGGCTGGGTTTAGGTTTCTTCCCCCCTAAGCAGCGTGTGCCCTCGCGGTGGGAAAAGCAAAACACTTGGGGAATGAGGCGTTTTCGTAACGTCATTTATTTAGTCTAGATGAGATATTTTGCTCTTTAAGAACAGGAAGGTTGCGGATTCCCAGAAGCTGGAAATGGGAGCAGAGACTATTTGTCCACTGGGGAAGTTAATCACGTTGAGTTTACTTATAAGGATAAGGCAAGGGAGAGGGTGGCGGAAAGCCCCGATTTGGCCGATTCTCTACTTGTGGCAGCCTCCTCGACCTTGGACTGTTCCCTCCTGAAGGAGAACTGGCGCCCGCGGTGGGAAGGGTACGTTTCAGGGCGGCGGGGGCTATTCCCCGACTGGACAGTCTCCGGGCTCGGTCTTTCTGTAGGTTAAGGAAGTCTCCTTTTTCAACTGCTAATCACTTCTGGAAACTGCCGGGTCCCGTGGGGAGGGAGGAGGGGTAGGGCCAGCGGGGGGGGGGGGGGGCCTCGGGACGTGGGAAGATGCCAGGCGGGCGGGAAACAGCAGGAAGAGGCGGGATTCTGCCCTTTGTCTCTCGGTCCCTAGCCCGAAGCTGAGCCGAGAGCAGCCCCCGCTCCAGACGCCCCCAGCCCTCCCGAGCGGGTCCAGGAATCCGCCGGGCGGGGCGGGGGCGGGGCTCACAAGCCACGCCCACCAGGGAGTCTTTAAAAGGTGCGGGCGCTCGCTTCGTCGCTGTTCCCGGACTGCCAGCGGACTCTTTCTGGTCTGGCTCTGCTATCTCTGCCGGCGGTGCGTGGTCTGCCTCCGACTCGAGTGAGTAGTGACGAGGGTGGGAGGTTAGGGGGCGCCTCCGCCTACCCAAGGGGAGGGAGGTTCCACAGTCTCCCGGGGTCCTCAGGACGTCCTGCTGGCGGTCCCCCATCTCCTCTGACATCCCCTTCCCAATCTCCACTTGCTCCCCCATCCTCCTCACTCCTGCGCCCCGGTCCCCCCAGCCCCCCTCCACACACCTGTCCGGCTCCCCACAGCCGCCCCGGCCCTGTCCTCGGATCCCGAGCCCTTAGGGCAGATAAATACTCGCGCGTGACCTCCCTACGGGTTGCTCCATACCGGTTTCTCTGGGAGAGAGGCGGGGCCGAGAGTTTCGCGTTGCTGCTAATCCGCTTTTTAGTAGTTTGGGGCCCCCTCCTCCAGCAGCCGGTTCTCTCTCCGCGAAGGGGAGGGCGGGATCAGAGTCTCGGGGTCTCCTCTGCCCGGAGTGTGCTGCTCCGAGGGCGACCTTACCAGGGGCTGGTTGGGAGTCCTGGGAGTGAGGTGGGGGCTTCCATAGCCTGCTGAGCCCAGAATCCTTCCCCTGCTGCGGTACAGAGCTTCTGGCATCCCCATTGTTTGGTGGTCACTGCCCACCAAGCGCTGAACCTTAAATATTGAAGAACAGCAGTGAAACATCAGGTCGATCACTCCCAGCTTTTTCCGGAACTTTCTACTATTCAGGTACAAACAGGAAAGCCAGAATGCTTGGTTGTGAAATTCTGCAACAGGTCCTGAAAATCACATCCTGAGTTCCAAAGCTCCACGTAGGCAGCCCCTGGGGGGAGGGGGTTTCTAAGCGGGGAGACACTCAACCTTCCTCCCCCTTCCCCAAGCCCGGACGTTTGTTGAAAGATATTTGTTTAAATAGTTACCCAAAATGTTTAACCTGTTTTATTTGCAGGCTTCAGGCTAAGCACATTTTCACTTTATATGTGCTCTCAATACAGAAAATCTTGTAATTTGGGGTAGAGGTTTTTTAACTCAGGCAGTAAAAGCGATCTCTTTAGTCCTTTTCTAATTAACCTGTTTTCAAGCTCTACTTATGAAATGCCAAGAACTCAAATAGGACAACCACAAATTTGGCTATAATTTGACTCAAATTTTTCAGGAAAGAGATGAGTGAGGTGGGATTCTAAAAATGAATCATGTAATTTCAAAACTGCCTACCAAACCATAACTGATTTATGAAGTCCACCCTGGTCCACCCTCACTATCCGTGGTCATTGTTCTCTCAGGTTGACTGCTGCTAGTACTTGATCAGTATTTCTCAGTGTTCTTTCTACTCAGGATTCTAGTTTTCTTTACTCTTTTAGAGTGAGATTACAAGAGGCAGGATCTGCATCTCATCAGTCTTTGAGACTCACAGTACTTGCCTGGGTGCCTTAAACACAGTTGGACCAGAGCCAGTATTGGTTAATTGAATGAAGAAAGGAAGGAATAAGGTTGCAATTGTGGGGGACAAATATTTCATTGGACTCAGGCAATAGATAACATTAGCAGATTTGATCAAAGTTTTTGATTATAAATTTTTAACGAATTCCTTCAAATGTATTCAAATAATGATTGATACAAATACTGATATGCTAACTACTGTGATAAAGACAATACTCACTGGAAGTCTGATGAAATTGCCAAATAACTTGGATTTGGGGGAAATTGTATTTTCTACTAAAAACAATTTTATACTACACACAATTTAATACAATAAAATACAATTTCATACTAAAACAGCAAGAATGTTGACATAACATAGAGGGAACGGCAATAAATGAGGAGCTTTAGAAGCCTAGCTCCAGCCTCAACATTGCCACTACATGGCCATGGAAATGAGGGCCTCTGATTTTGCTTCTCTGCCAAGGATGAGGTAAATCAAATGAGCTGTGGAAAGCCAGCCTCCTAGGGGGTTGGTGTCATGGCTTGGTGAAAAGGGCAGGACTGACCAGTTCCCCCAGTCTCTTGCAGCTCCAGCACCCATTGGTTTGATGACCTTGGGCAAGTTACTTTACTCTCTGGCCTCTGTTACCTCATCTCATAAAATGGATGTAATAGCATGTACACCAGGGTTGTCATAAGGCATATTGATCTTGATCCTTGAACAAAACCCAGTTCAGCCAGGGAGAGATTCCTTGTCATTAGACACTATTGTGAACTTTGTTGACTATATGGGGAAATGGCTCTCAGTGAAAGCCTGAACTGAACAGTATCTACTGGCCTTGCCTGGGGAGCAGGTTTCTTCCCTTTGCAGATATTCACAGGTTTCCTCCAGGCACTGTGTCATTTCCGGGGCTGGTATATGCATGGCAGCCCTGGGGTTCTGTTGGGTGGGGATCTCTAGACTCCCTTGGGGCCTTGATTACCCAAGGATGGTGATACTTAACTGTTTTTGTGTGGTGAACCCTTCTGGCCATCCAGTGAAACGTGTGAACCCTTTCTCAAAATGTTTTTAAGTGCATAAAATAAAGTCCATGGTACCAAGTTCACCAGTTCCAATTATTCCAAGGAAACCGTGGTCCCACTTTAAGAACCCTGACTTGGGAGTTTTCTCAGATTAGATTGTGGAGGAACCTGGCACAAGTTTTGATTGTTAAAAAAAATTTTAAGTTTTGGTGTAAGTCAAGGGGAAGAACCAATAGAATTACACTGTGAATGATTTGCAGAGGATATCAGGTTCCTTGCCTTTTTGTTTACTATCTCGTTGTGCCAACGGTACTACTAATTGTCCTTCACTAATAAAAAGACGACAGATGCCAGGTAATAAATACATTAGGGCCAAACAGCTTCCCAGCTCACTATAGGAAAGAAGGTTTCATGGTGACTTCACAGTACTTCTGCAAGAGAAAAGTGAAGAGAGAATTGGATCCTCACATAGTACAAGAAATGCCCAATTTAAAAAGAACCTACGCCAGAGCCAGAGAAGTCAGTACTAGATTTGTGTTGCCAACAGTGGTTTACTTTTAGCAAAACAGCAATGAAACAAACTCTATAGCTTATTTGAATTTTATTGGTGTTGATTTTTAAATTGAATTGGTAATTTTGGTTTCACAGTTACGAGCCACTCGATATCTCTATACCTCAGCTTCTCCACCCATAAAATGGGTGTAATGATAATGTCTCCTTTCATTGTGATAAAGGTTAAATGTTAGTATAAGTAAACTACTTAATATAAGTAACACATATAGTAAGCTTTATATAAGTATTTGTAATTATTATTACCATGTGGCAAGCAGTATTCTAAATGCTTTCCATTTTTGTTTAATCTCAGAACTAGTTTATGATATAAATAAGCATTATCTCTTTTGAAAATGATAAAACTAGCAGATCAAATAACCAACATCAGATCATTTGGCAAATAAACAGTAGTCTTGGCATATAAAATCTCAGTCTGACTCCATGTAAAAATCACACAAACGTTAAATTGTTTGAATAATTAAAAATCCTGCAGTTCGTACAGATTGTGGATTGCTATGGCAGATGCTGGGGGTCATGGTGAACACATTTTTAGCCTAGTTGCACTCTAATTGCAATGTGATTTGGCAAGTAGTATCCAAATCTGTGTCAAGGATTTTGCTGTACCCCATGTTGAAGACAAAAGTAGAAACAGGATAGAGAATTAGTAATAATGGTGAGGCTGAGGTGAACACAGGAGAACTTACTGGGGAGAAGGAGGGAATTCCTCTGTAGTGAGGATAGACTTAGGGAGGCAGAGAGGAGGGGTAGAGAGCTTTTTGGTTGAGAGTAGCAGTTTGGGTGTGAGACAGGCCCACAGAAGACACTCACTGGTAGCTGGATCCATGAAGACTGGTCAGAGAGGAAGGCATTCCTGTGTACAACGAATTCGGTAACTCGAGGACTGATTGGTCATTCTCAGGTGATCGGAGATGGTCTCAACCTTTCCATCAGATATGGGAGTTTGGGGGACACCTTGTGGTTCTGGAGTCAGACAGGAGTGAGTGGAGCCCAGATCTGCATGTCTAGAGGTCAGTGACCTCAGTAGGTCACCTAACGCCTGAACTTCTGGTAGCCAGATTCAGGCCCCGCAGTGCTGCTGAAGGAAAAGGAAGCCGGGGTTTGTGGAGTACCGGCTCTCTGCCAGGTACCTCAAATGTTATCTTATTGAATCCTCCAACCACCCAATGAGAGACCGTTGTCATCTGTTTCCAAGGTATAGCGAGGAAGTTGAGGTTAAGGAACTTGGCCAAGATCACAGAGCTGCTGACTGACTTTCAACCTTATACCTAAGTTCCACGCTCTTTCTCTTACACCAGGAATGTCTTAAGTCTGGCACACACACTGCAGCTTCCATGGCAGACATTCGTAATCATAGCCATCTTTAATGCAGCATCTTGACGGAACTTCAGAATCTTTTCGAACGTCGTTCCAGGAGCCCACTATCAGTAAATCTACAAGATGAACCGGTTTCTGCCATCCCTGTACAAGTACACTCTGCAGACACATGTAGAATCCCTTTCTACATGCCTCTATGTCATAGGTTCTGTGGTAGCGCCATTATTTGTTTCCATCGTTCTGCCACCAAAGCAGAACTCCCGGAGGAACTGGCCCCCTTCCTTATAACCAACCATTTCAGCCTCAGTTCCTAACCCAGGAAATGGCTTATGAAATGCTGGATGAATACACTTATGTGAAATCTTCAGACAGGAAAGCATTGTACAGTGTTTCTTAGCTGCCCCTACCCTAGAAGAATTACTTGCAATACAGAAAAGAAGTTAGGATTTAGCTGGATGAGGGAGGGCAGAAAGTCAGTTGCCCTGATGGGGAGGGATTTAGAAATATCATGAAGGAATGGCTCTATGAGATGAGTGGGAGATGAGGATTGATAACAAAACATTTTACCTTGAGTATATCATTATACATTGAGGGCCTCCTATAAGCATGTTTTCATCTCATTCTCTCAATAAGTCTATAAGAAAGGCACATTATCCTCATTTTACATGTGAAGGAAATGAGACTGTGTTGACTCCAAAATCCATGCTCTGAATTCACCCTTAGGCTGAGCTGTCTTGAAGATTTGGCTTTGGTAGAAGGAGCCAAATGGAACATGGAGCTGATCACTAAGACACGAAGTCTAGCCTTGGTTCAGTGGTATTCACTTAGATATGGGAAGTAGACTAACCAGATAGTTTGGTTAAGTAGAAGGAAACATTTTTAGAATGGGCATTGAGTAAAGCTTAATTTCCAATTAACTTACAACTCTCAAACTCTGTTAAAAATCATTGTAATTGGGACAATCCTACTAACTTATATATTCTTTCACTAGTGACCCCTCTGGATGTGTCTCAAGATGAAACTGGTTTATAATAAATCCCCCTTTTGGGAAATTGGATTCTAGCCAGGATCTAGGGTAATAACAAAACCCTGTATGTAGTAATAAAATGTCAAAGCTTCTGGAAGTATTTAGAATCTGGGTTTATAGACAATTCACTCCAAACCTCTAATATCCGAGCAAAAAACTTACACTGCAAGTGGCGACATGTAGACTCTAGACTCGTGGATTCAAGACACTTAGATTCTAAAATAAGATGCTAAATGCAGAACAGGTGGTGTGAGAATGATCCATGTGGTCACTCTGCAGCTTTTGTTGATTATCTAGAGAATGAGGTAACTTTACCACAAGGTGACTCAGATTTAGACGATAGTAATTTTCTCCTAGGGATAAGTCTTAGGAAATTTTGGGTGGTGTCTTTGCCTGGGGAGAAGCAGCAAAGAGAAACTGCATGTAGGTGTTCAGATGTAAACCAGGCTTTTTAGTCTAACACAGCAGATAAATCCTAGTGTTAGAACTTTCACACACTGAAAAAGAACAGACGGAGAAACAGAATAAGCCTGTGTTTGGCCTCTTTCGCGTGGTATGTGCAAAGTGAGATTTCATTTCTCCTCTCACCATTCTGTAAATTAATGCATAGGACTGGGGAAAGGCATGCAGCCCAGATTGCTCAGTGCAAATCCAGTTTGCCGTGATTAACGTCAGCCCTCGTGGAGTGGTGCAGCCAAAGGCCTATAGGAACCCCAAAGCTTTAGAATTTGGTTCTAGGCATAGCCATGCCAAGAATGACAGAAATGGAAGATCATCACACTTCCTCCATTGGGGTTCACCCTAAAAGTGTAAATTTGAACTTCATTTCTTCGGTACCACAAATGGAACTGTCATCACTCTTGCAGTGTTTGAATGTTCCCAAAGAAGGTATATCAGCTAAGTTTTCTCTTCACCGTGTTTGGCTCTGACCTATGCTTTTCTCTAGCAGGCTTCCTTACTGGAGTACTTACAGCAGGATGGACACTATGAGAGGCCCCTTCCATTTTCAAGCTCACAGTTACTGGGTGTTTGCCAAAACATTTGCTCACCTTCTTATATCTTCACAATATCTCCATTGGGTAGAGAGAGCTACCTTTCCCTATTTTACAGATGAGAAAACTAAGCCCAAGTTTGCAGAACCATTTTAACAGTGATGTTAACCCAGATATACCCAAACCAACCTTCCTCCCTCCCTCCCTCCCTCCCTACCTCCCTCCCTCCCTTCTTTCCAGGCTGAAATATTTCAGACACACAAAATAGAGAATCCTATGAGGAACACCCAACTACTCAGTATCCAACATAAAAAAGAGAGCATAACTGCAGCTGAAGCTTTGTGAGGATGCTCTTTCTATTATACCGTTTGCTTGGACCACAGAGAGGGGTATGCAGAAATCCTTACGAAAGCCTTGAAACTGGATGGAACTTTTAAAATGTTAATGACTTGGAAATTTTACTTAGAATCCAAAAATGTGACAAAGAGAAGTAGACCAGTGCTACCTTTGTCTTGATCAGCGTAAGATCGGACTGAGAACTGTACAGACAGGTTGAAAAAGGGGGAATTCTTTAAAACAATTCAATAAAACACAAGTTATCTTGACATGTGCCAAGTACTCTGGGAGATGGTATGGGGAAGACAGAGATGTGGCCCCCACCCTAGAGGGGAAAAGACTTTTAACATAGAAGGCTGAATGTTGCAGCACTTTGATGGGTATTTCCTGAAAAGTGACTCATTTGGCTGGTGTGGCATGGGCAGTAGAAATCAGATTTGACTTATAAGAAATGAATTCAAGTAACTGAATTACATAAAATTACATGAAAAATCCTTTTTTAAAATCCCTTTTTAAAAATCCAAGCTGCTTTTTAATAGAGAATAACATAAAGTGATGAGTTTGTTTTTGAAAAATGTGCTTTTAAATGCTATTCAAAGATAACCCAAGAGGGCATTAGTCTTGATGGAAATCTGGTTCCTTACTGGTAATAGCACCAAAGTAAATATGTGTGAAAATGTAAAATACACGTTGATAATAACTAGTACACTTTCTCATATGATGAGAAATGCCTTGACAATCACAAAGTATTTCCAAAGCCAGCCGGGCTGTTGATGCTTGGGATCCAATTTTAAGTAACTGTAAGGTCATTACCTACAGGCCTGGATTTGGTTTTAGGTTTCTTCTGGAATCACGAGGGTACTGCCAGCAGATGTCTGTGGCCTCTATGAGCATTCCAGAACTCTGGTAACTTTGGAGCCGTGGGGCAAAGTCCATGTTACTAAATGCACTCCAGACTCCAGCCAGTGGAGGGCCTTTGGAGCCAGGGCTTTGTGGCTGAGGTTCTACAGTCAGGCTCAAATTTCACTGTGGAGTTAAACAATGGAGCACCTGTCTCTAGGGAAGGGAATAACAGATTTATGCAACTACCTAAAGGAAAGCTTGCAGATCTCTTCCCTTGTTGCTAGTTATTCATCCTCTATAGATGCCTTCACAGTAGCTGATGACGTTGGTGGACCCCTGGAATTACCTTGGTCCTGTCTGAATAAGAAGGAGGCGTTTTGCAAGCTGAGGCCAACAGTTTAGTGATAACTAGTCCTATCGGTCAAGTCTCTTTGTATGTGTTTGTTTCAAGGAAGAGGAGCTCCACCTCCAAATGACTCGAAAAGGCAATTTATTGGCTCCCATAGCGCCTAGGATAAGACAAGATGCAGCTGAAAAGTGTCTAAGCCTACTCTCTCCATCTCTTTTCTTCTGTGCTGGCTTCATCCTTAGGTTCTTTTCTTACAATGGCTAGACAGCTGCTAGCATCTCCACCCCTGCATCCACGCAGACCTAAACCAAAGCCCCCAGGCTTAACTTTCCCTGACCTGCCTTAGGGTCATGTGACCATTCGCACATCAATCACTGTGATGGGGATTGGGGGCCCGCAGGGACCTAATTGCCATGACCAAGTCACATGCCCAGCCCTGGAGTTGAGGGTAGAGTCAATACCCTTTAAACAAGTGTTTCTCAAACTATCTGGTAGAGGACCATTTTTTGTTTTGTTTTAATTTCCAAGTACACATTGATTCTCTGATTCTATGCTGTTCAACAAGATGAGTCCACTGATCATGCTCTTGATTGTTGGGGCATAAAATTGTTTAAAGTTTCTAAATTCCCACCTGAATTTCATCTTGAATTGGTACCAGGCGTGGTGGACCATCACAAGGAGACCACATTTAATAAAGACTGCTCTGAAGCGTATGGACCTAGAAAGAGATGCTTGCTCCCCCAGAGAAAGTCTGGGGAAGCTGTGATCGGAAGGTCAAGAGAATGCCGTACGTCCAGAAATGTGCCCAACACAATGACTGATTCTGTACGGCTTGCTTTCAGAAAGCCCTCATCACAGTGTTCAGGGAGTCATTGGGTTCTGGATCATTTAAATGCTATAGGATGGGCAGGAGGATGGGAATTTACCACCTTCCTTTTTAAGGACTGAAGATTCTTCAGTGGATTGTGAAGCAGCCCTCCTTTTCCCTTATTTAGCTAGCCACGGCCGAGTTAGGAAGGCGGTCTCTGTTTCTCGTCCAGCTATGTCCCGGAGAGGCGTGCATCTCGTCCAAGGACACTTCACCACCAAGGGCTGCAAATACCACTCATAAGAGAAGTCTGACAATGATGGTGCGGAAGAAAGTGTGTTTAGATACCTCTCAGGGCAGGGCAGACAAAACACACGGTCCCTGAAGGACAACTCTGGACTGCAGAGACAGCTGACTGTGCACATGGCCATGCCGAAGTAGGCATTTTAAACGGCTCCCAGGTCGTTGAGGAGGGAGATTAGAACACGTTGGCCCTACATCCTAGCAAGATAGCAGGATTTCAACTTGGAGCTGTCCCACAGAGGCAGGTCACGGTGCTCAGACGGCCTTGCCAGACCCTTCACGTTGCCGAGGAGGGAATTGGTAGTCCCTTCTGTACCGACTGGCAGGCCTATCAAAGGGGGTTCAACAACTCCTGGCTGGGCTGGGGGCCTGGGGATTAGTGAAGCAGGAACCTAAATCATAGCCATCTGGAGGGCTGTCTGTTGTGGTTACAGCAAGGCTCCATGCATGCGGCTGTAGAGTCACAGACCCAACTGTTGATGCCGTAATCTTGCATGACTCCAGCGGACCAACAGAAGGCTAGTTCTTGCAGAGCAACTCGACACTTTCTTCCTCCCTCGAAAGTGTCACAGCTTGTGTATGGTATATGTTAAGAATCTGCTGGTGTTACAGTGAGTTAAAGAGGCAATGAAAACCTCTCCCCCAAGTGTGTATTCTTCAGCGGAGTTTTCCGAACCCATCATTAAGATGGGGGTGCGGGGTGGGGGCGACGCCAGTGTTCTCTTCCCACTCCTACTCTCCTTTCTTAGCTCCCGGGACGCTGGTGGCCTTGTCTGGGTTGTGCCCGGCAACCTGTACCATTCTGACGCAGCTCCTTTGTCCTGCGGGAAAGCGCTTGTGCCCACGAGCCAGAGTTCGCTAATGGAGCTGCAGTTAGAGGAGGCGGTCCTGGAGGAACGCAGGCCTCTCCAGAGGTGGTCCGAGCAGTGCCTAAAGAAACAGAATCTGCTGCTGCACCCTGGAAGCGTGGCAGGCGTCTCGTAGGGTGCAGGGACATTCTCACGAATCCTTTATTCCTTCAGAATGCCCGTCTGGGGAGGTGGCAACAAGTGCGGGGCCTGTGGGAGGACCGTGTACCACGCAGAGGAGGTGCAGTGTGACGGGAGAAGCTTCCACCGCTGCTGCTTTCTGTGCAGTAAGTAGCTCCCGGTGCTTGACCTCTCACTGGACGCAAGTGTAACACGACTCCATTTACCTGTTTAACCAGACACTGTAGTGATGTTAACGAAGATCATGTTAGAAGCGCCGGCGGGTTTTGCCTGTCTGTCCCAGACAGCGTGAAGGCTCTGCATGGCGGCACGGACGGCGGGGGTGACCGGCTCCATGAGGCCTTGCCGTGTCCCCACCGCTCCTAGCCTCCACTGGGCCCTCACTGGATTTTACTTGTTCTCCCTTCTGTCTCCCCTGCTTTGCGAAGAGCTCAGTGTCGATTTTAGCCTGGCGCTGGGCCCGGCTTCTGGCACAGGGTAAGGGCTGGGCTCTGATTTCTGAGTCAGCAGGTCGCTCCGCATCACCCCCCCCACCCCAGCTTTCTCCTCCTGGCGGGGCCCCTTCTCTTTGAAACCTCCTCACTTGTTTCTTGGCACACCAGGACTCATTGAAATCAAATGTCTAGAAGTGAAATTCCCATCTTCTCTGATAGTGAAAATTCAGAGTTATTTCTGGTTATTGATATCCTTCCTAATTGAGGGAAGGGAACATAGGGTATGAAAATCCCATCAAGGCAAGTTGGGAATTACTGTTTCTAGATGGGAAATTATCAGCGTCTGATAGAACAGAAAGGAGGGCATGAAGCACACGCCTGTTTGCTGACAGTAAGACACAGAAGGAGACACAGGCCCCCTCCCCCTGCATGCCCCCTCTAGTGACAACTAAGCCTTCAGTTGCAAGCAGGAGAGAAGCCGCTTCAGAAAGCTCTTCATTAAGCATCATCTCCTGACTCAAAGGACAAAATTTTCTTTGATGAGCGATTTGTTAATGTAAGAACCCACCCGTACGTGCAGACGTATCTGTAGTCCTGTACAGTGAGGATTATTGCTAGAAACTGCTTGTATTAAGTGTGGTTAGTTGTCCTTCTCCCTCTAGGCACCAGCATTCAACATGTCGGGACCTTGTTACAGTGTAGCTGTTTTGCAGGCAACTAGAAACAGACAGCAGAAAGTCGCAGTTACAGAGGATAAAAATACAACATATGTTTACTGTGTAGGCCCCCATAATAGCTACCATGTCTGAGATCTGGTTTAAGCAGTTCTTCTCTTAGAAGTTACTTTTTTGTTTTTTGCGGTTTTTTTTAGGACTCTATTTTTCAGCAGGTTTGAAACCAAGAGTATGTGAACAAAGAAGAAATACAGATACTTGAGAAATTGTTCTTAGCTTCATCCACGTTAAGCCAGGATAGTCTCTCCACCGCAATAAAGTCACTGTTTACTTAACATCAACTTCTTTAATGGCGATTTTACTACTACTTCTGAGTATTGGTCTCTGCTAACTAAAGCCTGTTACGGATAGAATTCGGAGCAGTTTGCAAACCTAGGAGAATTTTACTATAGAGAGATGAGGACAGAAGGAAGGAAGGATAGTGACAGTAAAGTTTTCATGAACTTCCTTTGGTTAATAGATATGTGGCCTTTGAAACAGTTTTTGTATTTTTACGTATTCTGTTAAGGGTGTTTGTTCTTTAGCAATGTATGCTTTTAGGTGAACGGTGTCTTCCAGCAAATGTATTTCAGTTCTTGAGCCTCAACGGCAGGGTTCCAGAGTAGATGACATCATTCTCTTCTACCAGAGAAGACGGTAGTCTTAACAGAAACTTTGTAATTTTAACTATTTCAGTCGCCTTTCCCTGCCCCCCCCCCCGGTCTTTGTCCTTCGTTTTTTCCTCCTTGCATCCCGCCCCCCACCCTTTGAAATAGGAGGGAAACAATCCCCTTGTCTCCTAATCTTCGATCTCCAGCTGCCCAGCTGAGCTACCAGCAAGTTCCCTCATAGTTTCCTTTTTTCGCAAGCTTAAGTGAAGTTTTAGAAAGTGAAATAATGTCTGGGTAAAACATGATGACATTTGGCAGTTTTATGAAGTGGGATACGTGGAAATGTCTTGTGGCAAGAAAACCATCAAGAAAGAATGTGTTCTCTTTGGGGACAGAAGGGAAACACAAATGCAGACTTCAAACCACTTTACGATTTTCAGACATACTCATCACTGCTGGAGAAGCCAGTGGCGAGATGAAAACATAATGCTTTTTCCCTTCTAGACTCATGATGAAAACTACAATTCTGGATTGAAAGCCGTTTTTATGCCGGGAGTGCTCTTTAGGGGAGGAGGGCTGCAGAGCCAACTCCCACAAGGCACTCAGCCACCCTTTGGTTCTTTGTTAGGTTGTGATTTCGGTGATACTAGGAAGAGGTGGAAAAGATTGTGTTGAGGGTGGGGAGCAACGCGTTAATTGTTCCCTTTGTTCACGTAATTATAGCCATCTCCGAACTTCTCTCCCTCCTCCCAGAGAGGCCAAGCCTATCTATAGAAAAGGTTGAGGCTTCGGGCTGTTACAATTCTGGTCTGTTTCTGAAACAACGATCCTATCCGCAGAGAAGGGCAAATCGTCCTCAGCTGTAGCTGACCCAGTCCAGATGCTGTCCTTGGTGTTTGGGAAACCGCGGAAGAAAAAGGAATGTGAGAGAGCCTATGCCTTTACCATTTGTAGACCATGTGTCAGGGCCACCATTGTTCTAAGGAAAAAGGCATCTCTGGCACGTTTCTAAAGGTCTAACTTATTCCCCCTCAGTGGTTTGCAGGAAAAATTTAGATAGCACAACAGTGGCAATTCATGATGAGGAGATCTACTGCAAATCCTGCTACGGAAAGAAGTATGGGCCCAAAGGTTATGGTTACGGCCAGGGCGCCGGCACGCTCAACATGGACCGGGGTGAGAGGCTGGGCATCAAGCCAGAGAGGTGAGTTAGGACCCTGTTTTGTTACCTTCAGAAAAAGAGTCATAACAATTAATGTTGCTTGGTGAACAGGAGTCTGGGACAGAACAGATGTTTAGCTTAAGATAATTGAACACAAAATTATTCCAATTTTCTAGTATAAATGAGTTAACTATTCTTCAAGCTTGAAATGGACAGTTTGGGACCTAACAAAATTCTTATTGATTATTCCAGTGATTTCTAGCCTTGATTTTGTAGCATTCTTCAGTGTATCAAGGAGTCATGTTCTCAAAAGCACATGGTTTACATTTACTTCCATCTCACAGTGTTTTAGAGATCAGATGTCATGAAATCAAATGACACAGAAATGTAGTATCTGAATCATGAGATGCATTTCTCAGGTGCAATTAAACAGTCAATGAAAAGTCCTCAGTCACTCCTCCCATGTAAGAATATTTCACCAAGCAATGACTTTTCTCTTACGAATTTTTACGTAAAAATGGAAATTATTTCCTGTTTTTGTTTGAGAGATCAGTATTAAATTGTAAAAGGTTCCAGTACCAAAATAGCAAAGTGCTAACCCTGTTCAACTTCACTTAGTATTTCATGTGCAGGCTATGTAATTTTTTCATTTTCATAATTTCCTCTTAACTCCTATTTTTGGCCCAATAATTCCCTCATCTGAACTTCAAATTTTTCACATCCATTTTATACTGAAGAGGCCCAAACTGACGTAATATTCCAGTAAGATGGCCTTTTGTTGGACAAGACCATTCATCTTGCCCTGTGACCTGGCCACTATGCAATATTAACACGTTACCTCATATAATCCTCACAACAACCTGACAAAGTAGGGTTTCCCATCTTACTCAACAAATTTAGACAATGAAAATGAAGCGATCTGCCTATAGTCATATTGCTAGTTAATTGTAGAGCCTGGAAATTAACCTAGTGTAACTCCAAATCTTCGATCTTAAACACGGTGCATTATGGTATGCCTGAAATAATTTGTGTCTATTGTCTGCTGAACATTTATGTTCCTTTTATAGTCCTTACAGTTAAGTCTGAGTTTAGATATTTTGTCTGTATTTTATAGACAGGACACTAAGGCTCAGGTCACACAGGTAAGTGACACAGCCAGGATTTGACTCCATGTCCATTCGGCTCCCACACCTGTGCTCTTTCCACTGCATCGAGGCCCACCTGTCTGTTCTTTCATTTTTTCCCACACTCGGAGTTTCTGAGTCATGGTGCCTTGTGTACAAGGGCTGACTCATTCAATGCTGCATGCCATTGTGGGAGCCCAGCTTACCTTGGTCTTTGTTGAAGTTCATTGTTCTTGCTCTGCTCTCCTTTTCCAGCTTGTTAAAATCTATCCTTGTTTTCTAAGGTTTTATTTCAAATCTTCCAAAACACATACATCTATATCCCTTCCCCCAAACGAAACCAAATACATCCATAATCCCAAAAGTCAGTCAGTGATTGCGGCCATAGTTTTAGAGTCACAAAGACCACCTTCTCCAATAATTAACAAGCCCTCTGTGCTGGCCTGTCGATCTGGGCCCTTGTCTCTTCCCATCGTAGCCTGGCCACATACTAGGGCCAGATGTAGACTTCCCTTTCCAGAAGCCTCTCTTAGTGACTGAATTCTGGGAGTGCCCGTGGTCTGGAGCACCCTGTGGGACATGGTAATGATAACATATGTGGACCATATATCTTCACAGGGATGTCCCGGGGAGACAGCATTGCATGCGCAGGAACATTTCGTTGGGGCAGAACTGCTTTTTTTTCAGTTCAGACTCACCAATTTACTATTTCTCTAGCTGTCCAACAAGTTATGTGATATCTGAGCCCCTATTTCTTCATTTGTCATGAGTTTAAACAATTATCCACACCCTGTGATGTCATTAGCAGGGAGGTGGGAGAGGATCTCCATTAAGTTCTTATTAACATAATGTGTTGGAAATTTTTCCAGGGAAACTCCTAACTCCAAATGTTGGATATCATTGTGAATAGCATTTGAAGATCACTCTTAAAAGAAAGTAAATACAGTTGGTTGTAGAGATTTTTTTTAAAAAATATGCATACGTTAGGGACAATTGGAAACACCCATATTGTGAGTCAGTAATGCACTTGTATTTGTTGCTTAGAATAAAATTTCCAGTGGCCGCAGCAAACATGATTCAAAAAATGTATCTGAAACCCCTCACGTGGATGTGTAGGAAACTGTGAGATGGCCCAAACGTGGATACAGTGGAGATGAACAAATGGAAGACATAGGTGAAGAGTTTGAATACATTGTTTCATGAAAAGGCAGTATTTCTAAATTAACATTTTATTTTAAATATGTATGTAACTTAAACTATGAGGAAAAAAACCCGTTTTTCCAATAGGAAAAATGGGGCACTTGTATCATTTCCCGAGCTGTTGTCCTCTTATCTGCTCAGGATTTGAGGGGTCTTTAAATCTCAGAGCCCAAAACACCGTTCTGCGGAGTAGATACACCTACATATTGAAGGGGGAAAACATTAGAGAAAGCGAGGAAAACAGTTTACCCAGTGACTTGTAAATAAGTGACAAAACTCTAGCCAGAGAAAAAGTAAACATCATACAGTAATAGGCAAACTTTCTAAAATATTTTTCCATGAAGAAAGCAGTTTATTCACACTTTCTCCTACTTAAGGTATATTAGGAAATTAATCTGTAAATCATGCTTAACTTTCTTGATGACTAAGTCCACTGACCTGTTTGCAGAAACTTTCAACTGCTTAGGTTAACAGTGATTGTTTTCAAACTCTGGTCAAGTAAAAAAAAACTAGTTGTGATTCGGTAATATGAACGGTACTATGAATATAAGGTAAAAATATGTCCACTGTAGGTTTTTATAAAGCAAAGCATAATTGTTTAGTGGACAGGCAAGCACTGGGGATTCGATAAATTCTGAGTTTAGACTCAGATACTTAAGTTTGGGGCCTCGTCTGTCTTTTGGGGCAGAAATGAGCCCATAAATAGGTTAAAGTACCAGCTGGCCAGCCCATGAGATTCAGTCCTTCTTTCTTTGACCTGTAAGAAGGCCGCCGGCTGTGGGCAGTTGAGCAGTGAAGCCCCCGCTTCCCGCTGCATGTGCCTTGTAGGCTAAAAGGGGCCTTCGGTAAATCTTGCCTAATTTGTTCCCCCTTTCTACAAGTGCTCAACCTCACAGGCCTACAACAAATCCAAACACTTCCAAATTTGCTCAGAAATACGGAGGTGCTGAGAAGTGTTCCAGATGTGGGGATTCTGTGTATGCTGCTGAGAAGATCATCGGAGCTGGAAAGGTACAGTGCTATCTTGAGTTAGTAGCCGTGAATGACTGCTCTCCGCTCCCCTTCTCCCTTGTCCCCTTCCCAGCCCCTTCAGGTACTCTTCATATAAATAAATAAATGCCTTGGATTCACATTTTTCTCAGATTGCCATCTGAATCATTTAACTTTTTGAAGTGATGCCCTTGCTTGACAAATCACATCTATGTCTGAAAGAAACTTGTTTTCCTAAGGGGCACTCCTGAAGGTTGTTACGGTTAACACACTTGGACTCTGTGGGTTATTCCAGGTAGTGGGGAACCAGGGTCAGGGCACCCAACGCTCATTCGTTGTGTGCCTTCGAGAAAGCTACTTAACCACTTCACCTCTTTGAGCTGCAGCTGTTCTCAGCCATCAAAGGGACAGTCTTTAAAGGAGCACGCTGTGCTTGCGGCAAGGTCTGAGACCGCTCTTGGGGAAACAGCCCTTGCGTGGTGGGGCTCCAAGCCCATGTCTTCTGTGAACGAAGTTTGAACTCGGCCCTTTTGCAGGTGACCAGGAATGTAGGTATGGGGAGGTCCAGTTCCAGGCTTTTTGTTGGAGCAGAACCACAGCAGTCAGGAGCTCGCACTGGCTTGATCTTTGTGAGCCACTTGCTGCAGCATCTCAACTGTACTGCAAGAAACCGACCTCTCAGACTTAACTCAGTTTCTCTTCCAGCCCTGGCACAAAAACTGTTTCCGCTGTGCCAAGTGTGGGAAGAGTCTTGAATCCACAACCCTGACTGAGAAAGAAGGTGAAATCTATTGTAAAGGTAAAATGAATTTGTTATTACTGTCCATCTGAGTATCTCACACTGGTTATTGGTTAAGGAAATGTCACCAGCACTGAAAAGAAAAAAGATACTCTTGACAGTGGGGAAAGGTGGGATTGCCACTGGCTATTTGAAAATAGCAGGAAGGGAAGAATGAAGGGGGGAAATCGGGGAGACGAACCATGAGAGACTACGGACTGAGAAACAAACTGAGGGTTCTAGAGGGGAGGGGGTGGGGGGATGGGTTAGCCTGGTGGTGGGTATTAAAGAGGGCACGTACTGAATGGAGCACTGGGTGTTATATGCAAACAATGAATCATGGAACACTACATCAAAAACTAATGATGTAATGTATGGTGATTAACATAACAACAAAAACTAATGATTGTAATGTATGGTGATTAACATAATAATAAAAAATAAGAAAATAAAGGCTCTAGAGATGCTTACAAAGAACAGAGGACCACAGAACAATTTGAGATGGTACAATAAAGTTAAGTTCTGGTCATTTCAGAGTCCCCAATAAGACAAAAAACCTCACTATAAAGAGTCTTCTTTCAAATTTATGTTTTCAGCAAAGCATATGAATATATGAAGGTAATAGACAAATACGTCACTTGCCCGGCCCGATTTTTATGCTTATAACTCAAGTGGGACCAGGAGCTGAATACTGTGGCATCAGAATGTTTGGACTTGCCTTTGCAGCTCTAAGATACTTACTACATGGCTCATTTTATTTTAAAGATTTTATTTGAGAGAGAGCACGAGTGAGACAGCACAAGCAGGGCACAGCAGGGGGAGAAGCAGACTCCCCACTGGGCAAGAAGCCCACCGTGGGGCTCAGTCTTAGGACCCTGAGGTCATGACCCGAGCCAAAGGCAGCCTCTTTTTTTTTTCTTTAAAATTTTTTAGTTATGTTAATCACCATACATTGCATCATTAGTTTTTGATGTAGTGTTCCATGATTCATTGTTTCAAAGGCAGCCTCTTAACCAACTGAGCCACCCAGGCGCCCCTACATCACTCATTTTAGATCTTCAATAGGTTGAACTCTTTTGGGCATGGCAAACTTTTTTTTTTAACTTAGAGGGGTTTGTTGTTTCCTGGGTCTTAAGCAATGCTACCAAAGCTTAATGGTCTTCTACTAATTCTTCTTTTTCTTTTATAGGATGCTATGCAAAGAACTTTGGACCCAAGGGATTTGGCTATGGCCAAGGAGCAGGGGCCCTCGTTCATGCTCAGTAAAGGTGTAAGCCCAGAACCAAGATCACACACTGAGAACCTCTACACCCTCTAGGCACAGATAATCTACCACTAAACTACTGTGAACTTCTGCCAGCACTTAAGTACTGTCTGTTGTCCCGTACGTGGAGAGGCTGGCTGGCTGACTCGTAGGAAGAGAGCACGGTGTCCTTTTGCTTTATTCATCAGCATTTTCAGAATTATTTCTTTTACATTTTAAATAAAACCTTAGCATGATTTGGTGGTTGTCTTTTCAGTTTACCTTTTGGAGAAGCTGCTGTGATTTGTCAGTGGAAAGTCATTTTAGGTCCCTACCTGCACATTAGTGGTTAAATAAGTCCACCCCATTAAACAGTTGACTTACTAGGTTAATGTCAACATTACGGCTCTTGGAAAAGATCTCTTTTAACCTGGCAAGTATGCCTCAAGAGTGGGGGTTGCTAGGCAACGGGTTCTAGCTCTTCAGAGATGGCATTCAGCAGCATCTCCTGCCTGCCTGCCTGCCTGCCCTCCCCACTCTGGCTGGTCGTTACTCCTTTAAAGCATGGCTCCCAGACCACATGCATTAGAATCACCTGGGAGTATTAAAAGGCGGACTCCTAGACCCTACAGAAGCAGACTCTTTAGAAGTGGGGCCATAGAAGCCCTTCTAACAAGCTCCTCAGAAAGGCACAATGACCCAGGGTGGTAAGCACGCTGTTAAACAAAACACTGAGAAATTCTTTTGATTCATCTAAACCTAAAGATTATTACAAACAGCTACCTACGGACAACTTCAGAATCTGAGGCTTGGTGTGACTTTTTAGACTCCACTCTGATCTGACAGATGGTAACTTACAAAAGCCTGGAAACTGAAGTGCTTTACTCAAAAATTTCAATACTGCGTAAGTTGCAAAGAATGTTGCACTGTCCTGGCACATTTAGCTGGCTCAGGTAGAAAAGGAGTGTTAAGTATACACAGAGTATTCTTATTATTTCCCCAGAAACTTTTAGTTCTTTATCAAAGACTCAATCCAAACTTTTTATTTTTCAGGGGTATGGTGTGAAATTGGTCTGTAAATGTGTACTGGTAAAACTGAACCAGCATGATCAATGAGCACATATGAGTCTTTCCCAAAACCTATTTTAACATACTATATTGCTTATTTTGAAAAGCTACAGGGTGTGCTATGTAGGACATTAAAAACATAAGCAGAAACTTAGTGGGAAGAAGTCAATCTTGAGGATGTACTAAGTGAAAATTCATGCATCAGCCTTCAGCACCTCACGCAGGTCTTATAAGGCAAGTTCCACTGTGGTAGAGGGGAAGGCCTTTTAAGAAGACTGGGGAAGTTAATCAGCAATAAATGGAGATAGGCTGAATTGAAGAAGAGTTATGGAGTAACTTCTAATTCTCTATGTGGTAGTTTTAAAATCTGGACATTCCCACCAAAACATGAAGACTACTCCCCAACCGGAATAAAGGCCAACCTTAGTGACTCATTTTTAACTAGCACAATGTGATGGACAAGACTAGGTTAGAAAAGACAGTATAAAGGCCAACCTTAGTGACTCATTTTTAACTAGCACAATATGATGGACAAGACTAGGTTAGAAAAGACAGTACAGCTTTTGCCTGCCTTTTTCCCTTTAGATGCTTACTCTTGGAACTCAGCCACCATGTTTTGAGGAAGCCCAAACCACACGAAGAGGCTACATGTAGATATTATAGCCATAGCTTTGGCTGAGATCTCTCCCATCAGCCGGTATCAGCTGACATGAGTAAGTAAGCCTTCAGGTTATTCCAGTCCCCAGTTTTTGAACCATCCCAGCCGACACCAAGTGGAACAAAGCATGCTATTCCTATTGAGTTCTGACCAAACTAGAGATTTGTGAATAAAAATACTGTTTTAAGCCACTAAATTTTTGAGTGGTTGATTAGGTAGCTATAGATAACCAAAATGTATATATTAAACTGTTCCCCACACAGAACCAACATTTCCCATACCTACCAAGTTTCCAAAATCAGAGATACACATAGATATCTGAGAGGAAAACACTCTAAATGCCAGGTGCTTAGTCATTTGAGATTTCTACCCAATAAACAATTGAGACATCCACTCATAATTAAAATTATTCTTAAATTGGGAGCCATGACACAACACCTCCAAAACTGTAAAATTAGTTACCAGTGGTTCCAGGAATGGAAAGGGGAATTTGGCTTTGAGTAGACTGCTCTGGGAGGAATCACTTTCAACATCTGGATGTAAGTCAATAGGGTAGCCCCAAAGTAATCCAAATGTGATATTAAAGTGCTGTATGGAAATATATACTTTTATTTTTAAAACAAGCCATTTGGGATTGTTTTTAGCCCCTTGTGCTGGTTTGGTATATTTGAGGAGGACTGCTGGCAACTCTAGTTCCAAAAAGTTCTTCAAGATCAGTTAAGTTTAGCAAGTATTGCTATCAATCCATATTGATACACACACACACACACACACACGTCACACACTAGCATACTGAAGGCTCTGAGAGCCTGTGGTTGAGAAGTCTGCTTTAACTTGAGAGTCTTACACCAAATTAGTTGTCCATGGAACCACTAACATCTTAAGTAAGCACTGGGAAATGTTGGTTTGGACCACTCATTCTCAAACTGTTTAATCTCAGGATGCCTTTACATTCTTAAATTATTGAGGACCGCAAGGAACTTTTGCTTATGACCAATTACATCTACCAATATTTTCCATATTAGAAATTAAAACAAAAATTTAAAAAACATATTCAGACTTCTACTTAAAGTGAAAACAACACGGGCCAGATTTACCCTCTCACTTGAAACAACCAAAACCACAAGTTGTATGAAAAAAATATGGTTTTCAGGCACTGGACAACAGGCAACAAAGAACAGTTATGGGGAAAATGAGATCAGTCTTAGGATTAGCAAAGCTAACTGCTTTTGGAGTTTCTAGGCTGGAGCTGGAGTGCAGAGAGGGAGAACACAGGTGGGGTTGGAAGGCATTCTGAGTTGAGACTGAGCCAAGTCCAGAGGGACCAAGGCAACTAGGGTTCAAGGGACCGGAGAGAGCTGCACAGAAAACCCCACAAACATGCACACTATGACCCAACCCCACTTTGCAAGTCTTCAGCTGAGTGCTGATAGTGCATACATGTAAGTAACTAACCAAGACCAGAGAAAAAAACAACTGAAAGACTTAGAACAAAGACTGGTGCTCATATGGAGCTGGGAGTAGTACCTGTTCATTCCCACCAGTGAGATGGGGAAACACGATTCATGGGGCTTTAGATGTAACACACAGGTCTTGCTTGCCTCAACAATGGGGAATCATTAACCCAAACTGAACAATGCTCTGATCCTACCTAACAAATCTTGCTTAGCAATAAAACCTGAAAGGATTGAAGCTTCTAAATAACTCCATCTCAGAACAAAGTTCTGCACTTTTTGTACGAATATAAAAATATCCAGCACCCAGTTCATAGTGTCTGGAATCCAATCAAAAATTACTAGTCATGCCAAGAAGCAAGCAAATACGATCCATAATAATGAAGAAAAATCAAAACCAACCTAACCTGACCTAGATGGGAAATTGGTAGGTAAGGATATTAAAAGTTAATTTTAAGTATACTCCGTATCTCCAAAAAAGGAGAGATACAGAAGATATAAAAAATGATCTAAATCAAACACTGTAGGTGAAAACATTATATAATGTCAGAGATGAAAAATACACTGAATGGTATTGACAAAAGACTAAACAATATAAGTGAAAAAGTTTAAGTGAACTTAAAGACATAAAAATGATCCAAAGTAAACACTGGGACAAAAGAATTTAAAAGATGAATTGATCAGTGAGCTGTAGGACAATCCCAAGTGGCCTAATATGTGTGTAACTGGAGTTTTCTGAAAAGCAGGGGTGGGGGGAGGAAAAATATTTGAAGATATAATGACTGAAAATTTTCCAAATTTGATGAAAAACTGTAAACCTACAGATCCAAGCAGCACCAGCAGCAATGAGGCTTTCTGATGCTTTGAATGGAAACAGTTCCTCCTCCTGAGTACTAGAAATACTGCTGTCTATTAAAAAGTATTTTTCAACCCAAATGTATGTCTGATGATAGATATTCTTGTAAAATTTATCTGAGTAAAAAATTCATACTCCAAAGGCAAAAAGTTTACTAAAAGGCACATCTGGTTTCCTGGAGTTTGTGACCTAGCTGACCTAGATCAAGGAACATTTTGAATATTCTACTTAGAATTACAGACTTTTCTATTTTATACATCACATAAAGGTATTTAATATAAGTAACTGTTATACCAACAACTTTATGGAACTGAAGATTTACTTTTTGATAAGAAGCTAAGACTTCTTGTCCTGATACATATCACTTGTTTCCAGTTATCTCTATATACCCTTAGAACCAGATATTCTTATCATAGGTACAATCTACCAAACTGGGAAGGGCTGAGGAGGAAGAAAGCACCTGCAATGAAAACTGATGGCTTGCTGTAGAATCTGCTTCATTTTTACACTTGTTCAAAATATTGTTACTTGAATTCTATACAGCTCTGGAGGTATCACTTTAAATATCATAAAATAATTATGAAATGAGTATCAGTCCAATCTGAAAATATTTAATACCACTGGGTTCTCAATTAAACTGTAAACAATCCTCTGAACAGGCAGGAAAGAGTCCCTTCACAAATTTTCCTTTTTAAATTCCCCAATAAAGAAGTTGTCATGCACAGCTTTTCAAGTAACTGAGATCAATGTTCGATAGGTTTCCTTTTCCAAAATTTCACCACAATGTCTTCAGACAATACTTATATTTAAAACTTGGAGATTCATACAATCCCTGAGCATTCTAATTACTCTATGGAATCCAAATTTTTTTTTTTTTTTTTAGAGAAAGAGACAGAGAGAGAGAGGCAGAAGGAGAAGCAGGATCCCCGCTGAGCAGGGAGTCTGATGCGGGACTCGATCCCAGGACTCTGGGATCATGACCTGAGCCGAAGGCAGACACTTAACCATCTGAGCCACCCAGGCACCCTGGAATCCAAAATCCTTAAAGAAAAATTTATTCCTTTTATTTAAAAAGCATTAATTACATACACATACATACACACAGAACTGGATATTTTGAAAGAATGCTACCACCTTTTACTTTTGCTAATTTCTAGTCCTGCCATGTGAATCCTAGTTGATCCAGATATAAATACACAGAATAATCTTTTCATATCACAGGTACCACTGCCAGTGTTTCATCAATTTCTTGAAGTGAACTGAGCGAAATAACAAACAAGCACACACTTAAGAGTCAATATTTATTCTGATTAATATTTTACAAAATTTTGACATTTAATTTATGTAAGGAGAGCTAATTTATTAAACACTTTACAGGTTTTTCTTTCCATAGAGTAACATGGTAAGTAGTAAAATAATACTTGGCACAGTTATAAATAAAGAAAATATAAAATAAAAATACCCATAGCTTAAGTATAATGATGCTGTTTTATGCCTATTAATATTTCAAATAAACTCCTGGGAACAACAAAAAATATGAAGAAAAAAAAACCTCCAAGGAAGTAATTCATGTTCAGGGCTGAGAAGTAAGTTGCTATTTGCTAAAAGTATCCAATTAAGCTGATATGAACTATTCCCAGAAGGGTCACCTTCATACACAACTTTAGAACCGGGTTAAGCTGGTTCCACACACAAGACTTACAAAATAAGTAAATAGACGGTACAGTACGCTGCTGCATAGTTGGCTCCTGACCATCTGACCATCTACTGTGAGATGGTTAGTACTAAAGCATTAACATTGCTAATATGTTCCATGTACTTACAGATCTAGAGGACTTTTTCTATTTAACTGAAAGACATCTCTTTTGCACTGAAAAGAATATTGTACCACAAAGAAAGAACATGGTAACAACACTCTTATCCAAACTCTGAGAATACCACCATTGTATTCGACTGTTAATAAAAATGTATTCAATAAAAATTGCAACTGAGTCTTCATGTGAAGTGGCTCAAAATACAAAAAAATTAAAAGAAATTCTAGCCTTTTATAAATAACTTTGAATTTAAAAATTATCTAAAATTTCCCCCAATTAGTAGTCAAAACTAGCAGAGACATTTGTAAAGTTAACCAATTTTTTACATTCTATGACAAAATGGCACAATGCTATTGCCACCCCACACCCATCTCTTCCCTTTTCAAAAATAAAGTACATATGCCAATTTTCTAATATTAAAACACTCAAATACACTAAAGGTAATCTTTTTGATGTGTGACTTATGGTCAAAGAAACTACTATATAAAAATGGTACTTGGAAATACTGAACATCAACTATATACATTTCACTGCTCCTCTTACTAAGGCAAGGGGCGGGTATACCACTAGATTGCTTTAATACCTTTAATCTGCATTTTACAGAGAATACTAATTTTACCAAGCATCAGACATGCAGTGAACTTGCAGGGTATAATGCCTATTAACAGCAATATTGAACATCACTAGAAGCTCATTAGTTATCTCCCTTTTCTTTTTGGTTGGATAAAATGAAATGAGCAGCTTTAAATACACTAACACATAGAGACACAAAGAGAAAACTATTTGATAAATTATTTATATACAGATACACAATCTTTACACTGGTCTAGGATCTGTCAGCAGTCTGACCACCCTTCGCCCACCCTCCCCCAAGCCCATTCCCTCTCACAGGTTTGCCACAGGTTGCTCGAACCACAGTTTGCTACAGCACTTAAGAGGACTAAACCAAGTCTCACTCTGTAAACAATATTTATGGAAGCAGTGACTAATAGTTCACCGTGAGAGTATGGAAATGCTGCAACAAAAATTGATCAGTGCATTACATTTAACAATAAGAAAATCTTTCTGAAATTGTTTCAGACAGCATTAACAAATTTTAAAACATTCAATATTGGGAAAATTGAAATAATCTTGAGTATTAAATTCTTTCTGATAGGTCACTTTTTAAAAACCAGAATATACCATTAGCTTTTCTTTTATTCACATGTGCTATATGTACAGAGATCATGCTCCATCTTGAGCTAAACTCCATTATTTTGTCTACATTTTGCAGCTCAGAATTCTAGAAGTATATCCATTTATCTCTATTACTGAGAATTTTGCATTAACTTATTTGTTCTGCCTTGAAATTACCTCAACTCTTAAAAATTGGACTGTCTGCACATCAAATTAAATTCTAATTTAAGCTTTACTGGATAGTATGTGCTAGTATACATTCTATGAGGTGTATCATGCACTTAGTAGGGCTTTTAAGTTTGAACAAAATAACGTGACTTACTATACTCATGCAAGTGCTTTATTATCAGACCATAAAACCTCAGAGCAAGGTTACTACAAATTATTTCACTGAACTAGAAATATATCAGCTGATATGTTGCAACAGCTGATGGCAGCTGATACTGCAACAGCTGATGGCAATAAAATATTATTAGCACATATTTTTGTGAACATTATTTTCTTGTGCCCTTGAAGACATATTACAGTAGATTCCTAATAAAACCACATGATTTTTATCACAGTATTTACATGTACATTCTAAAATGTACATAATACTCGCCTGAATCAATTTAAGACAACTCTCCTGGAATTAAATGCAATAGTCATAGTAGATTGCATCATAAAATTTAGCTGTATACCATAAATTTAGTGTTAGCTAGAATCGAACATTTCTGATCAGTATACCATGTCTGTCACCAGAATAAGTTCACTCTTTATTCATGAAAAATGTTATGAGAACAAAACCAAAACGTTGAGTATGTTGTGAATTCCCACATTAAGAACCATTAAAATTCCTTTTATGATCTTTATTCTTCCCAGAAGTGGCAGTGTGCTCTGTCCATGTTTACTTTTGTTAATAAAAGTGTTGGAAAAAAGACTGTAAAATTCACTGTTAGCCCTACATATAGCATGCTATTGTTCAAAAAATGTGGATTCGAGTGTGAGAGAGACACGGACAGACACAATTTTCAGGCACCACTCAGCAATATGCTTCATAGGATAAAGACGTTGCTACACGAGCTGGTACCCAGATCCTGATATTTGGTCATACTCTATTGTATACTGCCTGGTCCAGTCCACGATAACAGGACGAAAGAGGCCACAGCATCGAAATTCAAAGAAGTCTATAATATTCCTTACACATCCATGGCTAAAACACCCCCCCAACAAAAAGAAAAAGAAAAAGTCTATTAGTACAATAATTTAACATATGAATTTAATATAATTTTGGTATTAAATGTATTTTTTTCTAAACTTAAAAGCTCAGTTTACTTGCCAGAAAGAACCTGTTTATAACTCTATAAAATATACATGCATTCGTGGTTCTTCACAGCTCTGCCAACACTAATTTTTCTTCTCTCTTTTGCTAATTTAATGGGTTACACAATGATATTTTAAAGTTATTCAAATCTGCATTTCTTTCATTCCTGTGTCATATGTAATTTTTGATAAAACCTTTCCTTGATGGGTGGCTCTTTGGCAAGGAGACAAACTATATCCAAAATTGAGAAAGTAAAACACAAAATAATTATAAATAGCATGAAGCTGGCAATGTATCTCAAAGTAACAATTTAAGAAAGGGTATGTCAAGGATAAGTTCAGGGAATTTTAGGACTTCAAGAACACCTCTGGAAAAGCAGTCACAGTTTTACATTTTATATAATAATTGTGCCTATGGAAGAATTCTCAAAATTACCCAAATGACTCCTTTATTTTTGCTTTTATTTAAAAGTTTGTATGCTTTCCAGAAGCATGCAATAATTAATAGCATTACAAAAGCTTGAAGGTAGTAGCCAAGTAGTTTGAGTAAAACTCAAAAGTTTTAAATATTTCATTATTTCATTAGGAAGCTCTACTCAGCATCAAACAAAATGTAAGATTAAATATATATATTTAAAATATGAATGAATAGGACAATCTCTTCAATAAAAGGTGTTGGGAAAACTGGGCAGCCAAGTGCAAAAAAATGAAACTGGACCACTATTCTACACCACACACAAAAATTAATTCAAAATGGATTCAAGACTTGAATGCAAGATTCAAAACCATAGAGCTGTTAGAAGAAAACCCGTGGTAAGCTCCTTGACATGGGTCTTGGCGGTGAAATTTTTAATATGACACCAGAAACAAAGGCAACAAATGCAAAATAAACAAGTCAGATTATATCAAAATAGAAAGGTTCTGTACAGAAACCATCAACAAAATGAAAAGGCAGCCTACTGAATGGGAAAGAATTTGTGCAGATCATATATCCAATAAGGGATTAATATCCAAAATATATAAAGAACTCATACAACTCAAAAAAATTCAATTAGACAATGGGCAGAAGATCTGAAGAGACATTTTTCCAAAGATATACAGATGGCCAACAGATACATGAAAAGATGCTCAATATCACTAATCTTCAAGGAAATGCAAATCAAACTCACAATGAGATAGCACCTCATACCTGTTAGAATGGCTATTACCAAGAAGACAAAAAATAACAGGTGTTGGTGAGGATGTGGAGAAAAGGGAACCCTTGTGCACTATTGGTGGGAGGGTAAACTGGTGTAGCCACTAGGAAAACAGTATGAAGTCCTCAAAAAAATTAAAGATGGTACTACAATATCATCCAGCAATTCCAATTCTAGGTATTTCTCCAAAAAAAAAAAACCTCTCAAAAAATAAAAAAAGGAACAAACAGAAAAACGCACTCTAACTCGAAAAGATACATGCACCGCCACGTTCACTTCAGCATTATTTACAACAGCCAAGACATGGAAACAACCTAAGCGTCCATCAATGGATCAATGGGTAAAGAAAATGTGGTATGTATGTGTATGTGTACACACATACACACACATGAACACACAGAGAGAGACTATTATTCAGCCATAAAAAAGGAGATCTTGCCATTTGTTACAACAGGAATCGACTTTGAGGGCATTATGCTAAGTGAAATAAATTAGAAAGATAAAGACAAAAATCATATAATCTCACTTATATATGGAATCTGAACAAACAAGCAAAACCAAACTCATAGACAGAGAGAATAAATTGGTGGTTGCCAGAGCCTGAGGGTGGGGTGTGGGTGAAATGGGTGAAGGGAGTCAAAAAGTACAAACTTACAAAATTAGTAAGTCATGGGGATACAATGAACAAACAGCACTGTGACTATTATTAATAATACTCTGTTGCATACTTGAAAGCTGCCAAGACACATCTTAAAAGTTCTCATCACAAGAAAAAAAAAATTCTTTGGTGACAAATGTTAATCAGATTTATCGTGTGGGTCATTCTGCAATATACACAAATACTGAATCATTATGCTGTACATCTGAAATTAATATGATGTTATATGTCAATTATACCTCAATTTAAAAAAGGAAAAATAAATCCGTGCATGGAAATTTTTGTGTCATGCAGAGGGCAAATAAAATAATTCAAACTGAAAAGCAGCTGCCCTAGAGTCTAGAAAATTTCCCTAAATATGAATTTCAATTGACTGTATTTTTAAAATCATATTTTAACTCTGTGGATACATTCATTTATCAATGAAAATTTGTAGAAACTTATGGCAATATTAAAGCTGTACGTTAATGTATAATACATGTTTATACTAAATGTTAGTAGATCAATAGAGTTTGGATTGTGCAACTAAGAAAAAAATGTCATAAATTTATATATAGTTAATGTGATGAATTTTAAAGTTTTTAAGTTTAAAATTTTAACCAGTGCTATGTCTGGCAGAAAGCTTAGAATTCAGTAAGATTTATAAGCTATTTTACATATTGCTAAGCAAAAGAAATATTCCCTGTTTCATATCCTATTGACATACTTAAAGATGGTATTTCTCTTTGATGTATTCACTAGATATTTGCTAAGTTATATGCCAAAATAAAATACTAAATTTATAAACATGTACGTACTTGAATGGGCTTTCAATAGATGTTGTTGTGACTTTAAAGTGCTTGTATCTTCTGGCATTCATTCTTTCATTTGTAGTAATACCTAAACATGATATCTAAGAGGTAAGAGAAAGCAAACCATTAACTCTCTCTGATGTAAAGTAAGTATTAATGTAAAATAAGTTAATTCTCAAGAGGACCAGGATGGAGAGAAAAATGATGAAGTTTGTTTTTGCTTTTCCATTAGGAGATCATCAAGCTAGTGTACATGATATCACTTTCACTCTTGTGAAAAGTAGCCAGTTAAACAGGAAAAATGTTTAAAAAAACAGGTTATCTGGGGACGCCTGGGTGGCTCAGTTGTTAAGCGTCTGCCTTCGGCTTAGGTCATGATCCCAGGGTCCTGGGATCGAGTCCCGCATCGGGCTCCCTGCTCGGTGGGGAGCCTGCTTCTCCCTCTGCCTCTGTCTCTCTCTCTCTGTCTCTCATGAATAAATAAATAAAATCTTTAAAAAAAATAAAAAATAAAAATAAAAAACAGGTTATCTGGCATTGTGCATGGGGAGAGATGGACATTATGTACACAGACCACCTCTCCATCAGCCCCTTAAAAATTGAGCTTTTAAAAAAAATCCTTAATTAAAAAAAGGTTCCTGAATAAATACTGATATTTGTAGGTAATAAAACATTACTAATAAACACAAAACTAATGGCATCATTGATCTAAGCTTACACCTATATCCAACTGGACATATCTGAATCAGGAATAAGAGAAATAAGTTCTGTCAAAAGTAGTACTGAAAATTCAGGGGTGCCTGGGTGGCTCAGTCAGTTAAATGTCTGCCTTTGGCTCAGCTCATGAGCTCAGGATCCTGGGATCGAGCCCCACATGGGGCAGGGAGCCTGCTTCTCCTTCTCCCTCTCCCCCCTGCTTGTTCTCTCTCTCTCTGTCAAATAAATTTTTAAAATAAAAAAAAAATCATAATGTAAGAACAAAGTTCATATCATAACGAGAGGGGGAAGGGAAGTGGAAGGTAGAAAGTAAAAAAGAAAAGAAGAAAGTAAACGTAAAGAAAGAATAAAGGAAGAGTAAGTAAATTGAAAATTTTAATCCTTGAAAAGCAGAAGTGGTTAGAAAGAGAATGCATTATTATCTTTTTACAATGAATGAAGTGTTAAGAGTTTTCAGTTAGCACACTGAAGAACCGATCATATACTTGCACATACCTGGTACATCTGACACATGAGTAATACAGCCACCCACATGAAATGAAAAACACTGTTCAGAAACATCCAAAACATCCAAGGTGAACATGTAGCAATTTGAGTAATATATGTCCAAAATCCATCCTTGGTGTAAGTGGTCTCACAGTGGAGTCCCCAGTCTAAAATGAGAACAGAAGGTTCACATTTACTCAGTAATCATCTAACCACTTCACAAAGGCATCTGCAGTAGGCACCACTTAGAAGCCATGATCCAAAAGTCTACATTTAGCCAATGACTTTGAATGCAATTTTTTTATACTCTTAAATAACCCCATAATTAGTGAAAAATTAGTATATAATTAGTGTATAGTGAAAAAACACAGCAAAGACAGAAATGGAAAAAGCACCAATCTTAAAAAAAAATACTACTGTACTTTAACAATACAGTTTTTATTTGATTGGTCTTACATACAATAGTTAATATTACCTCTATACAAGATAAAATGATATAACTGAAATTTTTTTGGCTGGGTGGTACGTATAACAGAACAAGATCACCTTGGTGAGGGAGGGCTTTTTCCAAAACAAAAATCTCTTCTTTTAGAGCTGCTGCCATAAAAAAACTACTGTTGTTAGCGGGAACTACAGCTGTTCATGGGAACTACGGCCGTTAGCGGGAACTTCGGCCGTTAGCAGGAACTACGGCCGTTAGCGGGAACTTCGGCTGTTAGTGGGAACTACTGTTAGCAAGAACTACGGTTATTAGCGGGGATTATGGATGTTAGTGGGAACCACGGCTGTTAGCGAGAACTTCGGCTATTAGCGGGAACTCGGGCCGTTAGTGGTAGCTATGGCTGTTAGCGGGAACTACTGTTGTTCGCGGGAACTTCGGCTGTTAGCGGGAACTTCGGCTGTTAGCGGGAACTACGGCCGTTAGCGGGAACTATGGCCGTTAGCGGGAACTACGGCCGTTAGTGGGAACTACTGTTAGCAAGAACTTCGGCCGTTAGCAGGAACTTCGGCTGTTAGCGGGAACTACGGCTGTTAGCGAGAACTTCGGCTGTTAGTGGGAACTACTGTTAGCAAGAACTACGGCTATTAGCGGGAATTATGGATGTTAGTGGGAACCACGGCTGTTAGCGAGAACTATGGCTGTTAGCGGAAACTACGGCTGTTAGAGGGAACTACTGTTAGCCAAGAACTTGGGCGTTACCGGGAACTTCGGCTGTTAGCGGGAACTACTGTTAGCAAGAACTACGGCTATTAGCGGGAATTATGGATGTTAGTGGGAACCACGGCTGTTAGCGAGAACTTCGGCTGTTAGCAGGAACTTCCGCTGTTAGCGGGAACTACTGTTAGCAAGAACTTTGGCTGTTAGCGGGAACTTCGGCTGTTAGCGGGAACTACTGTTAGCAGGCCCATGTGCTCCCTCAGGTTTGTTGGGCCAGAAACTAAGTTAAGATCTTTGACCAAATCTTTCTCTCTCTTAATCTGTATTTCAGAAAGTAGCCTTTTTCATTAGGGCAATAACAGACATTATTTTTAATATGTCTGAAAACAGGAGGGCTAGGAAATCATCCTTCCACAACTTATTTTTAAGTCAGGATTTAATACATATTCATGCTAAGTACCACCAAGCCCTGAAGCATTGTAACTAATACCTTCATTTAAACTCTTCTCAAATCATGTTCTCAATGCATAAAAACCCATCATTGCCCTTATACCCATATGATCAAGTGAATGACAACTTATTCCTAAAAAAGTATCTTCTAACACCTTTTAATACTAATAAGCAATAATTACACCTTACTTTTTGAAATATTTCAAGTTCTGTGCGAAGTTAACTGCATTTTCCAAGCTGTTTGATATTAAAGAGCAACTAGCATAGTCACAAAATCTGTAAGCTACTAGAGTAAAGCAAGCACGTGATGTGAAAAATGTTGGTGTATTTTACCCAGAAGCATTTCAAAGCCTATTAAACCATCAAAGGACACACATATTAAAACATAGCTAACTGATAATTCTGTTGCTTATACTGTATGTTGAACACATTTACAGTTCTACATCTGTTCTTTTCTTTATGCTTCATTGCAATAAGGTGCCCCAGACCATAATTTTCAGTTAAAAGACTTGTCGTTATCATATTTTGTTAATATGGTAAGCAAAAGCACACATTTAAGAAAGTAAAAAGCTAACTGTACTCACAAGAAATACAACCATAAATCATCCAGCAGATCATAAAAAGCAAGAAGAATAGGTAGCCCATAAAGTATCTATGGTTGCCTGCACCTAAAGAACAACACAGAAGCAATTTTTTCAGCTAAGAAAAAACAACTGGAAATGCGCCTTTTGGGGATGGGGGTAAAGGAATGCCATGAATGATACAATCTGGACAATAATGATAAACATTATTTATTTTATAAAATGTTCTTCAGGAAAATAAATGTTTTAATAAAAGTCTTAAAATAAGGGTGCCTGGGTGGCTCAGTCAGTTAAGAGTCTGCCTTCGGCTCAGGTCACAATCTCAGGGTCTTGGAATTGAGTCCCACATCCGGCTCCCTGCTTCTCCCTCTCCTCCCCCCACTTGTGCTCTCTCTCTCTCTCTCAAATAAAAAAATGTTTTTAAAAAGAAGTCTTAAAATAAGAATGTTTATAACTACAAAAATGTGATGACTGCAATGACATTGATTCTGAAGTCACATCCCAATGAACCAAATGAATCACAACTTTGAGTTTTAACCTACTGTTTGCTTTGTGAGGTTTAAAATAACCTATTTTATCTTTACTTTTATAAACTTTATAATCCAACTTTTTAAAGGCTTCTCCCCAACAGTCATGCAATCTCTGCCATGTTTCCCTGTTGTCACCTCATAAAAACCCAGGGTCATCTCTCAGACCACTTAGTTCACCTCCTCAGACCACACCACTCTTGAACACTAAGGTATATAGAGTTTTTATCTGTCGTTCCTCTCTACTTCTGTACACAACATTCTTCCAAATATTTTTATTGCCTTAACTTTTTCCACTTTAACTAAAAAGCAATACTGTCTCTGCATCCTTATTGATTCCACTATTATCCAATAAAGAAAACAGGAAAGAATAGGCACCAGAAAGAAATGATAGAGAAATGTCAATCTTTTCTAGACACTGATTTTATAACTTTCCCCCCCCTCTTTCTCACAACTGAGTTGCTGTTTGTCAACCAGATTAACTGGGGGCAGGGCTATAGTAGAGTGTAGGAATGAAGTTTCTACCATCTACTTTAATACTGTACTTCATTAGTTATCTAGAATAACTTAAATGAACAATGCACTTAGAAATTATTAATAAAACTTACCTACACAGTTACCCACCCATGGGCAATGATGATCAAATTTTGCTATGCAGCGGTTGCACACACCACAATGTTTGGACCTCACTGGTTTCCGTATCTGTTAATAAGCATTTTAAAAGATTACGAAAGGCACTACACCGAAGAAAGGAAAGCTGAACACTGATTTTCTCAAAATACAATTATGAAGAAAACAAAACTATATTTCCAGAGGCATAAAATAAAACAAAAACCACTACTGTTTTGTTAAATGAGATTTTAACTGCAACACAAAAGATAAAAAGGATAAGCCTACTGTGGAATATAAACGCCTAAGAGTGGGGTAGAACCATCACTTTACAAAACTAATTAAGACTCAAAGACCAATTTGCTGTTGTGATGAATGGTACTGTATTTAATTCACACCCCTCAAGTCTCTGAATAATAAAAACATCACTCTCCAGGCTTCTAAATGAAAAGTTATTGTGATTAATGGTCATGATACTGGTTCTTGTTTAACGAAATGAAATTGTTCCTTAGTAAAAGGAAGGCCAAATTAGAAGTGAATAAAAGCAGCTTTTAAAATTCAAAATCATTAATAAAATGTCTTCCCAAAGGTAACAAATCCAACAAAAACCAGTAAGTGTACACACATCTTTCTCTTTCCCTGGCTCCTGAAATCTCAGATTAAGGTACAACATCTCTGCTGAACTTCATGACCCATCTAAGAAAGTACACCATGCTTAGCAAATTTAGGTAGTCCCTATTACTTCAAAAACATAAAATATATTCATTATTCAGCTCCTGACAGGCGATAAAGAATTCATGTTTATGATGCCTTACTGTTTTAGGTGTTGCGAAATGTTTCACTCTATATTACTCTGAATCAGCCAAGTGAATAAAGAACTCATTATTGATCTTTGAAGGGCTGCTCATCCTAATGCTGGATACATGACAAGAGCTAGTTATTAACCCATGCCAGAAACAAAATTTATAACATCCTTCATTGGTGTTTCAATAAAAGCACTGCCGTTTCTCCACCAGTTTGTATAAGGTTATGTATCATTCTGAGGCACTAAGAAAAAGCACAGGTTGACTATGCAGTCCTTACACAGACTAAAATGATCTGTGGGCTCTTTAAAGGGTCACTTATTCTTTACCACAGATAGGAAACTACATCTATTTAGGAGAAAGAAGAAGGATGTATTAAACAAATCTTATCTCCACTTCCAACCCTCAACTATACTTGCCCTTTGGGCAATACTTGTCAGTGAATTCTCAACAAAGATTGACACAAGGCTCCTGAGCATGAGAGGCTCCTCGGTTCACTTACAGAGTAATTCATTTTTAGGAAATTCTGATTTACATATGGCTTCTTAGGGACCTGTCTTTTTATCAAAGGGAAGGATACCCACATAATGACAAATACCTCTGCCAATTTGAATTATTTTATAATTGGATATGCTCTTTTCTTTACAACACAGAATTATCTATCCAGAAGTACACGGCTTACAATAATATAATAAAACATTTATGCTAGAATGATAAAAAGTCTTGTTCTTGCCATCGGATATTTATTTAACAGTGAAACCATACTGAGTGACTCTATAAAGAATTTGTTTGCCACATGGCAAACATATCAGCAATGCATACTTGGCTTTGTGGAATGGAATAATATGTCCAGAGAACAGCAGAATACAAAACTGTTCTGAACATTAGGGTGCCAATCCTGTAAATTAACCATTTGTAAAGCACAGAAACAAAAACCTTTTTAAAGAATGCTTGAAAATTCAAAAGAATCTAGTCAGCACCTTAAAGTTGCTACCAAAAGTAAAGCATTATACATTTTGAATATTCAAAATTGTAACTGTTTGGTTAAGGAATGGAATGTTAGGTGGAACAACTTAAACAATCTGTAGAGTTAAGAGCTCCATTTCAAAGACTTATTCCAGGATCCCAAACTAAGTCAATTCTCTTGTTGTTATTTACATGTTAAGACATTAGTTCAGTGATAGTGTATAACTTAAAAGTATAAAAGGACATTTAGTTTCATGGATGATTTAGGGATTATTTCCATGTAGGAAAACATGGTTTAACACTGTGGCGACCTATATATTTTTTCAAGAACTAATTATAAAAATTAGCAGAAAATAATTAAAACACAAAACAGTATTATTCTGTAGAAATTTGCTATCTATAATAACACAAATAATGTATTACTATACCTGATTCCATAAGTAAATGCTATTTAATTTCATTTATACCTTTTTTATGTCCTGAAGATGACAACTTTTAATATCAATGATATAATAGTGCTCAAAGTTCCATAAATCCTCTAAGACAAAGAGGTAACTACTCAAACCGAACCATTTTAGAGGCCATGCTGTCTTAAGTTAGCTAACAGATTTTCCCAATGTGACCTCTAAATATAAGAATAAATTTTTTCTTAAAATGCCTAGGAAAACAATATTAGGGAAGCATAATGAACCTTTGATTTTTAAATATTTTATTACTTAGTTTTTTCTTTGTTGAGTTATATTAAAAAAGAAAAAGAGATTAAGGATGAATACGAAAGAATGGTACGTTGAATCAGAAGTACAGTCAAGGTCCACCATCGGGGGAACAAGCACATTGGGAGGAGACATCTCTTTACCATCTTTCTCCTTACACTATGGTCTAAAAGGAATGTCGCCGGGGGGTGGGGGGGTGGGGAGGGCATGAAATGTGCTCAGCAGAAGAAAGTGTTCTTGTTCCCCACCCCTTCTATGCTATGCCACTGCTATGCGAAGAGGAGAGAGGGTAGAATAAAGAAAAAAAATACTACCAAACAGGTACTGCAGAATATACTGAGGTCCAGACTTCCTGTCTCTGCAAGTTCAACTATTGTCTGTGAATTAAAAATATATATATATATTTTATTCAAAACTGAACAATGTTCACCAACTATAGTGCCATCAATATGAATCAATAAACATGATGTTCATTTTTAATTAACCAATGTTTTCTGCTCAGAATAAAATCTTTTAGTTACTTCTGCTATTTTATTATAATATGAATATAGAAATTTTATTTCTTGGGTATATGAAAATGCAACTCTAAACTTAGGGGAATACTCCTCTGAAAATAAAACTAAGTTACCTACCCTAAGAACTGGTCTGTATAGGTTTTGATGACTAAGACATGAAAATAAACTTAAGTTCAGTAATGAACTTAATCTTCCGAACTGGATTATGACTAAGAAAACCTAGCAAACCAATTAGTAGTAATGTCTGAAGAATACGGTAAACATAAGGATAGCAATCTCTATGCGGGCTAGAAAAGGGGGAATTAGACCCTAAGAATTTGCTACTGTTTTAGTTTATTGTGGACAGTAATAATTCATCAGGATTTGTTTTGTTTTCGGAGACTGGATAAAATAGATCTTAACATAGTTTAACTGCCTCCAGTCTAATCTAATTCTCTACTTATAGGACACCTTAGGGTTGTAAATTTCGTTTCCTAAAGTACCTGGGCTTTAGATAAGGGAGGCCCTGGATTTTACATATATATACACACACACATATATTTGTTATTGAACACACACATAAATATATGTTATTGAAACATAATATCTGAACTATCAACCAGTTTACTGACCTTCCAGTCATTTAATAAACACTTACTGAATTCATATTATTTGCTGAGGGTTTTCATAGATGTTTAAAATGCTGTACTCATCCCTCAAAGCAATCACAGTTCTTATACAGGAGAGAAACATGAAATTTTAAAATGTCATGAAAGTGTAAGGATAGGCATTCAGGAGTACCAAGGGTGAGCAACAACTATGCATAATCTCAATTTGGTTTGAAACTTCTTTATGTTCTAAAAGATAGTTTCTTTCTTTGTACTCTAATATCTGGTATAAATACTGATAATTTGGCAATTAAACACATATAACTAGTTAGATTCTATCTTGCTACCTTTTTCTTTTGTTCTTCTGTAGCTTTAATAATCCCTGGATCTGATTTCCAAGATTTTCCAAAATTGTAGAAAAGTGCAACACTATTGGCAAGGAATGGAAGATGGATAAATAAAAAGTTGAGATGTGCCTGAAGTTAAGGAATCTAAAGAAGCAATGATAAATGAGTTACTATCATAGGTAAACTTATAATCTGTAAAATTTTATCACACACACAGACACACACACACACACACACACACGGGAACACCAAGAAAAAAATACAAGTTGATTTATCTATTATTACATCAAAATAAATATGCTTCTAAATATTCATAACTGAATATAGAAAGTAAAAATGTGATTTCTTTACAAACTTTAAATCATGTAGGATAAGCTTTCTGACACTTTAAAAAAGTCAGTAATGCATTAAAAATTCAGTGAATACATTATTTTTAAATGATCATTATTTCTTCTGATCAAAAATGAAGGGACTTCTCATGTTCAAAGTTATTAACATATTACTTTATCTATATGCATTAAAGTCTTTATATATCCACCACTTAAGATACCACACCTAGGTATTTAAAAAAGACTGCTTTTAAATTCTCTCCATTGCCTTTTTGGATACATTCAAATTGACCCTAATTTTAGAAAAGTATTCATAAACTTGCTTTAAACAGAAGTTTCTATGTTAACATTTTTTCTACCTAATGAAAATATAAGAAATGTACTAGGTTTTATAAATATAAATGAGGAATCAAAAACTACTTAACACTAAGAAAAATAATGTTGCTAGAGCAACACATTTCTGAGGCACAAAATATCTGAAATACTCAAATACTATTTTCAAGACTTTATGCAGGTACAATTATCAACAGCTAAAAATCTCTTGAGAATAAAGCTGGGTAAAATGTACATGCAAAGAATCCTGAACTCTGGTATTTTTCAGGAGCAGGACCTTTATACACTCTAAGTTTGAAAAGGTGCTAACATGTAAATAGCTCAGGTTCTTAAAGCCCGGATTAAATTTGCAAGGGGGCTAAACAGCAGCTCAAGAAATGACTACAGATTTAAAAGGCATAGGATATTCAACAACTAAATATCCGATGAATTTACAGAATTTCTTTCCTTGATCTTTAAAGGTAAAGAGATTAGATATCTTTAAATGGTAATTTGAACTTAGCTTTATTAATAGGTCACACCAGTTAATTTTTTAAATTTACAAACAAAAATTTACAAACTCTCCACAAATGGCATGGTTGTTTTTTGTAAAGGTTTAAAACAACCTTTTTTCCCCCCTATAAATCAGAAAACACTAAAAAGTATAAAGGCAAAAACAATACCTCCACAACCCAGGGACAATTTCTTTTATACTTGGTATTCTGCATTTTTAATAATTGAGATCATAGTGTTTTTATGAACATCAGTAAAACAACACCTATTAATCAACTATATGCCATTTAATCTGCACAAAAACTCTTATCCCCATGTTACAGATGACAAACCTGAGACAGAAGTTAACTAAATAGTCCAAAGTTGCAGACTAAATTAAAGGTAGAGCAGCTATTAAAATCCAGGCTCTTTTTACCTGTGCTATCCTGCCTCTCCAATGCACTCAGCAGAAGATACTGGGTCCTTAGATATTATGAGAACAACATCTTTGGGTATGACCATACTTAAGGCTTGATGTATATTTTTGTACTGTCAGATTATTTCCAGAAAGATACACCAATTTAAAATCCCACTAACATCACATATTGCTTGACTACTACATTTTCATCAGCTTTGAGCAAAGAAGAGTTGTCAATTTTAGAAGCAAAAGAAACCTTATTTTATTGTCTTAATTTGTATTTGTTTTTATGTTTAAATAGTCCTCCAATTAGATAAAGAAGAAGTATGTGTCATCAATGTTTTCATTTAAATGTTTATGGAATCCTTTTTTACATTTAACTCTTTAATCTACTTGGATGTTATTTTGATCCTTGCTGTGAACTGCAGCTCTAACTTAACCACAATACCCAAAAAAACAAAACAAAAATAGCAAATCAAATGAATCAACTGTCTGCAAAATACCAGCAACAACTTCAGAAAGGGGACAAGCCACACTATACCATAAAGTTCAACTGGAGGTCAAGAAAAGACAACTCTGGTAAGGCAAGCTGCCTGGGGTAGTTGTTAATCCCACCTCCACTTGTACGAACAGTATGGAAAATGCAGATGAGAAGATAAAGTCAGAATTCTCATCAGTCCCACCTGGCCCTCTGCTGTGGACTGAATCATGTCCCACTCCCTAACCCCCCCACCCAAATTCATACGAAGCTCTAACCTCTAATGTGACTATTTCTGGAAATGGAGTCTCTAGGTGGTAATTAAGGTTAAATGAGGTCATAAGGGTAGGACCCTAATCCAACAGGATTGTGACTGTGTAAGATTTAAGAGGAAGAAAGAAATCTCACTCTCTCCCCCTGCTATGTGGGACACAGGGAGGAGGTGGCTACAGGAGAGGAAAAGAATCCTCGCCTGAACGTTATCATGCCGGCATCCTTATCCAGAACTGTGAGAAAGTCAATTTCTTTGTGTAAGCTAACCAGTCTATGTTACTTTGTACTGGCAAAGATCTAAACATCAAATTATTCTTCAACTTAAATAGAATTTCAATCAAAATTGCATCAGGCTTTTCACAGAACTTAAAAAGCTAATTCCAAAAAATCTGAAAAGAACAAAGTGCCAAAAAAGCTAAAATATTCCTGAGAAACAAAGAAGCTGGGAAACTTGGCCTACCAGATATCATGATTGAAGACTAAAGCTTTAGGGGGGAGGTGGGGCGGGGGAGGAGGATGGGTGAAATAGGAGAAAGGGATGAAGAATACACCTATGGGGAGCACTGTGTAATATACAGAATCACTGCATCATTTGTACACCTACAACTGACATAACACTGTTATCTGTACTAGAAGAAAAGGAGGAAGGGAGAGAGGAAGGAAGCTAGGAAATTAAGAAGTGAGGAAGGAAGGAGAAAGCTATAGTAATAAAATAGTACTGAGACAGCAGAGATCAATAAACTGAATAGAGTACAGGAAAACTGATAAATATCAAGGTTGATACTGCAACTGAGTGAAGAAAGGGTATACTGGAGCAATGAGTTCCCTAATAAGCAAAAAGGAAGATAGACACACGCTGGCCCTCACATCATTCATTATACACAGTACTGAAATACACATTAAGAAATAAATTAGAGATTATCTTTAATGACTTCAGAAACACCTGCACATGCACGCGCACACACACACACATGCACGCGCACACACACACACACACACACACAAATGATATACAAGAATATTTACAACAATATTTTCAGAATTCACAGACGTAGTGACTGGACACCTGAAGACAGGTATTAAAAAGCTTAGAGAATATTATAAGAAAACTGGAAAAGATACCAAAAAAACCCCCCCAAACTGAAAAAGTCCTAACAGTAAACGGCAGGAAAAAAATGCTTAAGAGGAAAATGTATAGGAAAAGATGGTGAAAATGATAATTTAGCAATGTCTTCATTTTTATATACATAATCATCCCAGCTTCCAGAAGTTCTTTATATCCATCTTTAGTTTAAGCTTAATTTAACTTAAAACCTGACTGAAAACTAATTTATTTTTAGACATAAAATTTCTAATAGCCTGACATATTTTTTCACTTATTACATCTTAAGTATAAGCCCACATTAAGTCTTAGAAAAGCACTGTAATGGCTATTTTATCCCATACTACACATAGCTAATTGGTAACAACTATTCCCCATTCAGGATGGATACTCAGGTTGTTTCCACTTTTTCCCTACTATAAATAGTACTATGGCAAACAACTTTGTAAATAAATTTTAGATCTTATCTCTGATGATTTACTTATGAATGACTCAGGGTATTTTTAAAGCTTTTTCTACATGTTGCTTTTCAGGAAGGTTTAAAAACTTAAAATTATGTTCAGAGTATAAAATAAGACATTTGAAGATACACTGTTATCAGATCAAAAAGCTGGGCAAGACTCTTGATAATTACCTATCTATGTGACTTTGGGCAAGACATACAACTTCTCTGAACCTCAACATTTCCATCAGTCAGAGAACAGGATTAGGATTTATGTGGTTTGTTTTTCTAATCTCAAAGAACTGCTTTGAGAACCAAGTCAAACAAGAGATCTGAAAGAACTATAAACCAAAAAGCACTGAATAAATGTAAGGTATATACAAAATGATAATTAATGAACAGTAGAAAAGAATAAGAACTTACTTGTTAGGACAAATAATTTATATCAATATAAAATTCATTACACCACAAAACACGTAAGTTGGGTATCCTATTATGAGAAACTAAAATAAAGTTTATACAATTGATCCTCATGCCTACTTGCTAAAATTTATTTGTAACCCCAAAATCAATACTCACAGTGCTTTTACAGTCATCCATGGATATATGCAAAGTAGCAAAAACTATGAGTCACCCTAGGTACACAATGCCAGCCGAGCTGAACAAGAGAAGTCTGCCTACTTGTTCTAGCTCTCATACTGTAAACGAGTATCTTTTCATGGTCTCTTCTGTGCCACACTTTTTGCCTATTTGTGCTTTTTGTTGGCAATTTTGCTATTTAAAATGGTCTCCTAGGGTAGTGCTGAAGTGTTATCTTAATGTTCCTAACACAAGAGGGCTGTGATGTGCCTTACAGAGAAAATAGGTGTGTTAGATACGCTTTGTTCAGGCACGGGTTATAATGCAAGCTGGCTGTGAATTCAATGTCAATCAATCAATGATAAATATTAAATCTGATATTTATACAGAAACACATATAAAACCACGGTTATGTACTGATTGGCTCACAAAAATGTTATGACCAGAGGTTTGCATTTCTTTTTCTCCTAGGAGCAACAGGTTTAGTATTTGCTAATTCAATGTTTGCAGCAACTTCATAGAACATAATTACCACATATAATGAAAATTGACTGTAACTCTATTTTTCACAACTGGTCTAATCAGTTTTAATTACATATGTAGTCATGAGTCGCATGAGGAAAGTGGTAGAATCAACAGCAAAGAGGATGAGGTCAACAAGAGAGAGAGTCCCTGAGAAGAGCTGCCATTTTTAACTCCCTTATCTTATATCATGAACCTTCTGACTCTTTCCTGTCTAACATCCTTTGTGCTTCCATTATAAATTATTCTGGGCTCTTTCTGTTCCCTTCCTATATAGGTTTCCTGAGCTCTTATCTCTGGCCTCAAAGTTTAATACTGAAAAACAAAAAAATATAGTTCTAAAATCACATACGGCATAGAGATCTGGTTCTTTTATAACATAGAAAAGCGTAAAGCTTTTTTTTTATTATCAGAATTTAAAGTTATTTGTGATTTCATTCCACATTCCATGAGCAGCATACACACATACACAAACATTCAAATAAAAGAAATCGTAAATGCACACTTAAAGCCTATGTGGACACAATGATCCCAAAAGTCATGGATAAGATAGTAACACACACTTATTTAACATTTTTTACGTCAGGTGTGTCCTAAGTTTTATTACATTCATCTTCTCAAGAATTCTGTGAGACAGTACTATGATCATCACTCCTTTACAGACAAGTATAAAAACTTTGTATTCTCATACAATTTTTATTTGAAAAATTAAATACATACAATTTGTTCAGTGCATCTAAAAAATGAACTATATGCCAATCTATTCTAATGGCATAATTATTCAAATAGGGCAAGTTAAATTGCTTGATTGTGCTGACCTTCCTTTCAAAATCTACTTCTTACATTCTCAACTCGCTTTGGAAACTTGCATAGCTATTTTATTCTATCTCCAAATAAGGAAGAAAGAAAAGGAAAAAATTCAAGTCAGACTACATAAAAACTCTCTGGCATGTTTTCATTATTTGTAATTTACTAATTTTCCTACTTTTCTCCACTTAAATGCACAATAGATTAAGAGAACAGCAACAGTCTAAAATTATTTTGAGATACGAATCTGACTTTTTTCATGATATAAAATTTACTGTCCAATTTAGGAAACAAAATGAGAAAATATGTCTGGAATACTAATGTCATTTCAGAGGTCAGTGCTTTTTATAAATTTAAAATAGATGAGGTAACAAAAATAAGCAGATCTGTTTTACCTAGACTAAATGTTCCAATAAGACAAATTCTAATGTTTAATAAACCCTTGAAGAACAATTTTTATGTCAAAGTTTAGTACAAGGCAGAATGAGCTAGCAAAAACTGCCACAACGAAATATTTCAAAAGAAACTTATGCTAAGGAAATATTTTTTAAGCACTATACTTTCTGAAAGTAATCATATAATGACATAAAAATGTAAGAATGACAGGTATAGCCACAATTCTGTGCCTCAGTCTCAAAATAAGCATTTTGTTTTTCAATACTTTTTGTTTAAAACACAAGACAATAAAAAGAACACAGTGCTATAACATGCAAGACTGTGAAGTGAAACTAGGTATTAATTAAAATTGTTCAGAACAGGGGCGCCTGGGTGGCTCAGTCGTTAAGCGTCTGCCTTCGGCTCAGGTCATGATCCCAGGGTCCTGGGATCGAGCCCCACATCAGGCTCCCTGCTCCACGGAAAGCCTGCTTCTCCCTCTCCCACTCCCCCTGCTTGTGTTCCCTCTCTCACTGTGTCTCTCTCTGTCAAATAAATAAAATCTTTAAAAAAAAAAAATTGTTCAGAACAGTCATAAGTCAACAAAAACTGCATTCCATTTAAAACCTATCATATTTTTTATGGTAATGTTTTAAAAAATGATTTATTAACAGACATTTGTGAAACATGTGCCTTTATTTTAATAAAACAGACTGTTACTGATAGAGCTTCTTCTACATAAAAATATCAAAAGTTGACATTGGTCTTATTTCTTTGATACACACATGCACACACACGTTTACAATTTCAAATTATTACTTTTTAAAAGCATACTACACTGAAATAATGAGCAAATATTTGAAGATACAGTACTGCATGCTTTTCATGATGCAAAAGAGAAAATTAACTGTTACCAACCACAACAAAATAAAAGGTTGTGATATTAAGAAAGTATTTAGAGAAAATAGTTTGATACTAAAACATGAAAATCATAGTTTAGTAAAAAAGGTTTCGAATAGGTGTTGTTGAATCAGACTAGTGTGTGTTTCTATCCCAACCTTACCAGAGACTAGCTATGTGGCCTTGGGCAAGGATAACAGCTTAGCCTATTTAAGCCTAAATTTTCTCATCTATAAAATGTGGAGACAAAAATATTAATATATAGAATGTGTACTAAATGAGTACAAATGAGTATTTACGAAAATGCCCTTTAAACACTCAATAAATAATAGCTACTATTATTATTACTGATGTAGTCATTAAAAGCAGCTTTCAAAAGCAAACGATTAAATATGAAACATTTTAAAACAATATTTACTTTGGTTCACAATTAGTATTTTCCTAGAAATACTGTTTTACTGCAGCAAATCATAAGTAGTTCAGTCCTAATGTTAAATCAGTATAAAACATTCATTTAAATAACAAACAAAAATTGCTTTAGATACGACCTTTATAACCAAAGGATATCATTCCAAAACCAGAAGAACCACGTTACATACATCCAGAATTTGGTTGCCAAATATATTCCAAGGGGCAATGCACTATGCATTGAATGATCAAAAAAGGATCTGCAAAATACAAGTTTTTATAAAATTTGAGCTCTATATTTCTTTATAAAAATGAACAATTACTTAAATGAAAATTATACACATTCCATATAGTAAACTCTGGTTTAACCAAAATCCAGAAATCCAGGATGCTTAAATACCAAGACCATTTTTCATGGTAATCAATAACAAATGAGGGCACAGCTGAATCAGTCAGCAAGATTCTGAAGCTCCTAATCTGCCGAGAAATGGAATTCTATTCTATTCTATGTACTTTTCAACCTCAGAATTTCAGTCTATTCCTATACTCTTAAATCAATAATTCGCTTTAGTATATTTAGTAACTCTATCACTCAGCATATTATTCACCAAAGACTCATTATAATTTTGACAAACAAGTCAAAGCAATCCTCAAGTTTTTATGTTTCATTATTTCTCCTTACCTACACACTCTTATTAAGCTTTTAGTACAGCTTTCAAATAGAATGAATTGGCCAGTGTAATAGAACTGAAGGTCATGATGTACAGAATTTAGAACTGGGGGAAAAATATGTATTAATGAATTTTATTAAACATAAGCAGGATCACCTATCCATGTAGACTAAGTAGGAAGTCTTCCTATTTATGGGATCCCTTGGAGCTCCTAGAAACACTACAATGAGATTCATTACCTAGAATTAAGCCTCTTCCTGACAGTTAACATATTAGTGTATTACCAGTCATCCTCATCTCTGTGAATTATTTTCACAACTCCTTTTTCACAATTCACGTGAAAACAAAGTATAAAGAAATGGAGATTACGTGGAAAGTTCTAGATCATAGACAACTGCCTAGGTTTGCTGAATGGGCAACTTAAATGAGATCTAAGGATAGGAAGAAAGGGAAAGATCACAGTGTTTTAAAGAAAAATGAGGGAGGAGAAAATACAAAGGCTGAGCCTTACTGCATATGTTCAGACTCTCTCTACCGTAGTACTAAAATCAAACCTCTTTCTTGCACATTATTTATGACCAAAGAAAATATAATTCCTATGGAAAGGTAACCTCAACCATTATAATTACCTAGAAATAAATAATATGTATATGGCAGTTAGAGTTGAACGAACTCAAGTCTACTTCTACTGAAATGTTTTAAAATTGTATTTTAGCCTTAAAAATTATGTTAGACTTTGGTCAATGAAAGTACCTGGGGAATTTCAACATTTCAGTTTGTTTCCTATAGTTATGGGTCTCTCATGGTTTGTCTCCCTCTCTGATTTCTTCCTATTCGGTTTTCCCTCCCTTCCCCTATGATTCTCTGTGCTGTTTCTTATATTCCACATATGAGTGAAACCACATGATAATTGTCTTTCTCTGTTTGACTTGGGATTGCTGGAGGGGAAGTGGGGGAGGATGGGGTAATTGCCTGATGGGCATTAAGGAGGGCACGTGATGTGATGAGCACTGGGTGTTAAATGCAACTGATGTATTACTGAACTCTACATCTGAAACTAATGATGTACTATATGTCGGCTAACTGAATTTTAATAAAAAAAGAAAAAGAAAAAAAAGAATTTCAACATTAAAAAACTTAAAAGATTTCAGATATAAGTCTGCCAAAATTCTTTAACATTAAATTAAAATGAAACATATTACCTAAAGGCAGTGTTCTAAACATACAAAACATTAATTTTACATAGCAGGGTCCAAATTATATCCTTTCATGCAGTTAAAAATATGGTTAAAAACAACATACTTACTTTGAAAGAAATTGTACTGTAGCCCAAACGCCACCATACATTAGCCCTTTAATGAGCCAAGAATCAATATTTAGGTCTGCTATAAACCCAACCAGCCAAATAACTAGGAATGGAGTTCCTAACATTACTTTCTGCCGAAATTCCTGTACAAAAAAAAAAAAAAAATCAGTTAGAAAGTTTGCATGTTTCAAGTAATCTAAATGTGAACCACTGTTATCTTTGTGAAAACATGCAACAGAGAGTGAAATTCATTCATTCAAATACGCCTACTATGCACTATTCAAGGTGCTAGTCTCAGTCTTCTACAGACAGGCATTAAATAGACAATTTACAAGTACTTCAGTAAAATTGTGGAAAATGAGAATCTAAGTTATAGGAGTGGATCTAGATATTCAGATACAAAAGACAGCAGTACCACCTGCCAATGCATGGATAAACTAGAAAATAGTTCATGATGATACTACCCCATTAACAGGGCCATTGATAACTAGAGAGATAAGAACCCAGAACGACTTGAAGTTCTAAGAGCTACATCAGATAAAGAAGCGTGAGGATGCTTAGCCTGAAGAAAACACTTGGAATGATACATAAAAACAGTAAACTAAAATCTTAAAATGAGATAGAAAATAAAAATCAAACAATCTAAAGGGTCCCAGAGTCCAAAGAATGAAGATTATGTGCCTCTAAACACATATCAAAGCACAGTGCTTAATACTCTGGAGGTAGTTCCATTTCATTGTTGTACTGATCTAGTTGTTACAAAGTCTGTACTTTGTAGGTTGTTAGAAAACCTATCTATATCTACTTCCTTATAACATCTATCACAGTTATATCTTCAGAGCAACACAAAGTAAAATCTACCACCTCCTCCACATAGCAGCCCCTCACAAACTGACAGGCAGCTACCAAGTCTCTGGAGGTACCTTAACAGAACAATGTAAGATCTTCCAGCTGTGATCTAACAAAGCTCAGAGTATAAACATTACTTTTCTCCTTATTTACCTTTCTAAAGGCTAAGATACATTTTTTTTAGCACCCCTCCTATACTGTTGGCTTTCAGCGAAATACTTTTTCATATAAATGGCCATGTCTTTCCCAACTTAACCACTGTAATTCATTTTCTGAATGGTGCCCAATTTTAACTTGAAAAACAATTAAACATAACTTCAGAGTTTAATTTTATGCTGTAGTAAACTAACTAACCCTGCTGATCTGTTTTTTTCATCTCAAGTATGCATGAATTTTGTATCAAGACATTAGAGAAGATTTATAACTGGGAGGACAAAGTATATGGTAAAGGGTGGGTATTGGTGGGAGAGAAGGCAGGTCATTGGAAAAGTATTTTCTAAAATTATCTGTAATTTGCCTTGTTTTTAGTTAAGATGCTTTTTCTCCCTCAGCAATAGCCACATTTTTTCATTATTAAAAATAAAGATACAATTTACATATAGTAAAATTCACCCTCTTTGGGGCAGAGTTCTCTGATTTTTGATTAACATACACTGTTTTGTCAGCATGAAAATCAAGACACAGAACAGTTCTATCAAGCCCTGAAATATCCTGTGTTCCCAGTCCCAGCCCCTAACAAACACTAATCTCTACCCCTATATTTTTTGCTTTGCAGGAATGTCTTATAAATGGAATCAAACTGACGCAGTCTTTTAAGTCTGGCTTCTTTCACTTAGACAATGCATTTGACATTCACTCACGCTCTTGGGTGTATCAGGAGTTTGTTCCTTTTTAATGTTAACTAGTATTCTATTATAGGATGTATCACAGTTTATTTACCAATCTCCAGCTAAAGGATTAGGGTTGTTTCCAAATTTGAGGACTGTGAATAAAGCCATTATAAACATTTGCACACAGGTTTTTGTGTGAACATAGTTCATTTCACTTGGATAAATACCTATGCGTGGGCTTCTGGAGTGTTTTTTTTTTTTTTTCAAAATATTATTTAACACATGTATTTATGATACATACCATAAAGATGTTTAAAAAAAAGAGATGTAATGGTGATGTGCTGCTACTGTAGATATGAACAATCTATTTTTTCTTGAATTTTATTATGGAAATTTTCAAATATATAGTAAGTTTGAATGAATTTTATAGTAATTTGCATTTCCCTAATGACTAATGATGTTGAACAGCTTTTCATGTGCTTATCTGCCATTTTTATATCTTTTTGGTGAAATATCTCTTTAACCCATTTTTCTAACTGGGTTGTTTGACTTTTTCACTGTTAGTTCTGAAAAATTCTTCATACATTCTGGAAATTAGTCCTTTACTGGGATATATGGTTAGCAAATATTTTATCCCAGTCTGCAGTTTGTCTTTTCATCCTAATTAACAGAGTCTCTCATTGGACAAAAGTTTTTCATTTTGATGAAGTCTAATTGATTAGTTTTTACCTTCATGGATCATACATTTCATGTCAAGTTTCTTTGTATAGCCCCAGATTCTGATGATTTGTTTTTTCCTAAAAGTTTTATAGTTTTACATTTAAGTCTGTGAATCATTTTGAGTTAACTTTTTTATACAGTGTGAGGTTTGAGTAGAGGTTTATTTATTATTTTTTTGCTTATGCAGGTCCAAATGTGCCAACATCATTTGTTGAAAAGGCTGTTTCTCTTCCACTGAACTATATTTGTACTTCTGTAAGTCAGTAGGCATATATCTGTGTGATTCTATTGCTGGGTTCTCTATTTTGTTCCAGTGATCTAGGAATTCGTTCCTCCAATACCACACATTCTTGATTACTGTAGCTACATGGCAGGTCTTAAAATTGCACAGGATGATTTTTTTTTTTTCAAAACTGTTTTAGCCATTCTTGATCTATTGCCTTTCCATATAAATTTTAGAATAATCTTGGCTATACAAACAAATCTTACCGGAATTTTTATTTAATTGCGTCAAATTTGTGTAACAATTGGGGCACTATGTTGAGTCTTCCATTTCATGAACACAGCATGTCTCTCCATTTATGTAGATCATCTTTGATTTCTTTCATTGACATTTTAAAAAATTTTCAGTATACAAGTAACTTTACATGTCTGGTTAGATTTATACCTAAGTATTCTGATTTTTTTTGAGCAGCTGTAAGTAATATTGTAGTAATTCTGGTGTTCACATGTTTATTGCCAAGTATAGAGAAATAAAATAAAATATCCTGTGACTTGCTAAACTCATTTATTAGTTCTAGGAGTTTATTTTGTAGATCCCTTGGGATACAGACAATCATGTCAACCACAAATAGGGACAATTTTATTATTTTTTCCTTTCTGAACTATACGCCTTTTAACTTCCTTTTCTTGCTTTATTTCACTAGCTAGAACTTCCAGCATTTAGAGTCTCTGTGTGGTCGGGACTTGCAGCACTAAGTTGAATAGGAACAGTAAAAGGGATATCCTTGCCTTGTTTGTTTGTTTTTTTTAAAGATGTTATTTATTTATTTGACAGAGAGAGACACAGTGAGAGAGGGAACACAAGTGAGGGAGAGGGAGAAGCAGGCTTCCCGCTGAGCAGGGAGCTCGACGTGGGGCTCGACGTGGGGCTCGATCCCAGGAACCCAGGATCATGACCCGAGACAAAGGCAGACGCTTAACAACTGAGCCACCCAGGCGCCCCAATCTTGTTCTTGACCTTAGGGGGAAATCAGTCTTTCACCATAAAGTATGATGTTAGTTGAAGGTTTTAGAAATGCTCTTTATAAAGTTCAGGAAATTCTCCTCTATTCCTATTTTTCTGAAAGTTTTACCATAAATGGATACTGATCTTTATCAAATGCTTTTTTCTGCATTGATATAATCATGAGATTTTTCTTGTTAATATGGTAGATTACACTGAATAATTTTGAATATTTAAATCAGCCTTGCATTCCTGTAATAAACCCAATTTGGTCATAGTGCATAATTCCTTTTATGTAATGATGATTTCTATTTGTTAGTATTTTGTTAAAAATTTTTAAGTGTACAGTTGACCCTTGAGTAACAGGGGTTAGGGGTACCAACCCCTTGCAATCAAAAACCTGCATATAACTTGACTCCCCAAAAATTTAACTACTAATAGCCTACTATTTTCACTGGAAGCTTTGGCAATAACACAAACAGTTGACTAAACATATTTTGTATGTTATATGTATTATATACTGTAGTCTTATAGTAAAACTAGAGAAAAGGAAATGTTAAGAAAATCATAAGGAAGAGAAAATACATTTCAATATTGTATTTACCAAATACAAACCTGTGTCTTCAAAGGTCAACTGTATATTCATGAGGGATATTTGTTTATAGTCCTTTGTTTTGTACTGTCTTTGAGTGGTTTTGGTATCAGGCTAACACATACTGCTTCCAATCTGTTACTTACCTATATAAGCTATTTGCCGATATTCTTACACATGAAGTGAGTTTCTTATAGACAGTATATAGTTGCGTTATGCTTTATAATACACAGAGCCAATAACTGTCTTTTTCTTGGTATATTAGAATATTTTAATTTAATGTGATGATTGACATGTTAGGTCTATAATTTTATTTTTTGTTTTCTTCTTCTGTTTTAGTTTCTCTGCTTTCTTTTTCCTGCCTTCTTGTGGGTAACTGGAAAGCTTTTTAGAATTCTATTTTATCTACAGTGTTTTCCAGTTTATCCCTCTGAACAGCTTTTTTAGTGGTTACTCTAAATATTATATAAACATAACGTAACACATTGGTATCATTTTACCAGTTCAAATGAAGTATAGAAATCTTACCTGCCTTTATGTCCCTCTACCCTCCCATTTATATTATAAATTGCCTCACATGTATACCTACATTTAGAGACACATCAAACAATATTATAATTTTTGCTCCAACTGCCAAGCATAATTTGGAAGGCATAAGATGAGAAGTCTACTGCATTTACCCATAAATTTGTTTACTATGATCTGATGTTCCAAGATTTTTCCTTTTATCGTTTCCTTTCTGTTTAGCGAGTATCTCTTAGACATTCTTCTAGGGTAGGTCTGCTGGCAACAAATTCTCTTAATTTTCCTTTATCTGAGAATGTACTGATTTCTCCTTTATTCTTGAAAGACATTTTTACTGGATACTGGATTCTGGGTTGACAGTTCTTTCCATTCAGCACTTGGAAAATGTGCCAGTTTCTTCTGGATTCTCTGCTTTCTGATGAGAAACGCACTGTCATTTGAACTGTTTCACTCCTACTGGTAAGGGGATTTCAAGAATTTTTTTGTTTAGTCTTTGGTTTCCACAAGTTTGACTATGATGTGTTCAGGCAGGATTTCTTTGAGTTTATTCTGTTTAGGGTATGTTCCACTTCTTAATCGGGAGGTTGGTCTTTTGTCAAATTTGGGGATTTCATGGACCACTGTATCTTTTGGGTACTTTTTTAGCTCCACCCTCCCTCTCCTCTTTTTCTGGAACCCTAATCATATCAACGTTAGATATTCTGTTATAACCCTTAGGCTCGTTCATTTTTTCAATTTATTTCCTTTTGTTCAGAATGTCTAATTTTTATTGTTCTAGCTTCAGGGTGACTGATTCTTTCCTCTGTCCCCTCTACTCTGCTGTTGAGCCCATTCACTGAGTTTTGTAAATTTTATTCTAATTTTCAGTTTTAAAATTCCCATTTGGTTCTTCTGTATATTCTATTTCTGTATTTCTACTTCATTGCTGAGACTACTTTTCATTTATTTCAAGCATGTTCATAATTACTCATTGAAGCCTTTGCATAGTGGCCGCTTTAAAATCTTTTGTCAGATAATTCTAATATTTCTGTAATCATTTTGTTGGCGTCTATTTGATTCTCATTTCATCAGTTTCACATCATCTCGGTCCCTGGTATGATGAGAGATTTTCATCTGAAAACTGGGCATTTGGGGTATAATGAAACACTGGATCTTCTTCAAACCTTTTCTTTTAGATGGATTCCTCTGCTGTAGCTTGGCAGAACGAGGGGAGTGAAGCACCTACTCATTACTGCCAGGTGGGGTGGAAGTTCAGACCTCAACTTGGACTTTAATGACACCTGAGGAGGGGACTCCTCATTACCGTTGGGCAAAGGTGGAACTTCCAGCTCCCCATTATACCTCTACTGATAACTCCCTGGCTGGGAAGGTTAGGAGTGCCTCATTATTGTGTCCTATGTGGTCTTCCCTCATAGAGCAGGGATGGGACCTCACTAACAGCCAGTGGGGATAAAAGTCCCAAATCCCTATTTAAGGCTTCTCTGACACCACCCCAGGAAAGAGTTGGGGCACCTCATTACAGCCTGGTAAGGGTGGAAGTCTAGGCCTCTGCTGGTGTGATTCAAGGTGGGGCCACAGTTTTTTCTGCAATATTTGGCTGTGGTAGAAAGTTATCTTCTAAAAGTCTCTATCTTGCTAACCTGTCTCTTTTGTGGTTCTTTGGCCAGAGAACAGGATTTTGTTGGAGCCCTTTTTGTCTGTACCCATTTGTGATTCTAGGTTGTTGGCTTTGTCAGCTCTGTTTTTGGGATATATGAGGCAAAAAAGGGAACACATTTTTCAGGTCCTGAGCTACCTAGCCAATCTGCCTTCTTCTTTCCATCTCCCAGAATTTTCCTACATTTGTTTTGTACATAATGTCCAAGTTTTTCAGCTGTGCTTAGTGTGAACGAATAGGAAAAGTACAGCTATTCCATCTTCCCAGATTTATTTTCACATAATCAATAAACAATATTAAAGAAGAAAATATGTGAGATTTCCACAGTTAACAAGAGGGATTGTGGGTTTTTAAGTGTTGAAAAATACAATTTAGAGATTTCCTAACTTATTATTAAGCATTTATTTAGGAGGCACTCTCTCTCTCTCCCTCTGCCCCTCCCCCATGTCTAAAACCTTCTAACCTTAAAAATCCAAGCGCTTTTAAAATAGTTTTCTAAAATTAAGATTCCCTCCACATCTATCTACTAGCACTGTCCAAAAATACTTTTCCCCCACTGGGATGACTTATTTTTAGTAAAATACTACTGAATCCTAGGTGTGACTATTTCTTGTTTAGTTTTAAATACAGAACATACCTTACAGATTAGCAAATTAAGTCATGTTTATGATTTAAATATTTCAAATGAGATGAAAAGAGAATAGCCTATATAATTACAAATACTTAATTTCAAAAGGCACCCAACCATTGTATATTTTTATTTAGTAATCTTTTTTAAAAATGTAAAATAGAGAAAAGATGGCGGAGGAGTAGGGGACCCTATTCCAACTGGTCCCCTGAAATGAGCTGGATATCTACCAGACCACTCTGAACACCCAGGAAATCAGCCTGAGATGTAAGACGATATCTCTAGATCTCTACAAACAGTGTATCTCAGGCGGTTAGTTTCAAGGTATGAAGCAGGGAGCTGTGATTCCCCAGGCAGCTATCAGATGATAAACGAAAGGGGGAGGGAGCTGTGGGGATCCAGCACTGCCGGTAAGTGACAGCCTCCCACACTGGGGACAGGGCACAGATTCGCAGACCTGTAGTGGCGGGGAAAGGACTTTAGGGCAGCCCCCCAGACTGAAACCTGGAGCAGCAGGGCCGCGCGCGTAAACTGGGGGCGGCTGCTGATTTTAGAAACAAAAGGCAGAGACGTGCCCCCTTGAGCCCCAACCTGGAGGCGAGGACTGGGAGCCCTGCTGGGGGGCACACAACCCAGGATGCTGCAGTTTATAGCAGCACAGACAGAAACTGAGATAGTGTGGCCTGGAGAGCTCACTGAAGAACAGACTGCGATCTCTCTGCTCTGAGGCAGAGGGTTGGAAACGATCTTTTCTGCTCTGACTCTCGGAAGAGACACGGAAAGCCACCAGGGAAAGCCTCCAGAGAACAAAAGCCCCCAAAAACCGTTTTTCACTAAGCCCATCCCCCCACCACAGGGGGCAGGGCAACTCTAGCCACACAGGGTTGCCTGAGTAATAGCGCAGCAAGGCCCCCCCCACCCCAAAAAACAGGCTGGGATAACAAGAGGCCAGCAACCCTAAGGTCCCTAAAAAACAGGTACATCTTGCTTGGGTCATGATCACTAATTTGGATTCTGTACATTCCATCAACCACCCCTCAACAGAATGACTAGGAGGAGGAACCCCCAAAACAGGAAAGACTCAGATACTGTGACTTCTGCCGCAGATTTACAAACGGATACAGATATAATCAAGATGTCAGAAATGGACTTCAGGGTAGCAGTTATGAAGACAATAGCTAAAATGGAGAAATCGATTAATGGCAACATAGTCTCTAAGGGCAGAAATGAAAGCTGAACTGGCAGAACTTAAAAATGCTATCAATGAGATCCAATCCAATCTAGATACTCTAACAGCTAGGGTAAGCGAGGCAGAACGAATTAGTGATCGAGAAGACCAATTGATAGAAAAGAGGGAAAAAGAAGAGGCCTGGGAGAAACAATTCAAAATCCATGAAAACAGAATCAGAGAAATAAGTGATGCCATGAAACGTTCCAATGTCAGAATTATTGGGATCCCTGAGGGGATGGAGAGAGAGAGAGAGGACTAGCAGATATATTTGAGTATACTGTAGCTGAGAACTCCCCTAATCTGGGGGATGAAACAAACATTTGTGTCCTAGAGGCAGAGAAGACCCCTCCCAAAATCAAGGAAAATAGGCCTACGCTTTGGCATGTAATAGTAAAACTCGCAAATCTTCAAACCAAGGAAACCATCTTAAGGGCAGTTGGGGGGAAGAGATTCCTTATGTACAGAGGGAGGATCATCATCAGAATAACGTCACACCTATCCACAGAGACCTGGCAAGCCATAAAGGTCTGGCAAGACATATTCAGGGTACTAAATGAGAAGAACATGCAACCAAGGATACTTTATCTGGCAAGGCTGTCATTTAGAATGGATGGAGAGATGCAGAGCTTCCAAGAGCAGCAGAAACTGAAAGAATATGTGACCACTAAGCCAACCCTGCAAGAAATATTAAGAGGGGTTCTATATAAGGAGAAAGACCCCAAGAGTGATACAGAACAGAAATTTACAGAGACAATCTATAGAAACAAGGACTTCACAGGAAACATGATGACAGTAAATTTGTATCTTTCAATAATCACTCTCAATGTGAACAGCCTAAATGCTCCCGTAAAATGGCACAGGGTTGCAGAATGGATAAAAAGACAGGAACCATCCATATGCTGTCTACAAGAGACTCATTTTGAACCTAAAGATACATCCAGACTGAAAGGGAAGGGATGGAGATCCATCTTCCATGCCAGCGGACCTCAAAAGAAAGCTGGGGTAGCAATTCTTATATCAGACAAATTAGATTTTAAGCTAAAGACTGTAGTTAGAGACACAGAAGGACAGTATAACATTCTTTTTTTTTTAAGATTTTATTTATTTATTTGACAAAGAGAGATAGCAGAGCAGGAACACAAGCAGAGGGAGTGGGAGAGGGAGAAGCAGGCCTCCTGCCGAGCAGGAAGCCGGATGTAGGGCTCAATCCCAGGATCCTGAGATCATGACCTGAGCCGAAGGCAGATGCTTAACAACTGAGCCACCCGGCGTCCCAGACACTATATCTTTATCCAACAAGAAGATCTGACAACTGTAGGCCCCCAACATGGGAGCAGCCATCTACATAAGCCAACTGTTAACCAAAATAAAGAGTCATATTGATAATAATAATTAATTGTAGGAGACCTCAATACTCCACTCTCAGCAATGGACAGATCATCTAAGCAGAAAATCAACAAAGAAACAAGAGCTTTGAATGACACACTGGACCAGATGGACCTCATAGATATATACAGAACATTCCAACGTAAAACAACAGAATACTCATTCTTCTTGAGTGCACACGGAACTTTCTACAAAACAGACCACATACTGGATCACAAATCAGGTCTCAACCGATACCAAATGACTGAGATGATTCCCTGCATATTCTCAGACCACAATGCTTTAAAACTGGAACTCAATCACAAGAAAAAATTTGGCAGAAATTCAAACACTTGGAAGCTAATACCACTCTGCTCAAGAATGTTTGGTCAACCAGGACATCAAAGAAGAACTTAAACAATTCATGGAAACCAATGAAAACGAAAACACATCACTCTAAAACCTATAGGATACTGCAAAGGTGGTCCTAAGGGGGAAATACATAGCCATCCCAGCCTCACTCAAAAAAACAGAAAAATCCCGAATTCACCAACTAACTTTATACTTTAAAGAACTAGAGAAAAAGCAACAAACGATGCCTAAGCAACAGATTAGAAGAGAAATAATTAAGATTAGAGCAGAGATCAATGAATTAGAAACCAGAAACACGGTAGATCAAATCAATGAAACTAGATCTTCAAGAACCAAACTGGTTCTTTGAAAGAATTAATAAGATCGATACACCACTGGCCAGACTTATCCAAAAGAAAAGAGAAAGGACCCAAATTAATAAAATTATGAATGAAAGGGGAGAGATCACGACTAACACCAAGGAAATAGAAACAATTATTAGAATTATCAACAACTATATTGCCAATAAATTAAGCAAGCTGGAAGAAATGGATGCCTTCCTGGAAACCTATAAACTACCAAGACTGGAACAGGAAGAAACTGACAACCTGAATAGGCCAATAACCAGTAACGAGATTGAAGCAGTGATCAAAAACCTCCCAAAAAACAAGAGTCCAGGGCCTGATGGATTCCCTGGGGAATTCTACTAAACATTCAAGAAAGAAATAATACCTATTCTCCTGAAGCTGTTGCAAAAAAAGGAAACAGAAGGAAAGGTTCTAGACTTATTCTATGAGGCCAGCATTACCTTAATCCCCAAACCAGGCAACAACCCCATCAAAAAGGAGAATTTCAGACCCATATCCCTGATGAATATGGATTCCAAAATCCTCAACAAAATCCTAGTTAATAGGATCCAACAATACATTAAAAAAGATCATCCACCACGACCAAGTAGGATTTATCCCCAGGATGCAAGGGTGGTTCAACATTCGCAAATCAATGTGACAGAACACATTAATAAGAGGAGAGAGAAGAACCATATAGTCCTCTCAATTGATGCAGAAAAAGCATTTGACAAAATACAGCATCCTTTCCTGATTAAAACTCTTCTGGGGATGCGGATAGAGGGAACATTCCTCAAGTTCATAAAACACATCTATGAAAAACCCACAGTGAATATCATCCTCAATGGGGAAAAGATGAGAGCCTTTCCCTTAAGATCAGGAACACATCAAGGATGCCCACTCTTGCCACTATTGTTCAACATAGTAGTAGAAGTCCTAACAACAGCAATCAGACAACAAAAAGAAATAAAAGGCATTCAAATTGGCAAAGAAGAAGTCAAACTCTCTCTCTTCACAGATGACACGATACTTTATGTAGAAAATCCAAAAGACTCCACCCCAAATTACCAGCACTCATACAGCAACTCAATAATGTGGCAGGATACAAAATCAATGCACAGGAATCAGCTGCTTTCTTATAGACTAACAGTAACTGTAGAAAGAGAAATTAGAGAAACGATTCCATTTACAATAGCACCATAAACCATAAGATACCTCAGAATAAACCTAACCAAAGAGGTAAAGGATCTATACTCTAGGAACCACAGAACACTCCATAAAAGAAATTGAAGAAGACACAAAAAGATGGAAAAACATTCCATGCTCATGGATTGGAAAAATAAACATCGTTAAAATGTCTATGCTACCCAGGGCAATCTATACCTTCAACACCATCCCGATCAAAATTCCAATGACATTTTTCAAAGTGCTGGAACAAACAATCATAAAATTTGTATGGAATCAGAAAAGACCCCATATCGCCAAGGAAATGTTGAAAAAGAAAAACAAAGCTGGGGGCATCACGTTGACCAATTTCAAGCTATATTACAAAGCAGTGATCACCAAGACAGCATGGTACTGCCACAGAAACAGACATACAGACCAGCTGGACAGAATAGAGAGCCCAGATATGGACCCTCAACTCTATGGTCAAATAATCTTCGACAAAGCAGGAAAAAAAATGCAATGGAAAAGACAGTCTCTTGAATAAATGGTGCTGGGAAAATTGGACGGCCACGTGCAGAAGAATGAAAGTCGACCATTCTCTAACACCACGCACAAAGATAAACTCAAAATGGATGAAAGACCTCAATGTGAGACATCAAAATCCTAGAGAACATAGGCAGTAACCTCTTCAACATCAGGCATGGCAACTTCTTTCAAGATACATCTCCAAAGGCAAGCAAAACAAAAGCAAAAATGAACTTTTGGGACTTCATCAAGATAAAAAGCTTCTGCACAGCAAAGGAAACAGTCAACAAAACAAAGAGGCAAACCACAGAATGAGAGAAGATATTTGCAAATGACACTACAGACAAAGCACTGATTTCCAAGATCTATAAAGAACTTCTCAAACTCAACACCCAAAAAACAAATAAGTCAAAAAACGGGCAGAAGACATGAACAGACACTTCTCCAAAGAAGACCTACCAATGGCTAACAGACACATGAAAAAATGTTCATTATTGGCCATCAGGGAAATTCAAATCAAAACCACATTGAGATACCACCTTACACCAGTTAGAATGGCAAAAACTGACAAGTCAGGAATAAGAAATGTTGGAGTGGTTGTGCAGAAAGGGGAACCCTCTTACACTGTTGGAGGGAATGCAAGTTGGTACAGCCACTTTGGAAAACAGTGTGGAGGTTCCTCAAAAAATTAAAAACAGATCTACCCTACGACCCAGAAATTGCACTACTGGGTATTTACCGCAAAGACACAGATGTAGTGAAAAGAAGGGCCACATGCACCCCAATGTTCATAGCAGCAATGTCCACAATAGCCAAACTCTAGAAAGAGCCAAGATGCCCTTCCACAGATGAATGAATAAAGAAGACGTGGTCCATATATACAATGGAATATTACTCAGCCATCAGAAAGGATGAATACCCAACATTTGTATCAGCATGGATGGAACTGGAGATTATGCTAAGTGAAATAAGTAGAAAAAGTCAATTATCATATGGTTTCATTTATTTGTGGAACATGAGGAATAGCATGGAGGACATTAGGAGAAGGAAGGGAAAAATGAAGGGGGGGAAATCGGAGGGGGAGACGAACCATGAGAAACTATGGACTAGGAGAAACTGAGGGTTTTAGAGGGAAGGGGGTGGGGGGATGGGTTAGCCCAGTGATGGGCATCAAGGAGGGCATGGACTGCATGGTGACTAACATAACATAATAAAATTAAATTAAATTTTAAAAAATAAAATAAATAAATAAAAATGTAATATATTTAAAAATACTAATGCAAAAAACACCAAAACAAAAAACAAAGGAATACTCGACTTCTGAACTGATCACAATAATATACACGTTAATAAAATTGTGCTAAACTCTTTAATGAAGCTCTCTTTTATTTTTTTATTATTTTTTAATGCTTTATTTTATTTTAGAGAGAGAAAGAATGAGTAAGAGGGACAGAGAGAGAAAGAATCCCAAGCAGACTCCACACTGAGTGCAGAGCCCCACACGGACTGCGATCATAACCCAAGCTGAAACCAAGAGTTGGATGCTCAACTGACTGTACCACCCAGGCACCCCTGAAGCTCTCTTTTTTAAAAGAAATTGTATCCAAACACATAAACATGACACATAGCTCATATTGCTATAATAACTACATATTATTAAACATCTAGAATTTACAAAGTCATTTTTATCTGACAATGTATTTTTTAAAAAATCCTTTAGAATATTTACACTAAACAAAATGAAAGTATAAATATTATGGGACTTTCCAAAGTAATACAAGACACTTTTGTTATAAGCTTAGTTATTATGAGACATCAGCCTCTGTTCACTGTGTTGAGAAAAACTGCTTTAAATCCTGGAGGACAGAGCAAAATTAATGAAAATAAAAAAATAAACCATTTTCTATGTTATTATCTAATAGTAAAATGAAAGTTAACACAACGTGCAAAAACTGCTCATTATTCTCAACTATGGGTTTGAAAATAGGCAAGTTTTTTTTTTAAGATTTTATTTATTTGACAGAAAGAGAGTGAGTGAGCACAAGGTGGGGAGAGGAAGAGGAAGAAGCAGACTCCCAGCTGAGCAGAGAGCTCAACACAGGGCTCGATCCCAGGACCCTGGGATCATGACCTGAGCCAAAGGCAGATGCTTAGCTGACTGAGCCACCCAGGTGCCTCAAAAGGTAAGTTTATACATTATAAATCTAACTTTTCTCATGTCGAAGTAATGACCAGTGGTTTCAACGCACTAAGGAAGTCTGAACTATAAATGAGACATGTTCTCACATTTCCCTTTGTCCAAATCTTGTCATTTTGTCCTGATAACACATACATCATTAACTTTAAATAAATGGTAGTACCACTAGGACAGACTGAATAAAAAGGCACTGAAGGCTTAATGCCATTCGACTTGTGATTATTGACAAATTAGCCAAATATCTTGTCAATTATTTAAGTATTATAAAAGAAACTGCCAGATGATTTTTCCTTTTTAAAGGAAAGAAATTTTTAAGGAATACAGACCCCTCTTTGGGGGAAATATTCTTAGTTTTGAAATGATATTATTATAACTAGGCAACTGAACCAACAACTATACAGTTTAACCTTGAAGGCATATGGGAGATCTAAAACAGGCTTTCCATAGAGAAGTGAAGAATTTAGTTTCTCTCACTCTAAAAAAAGTTACAACATATCACAAAAGAATGGGAAGCCTGAATCAATTAAAGTTGTGAGCAGTTTAAAAAGATGTTATTAGGACTACAATTTTTCATAATTTATTACCATATTAATAAATGCACTTAAACAAGAAGGACTTATTATCTATTACTTAATAACAAAGGCCAGCTGAATCAATGAACTAAAATTTATGTTAGCTTATGGAGATTTAAACAATTTCACACATAACCATCCTTCCCAATTATCAAATTACCTAGTAGGCAGAGCCCTGAAAAACTCTGCTATCCAACTTCATTTTGTCCTGGGCAATACAGTATTTTAAAAATTACACTGGCCAATGGCAAAACTAAAAGCTAAAAATGCTCAGCTAAGAAAGTATGCCTATGAATTTTACTTAAAAAGATTATATACTGAAAATCTTCAATCATGAATTTACCTTATCAGCTTTCAGCTTTCTAAGGAAGGATGGATTGTCATATCCTTTTGCTTGTCTCGCCTCTTGCAAATGGTTGATCATCCACACGTTTTTTCTCTGCTTTGCCAAATCAAGTGCTGATTCGCCCTGATAAGCAGAAAAAATTCACATTAAAAATAAAAGAAAAAGTAAAATATTTTAGTTACTAACTTTTAAAGTACTCCCACAAAAATAAATTGAACAATTAGTTCATTAACATTATTTTGACACTGGGCAAAGTCAAATACTAAGAGTCTAAATCTTTACATATTATTATTATGCTTTCCCATTCAAGGTACAATCAGTAAATGTATTTACTCATCTTATTCTACAGATTCTATTTCTGGTTGCGTTTTGACTTATATTAAAGTAAATCAAAAAGTAGGTATTTTAGCACCTGCTGGATCAGAGGCTATCATTCAGTTTATCAGGTATTTCATATTCTTTAAGGGTTTTATTAGTAATACTTATTACTACAAAACATCCTACTATAATACCAAATTGCCAGAAACCTCTCAGTTTAATTTCAGTAATGACAAAGGTCTGAAGACAACAGGGAAGAAAAAGAAAAGTCAACTTCTGTGTCTACTACTGTGTACTGGCATTCTGATCATCTTAAATTCATTCACCCAGCCAGAAATTTCCAAAGAGAATGAGAACAGTAACAAAAAATAGTGAAACTCAAGTTATGGACCTACAGCTCCCTTTAATCTCAAGAAGAATGCCAAAGAGTATAAGTGAATAGAACGAAAGTGTTCTAAAGAAAGAAACAAGACATAAGCGCCCCCAATTCTAGATCCACGCTTCTTTTTGCTATTAATTTAAAATCTTATTCCTTATTAGTCAGACACCTACATTTCTATTTATTTAATATTCTCCACTATTTATCTACTGCTTTAAACAGAAAAGCAAAATGAAAATTCTGTGTGCCAAAATTTTAAGAATGTATGGATGAATATTCAAAACCAGTTAATAAAAAAGGAAAATATTGAAATTTTATTTTGAAAAACTGAAAAAAAAAAAGCCTTGGAGTGCCTTTCTTATGAGGGACGATTATTATCAAGTATAAAGTACACTTTATTTAAAAGAAAAACACTAAGAAACAAAAAGCAAACAACAAAATAAGCACGGCACTACCACCAATAGCAACAACTATAACAACACAACAGTAACAACAAAAAGCCCAACCAATCCTTTAATAAAAGGTCAACAGTATTTAATAAGGAATGGGTTAATCTAGGTAAGTCTTCCACAAATAGGGATATTTACTGTAAAATCTCTCCTTACCTATTCAAAACTTCTACCACCTAAATTGTAAGAACCAGCTAATTAATCCAAACTATAAAGATTACCTGAATAAAAGCAATCCCTTGGGTAACAATTCCCAGAGAATATCCTGCTGTTGCCTCGGTCCAGCTGAGCATCCCTTCCACTAGAGGGCCATGTGACACCTAAGGATTGCCTAGATAAAAAGATGGAGGGAGCTTTAAGAAATCTTCCAACTACTACTCCTCTAGTCTTCTGACTGCTTTTGTATAGTTCTTTTATTCAGCTGGTAAAATAAACAAGCAATTATTTTAAAGAATGACACTAAAGCCCGGGTTCTGAATTAAGTCTATATTTGATTACTCCATGTGTCAGACAAAATAGTAAATGATAGTAACGAGCAGTAACAACAAGAATCATGGAGTATTTATAGACTATGTAACTAGTAATAAAATAAATTTTTCAAAGGTTTTGGTGAGATAAACATAATGGAAGGTGGAGGGTGGAAGATAACTTTTTGCATGAGATCCAATTTCATTATTAAAACTAAGGAAAATTCTTTCTCGGAGACCATCTAGGTCAGGTACTTAAGAGGTAAAGAAAACCATTTTTAGAAAAAAGTTTCTTACCTCATTTCAAGAAACCATGTAAGAGTCTTTTAATCTATTAACAAAGCTCAGTAATTTTACAGCCTGCACAAACTAAAAATTATGTTGTTTGATAATTTTTAGAAAGACAAAACTAGAAATGCTTGGGCAGCACTCAGAGATTAATTGTTCTCCCAAAATTCAATTCATCTAAATTTATCTGTATAACCAAAACATGCGGAAGGGAGTACAATACTATTTTTTAAAAATTCACATTTAAAAATTCAGCTACCATAAAAAGGGATTACTGCATAGGTCATTAAAAAAAAAAATCTTAGTATCCCAAGTCACTTTTCCTTCCCTTACTGTTATCACTTCACAAGATTTGGATTTATTCCATGTAACTATTATCTGGGGCCATGGTTCTTAAATTCTTTTGAGTCATACTTGATGAAAGCCATTGACCTTCTCCCCAAAACGTACTGATACAAGTAATTTCTTTGTAACAATTTATGGGCCCACCCAACCAAAATTCACTGGTAGGTCCCAGATTAAGAATTTCTAATCTAAGGTATAGGGCCATTCCTGTTCCTTCTAAGGATCAAAAGAGTCATTTTAAAGTAATCTTATTTTGGGGAAAAAATCATTTATTTATATATTAAAAGAATTGAATTCCTTATTCAAATAACTAATGTACAAGGGTAAATATCTAATATAAAGACAGATTTCTAAGAAACAAGTTTAATCTTAGTTAGCAAATAGCTGTTTTAGAAGAAAAAGGATCAACTAACAGTTGTATAACTGTAACACAAAGTATCATTTTTCATATTCTTTGAAGAATGCAACCTTTACCCCTCTTACAGCCATATCCAGATTTGCAGACCACATTTTTTTTGTTATAATTCATGATTATCAACTAAACTCCCTTTCTTAACACTTAAAATGAAAAATGGAAAAATATACAGGCATAGATAAACTTTATTTGTCAAATTCCTGGACAAAGAATCTAGGTTGTTTTTAATTAATGAATTTTTCCCTTTTGAAATTCACAGCAATTTAAATTTACTTAATTAGCCTGCCATTCCACATAGCTAGAAGGCATATGACTAAAATAGAACCAATTCCTATCATCCTCGCCCCAAGAAAGTCTTCCTTCAGTCTTCACAATCTCAATATATGTCACAAGACATTTATTTATTCAGTCATCAAGACTTCCTTTCGCCCTCATATCTAATCTACTCCAAACGATCATTTCCAAATCCATTCATTTCTCTCCATCTCTACTCCTACAATCGTAGGCTAAACTAACATCACCTGCCTGATTTATTACAATGGCCTAAGTGATCTTCACCCATCCCCTCCATTTTCTTAATTCTTCAACGCATTCTCCATCAGGAACCAAAGTAGTCTTTTAAAAATATTTAAAACACAAAGATTACAAAGCCAGCCTACGCAAATCCTTCCAACTTCTTCTCATGACTGAGAACATAAAGTTCCTTATCATGGCCTTGTGTGATCTGGCATCTGGCTCTCTCAGTGACTTCACTCCTTTGCTCATTGCACTCAGTCCAGACTGTCATTTTCTGCACCTCTAACATGGCAAGCTTGCTCCTGGCCTTGGGACTTGCACTTGCAGGCTCCTCTATATGGAAAGTTTTTTCCCACATATCTTTGTATAACTGATCCCTTCTTCATCAGACAAGTCTCAAAGCAAATGTCATCTCCTCAGAGGTATTCAGAAGTCGCTCACAGGCCTCATCACTGTACCACAGTTGCCTGTGTGCATGCACACGGGCGTTTTAATTAACTTAATGTCTATTTCCTTAATACAATGTAAATTCTGAGAGAATACAGACTTCATCTGTCTTAAACACCTGGACTCCCCAGCACTAATATTTGTTAAATGAATGAATGAATGAATGGTTTCCATTAGAAGGTGGTGACTAGACCGCAGCATATCAGGAATGCCAGATTCCATTAGAAAAAAAACAGCTGATACTTATTTCATCCTTTAACTTCCATAAAAAGTGCATTTAAAAAAAAACTACTTTTCCACCAGTGTGAATAAAAGATTATTTTTACTCTGAAAGTATAAATGTTCCCTGAGCAACTGAAGCAACTCCTTAGACTTTATTTCCTTTAAAAATAATGTCACGCCAAATAAGTCAGAGGAAGATAAATACCATATGATCTCACTTATATGTGGAATCTAAAAAACAAAACAAAACAAAACAAAACCAAGCTCACTAATACAGAGAACAGAATAGTGGTTGCCAGAAGCAGGGGTCAGGGGTGGGTGAAAAGAGTGAAGGGAGTTGAAACATACAAACTTTCTAGTTTTAAAATAAGTTAAGTTCTAGGGATGTAATGTACAGCATGGCGACTATAGTTAATACTACTCTATTGTATATCCGAAAGTTCCCAAGAGAATAAATCTTGAGGGTTCCTGTCATAAGGAAAAAGGACATTTTGTGACTATGTAATGGTGACAGTGCTGACTGGACCTGCTGTGGCGGTCATCCCACAACATGTTCAAATCATTATGTTGTATACCTAAAACTAGCATAATGATGCATTTCAACTATACCTCTATTTAAAAAATAAAATAATAATGATGATGATGATGATGACAATGATGATGATGTCACTCCAGAAGCTACCAGAGAATTACATTTAAAATAACTTCTTTTGGGGGGTGCCTGGATGGCTCAGTCAGTTAAGTGTCCGACTCTTGATTTTGGTTCAGGTCATGATCTCAGGCTCATGGGATCGAACCCCGAGCACAATACCACACTCAGTGAGGAGTCCACTTGAGATTCTCTCTCCCTCTCCCTCTGTACCCCACCCTCTCACACATGCTCACTCGTGCTCTCTCTCAGGAAAAAAAAAAGTTCTACATGCACAATTAATTATATGACACTGTAGCTCTGGAAGGTATTCACATGAACCACACTAGTTAGGAAAGCTACATTCAAGGGGCATCTGGGTGGCTCAGTCAGTTAAGCACCTGCCTTCGGCTCAGGTCATGATCCCAGAGTCTGGGAATTGAGCCCGGCATCAGGCTCACACTCAGCAGGCAGTCTGAGTGTCCCTCTCCCTCTGCCCCTCCCCCTGCTCATGAGTGCTCTCTTTCTCAAATAAATAAGTAAATAAAAAGCTACACTGGAGCTTATCCTATCTTGGTACCAAATAATTCATGCACCTGAACCTACAAAATATTAAAAATACAAGGTTCAAACCATATAAATCATCTCAAATGTCTCTCTTATCATTACATTTCTGTTGAAATTCATTACAAATTATTTCTTCTGCTAAGTCTAATAAAAGTTTATGCAATGGTTAATGTGAAGTTCACTATTTATTTGAAAAGACATTAAATTTACAAATTGCACTTTAAATACTTAAAGATCATGATCCAAGTGAAGTTACGTAAATTCTATATGGATAGAAAAGGTATTTTTAAATGGTCTAAAAATATATACTACTAGCTTCAAATTTCAGAACTGTATAGTTATGCTGTCACAATTTTTAGTATTCTTGTAATTTCAATATATTGCTGTGGCTCTTGGCAGAGTCTATGGAGACTCAATATTTGCCACAGTAAAACTGGTTCTACCTTTTCAATAATATTAATGCCAAATATTCTGAAGTATATTCCTGAGGCATGATCATTTTAGGAATGGTTGTCTGGTACTAAAGAGAAGAAAAATAATGCTCTAAAGCAACTTAGTTATAAAACATAAGGTAAGCTCCCTAATTTTTTCTTATGGGGATATTGGTTAGCCTTAGTCAAACTCATTCTTTCTTATCCTTTAGGCCTTGAGGTGGCCTAATTTACTAATTACAGTGTTGTGAACTTTTCTGAGCTTCCTATTTTAAAACATTTGGAAAAGCAAAATTTTCTATCTATAATTTTGGAAGTGGCAGACAGGTATACTAGCAGAGTCATGAAAACTAGCTTAAAGTGCATACTACATAAATAAAGTTCATACTTTAAAGACTACATAAATCTTCAGTCTGTCAACAAATATTTAGAGTGCCCATCATGTGTCAGGCACTATGGTACACTGACTTTCCTCTTTTCATATTTTACTGGTAGACATTAGGCCACTCTGATCACTTTGGGTGGAGACAAAAGGACTCGAAATTTTTTTTTTCAAGATTTTATTTATTTATTTGACAGAGAGCACAAGAGAGCACAAGCAGGGGAAACAGTAGAGGGAGAGGGAGAAGCTGGCTCCCCACCAAGCGGGGAGCCTGATGCGGTGCTCGATCCCAGGACCCTGGGATCATGACCTGAGCCGAAGGCAGACGCTTAACCGTCTGAGCCACCCAGACACCCCAGGACTCGAAATTTTAAAAAAAAAGAGAAGATAATGGATTTCTCAATTTCTTATAGTTTCCAACAAGATATCTGATATTTACTTTTAACTAAATATTTTTAATTAAACTCATTTTTAAAAATTGGTTAAAATTTTAAGTACATTAGGCTCCATATAGCTAGTCTAAGCTGTATTATTTTAGGTAGCTCAAGCTCAAAGTAATGGAATACAGAAAGAACTATTCATTGGAACATAAACAGATGCCCTGATCCAGCAGGAGATAACCTACTTTTTGATTGCCCTTTCGGATTATTATGTGGCTCAAATCTCTTTCAAATTTAATTAGCACATATCCCTTAGAAATTTAAGAAACATGACTCAGAAAATACTATGGTTTATAGTCAAAATTAAAGAACATTTGTCAAAGGGCACAAAGTTATTTATGAATTCACATTACTGAAAGATGATATTTAAAAGTTGAAAGTCATTTCATAGAAAGAGTTGCTGAAAGACGTGGTGGATCCTGAAGCTTTAAAAAATGAGAATGGTTAACCAAAATTTAAAACTACCAAAAGAATTTTCTTTCAAGTACTGATAAAATGTCTACAAAATTTCTAAATGGTTCAGAGTGTAAATGTTAATTGTGTTTTGTTCTTAGATAATTTTGTATACTTTTCCTGGATTAGTCCAACATCTGGGGGAGGTGGGGACTTTCCTATAAACATCATAAAGCTGTCTATCAAATTTAAAGGTCTTGACCTTTAAAATAAGACAATAACCAAAGAATTACTAAAAGGTATTATGCATTATGTGATTTAACTACAAACTTGTGATTCTCTGCACTGACCTTCTTAAAGAAACCAGAAAACTATTCCATTCAGCTATAAAGATAGGGATTATACACTTTTCAAAAGTCAGTAAGAATTCACTAATGAAAAGGCCATCAAAATCTGAAAATTACTTCAATACTGAAAGACAAAAGTAAATAAACCATTCTTTCCAAAGAAATTCTCACATGGAAGCAAAGGGTTGAGCTTAAATAAGAGGTTTCTTCCATCTTTGACAGTCTGTGAAAAAACCTATTTTTTACTGAGGAATTAAGATCTTAACATTGCACATAGCATAATCAATACAGGATATTTTTACCTTGATGTTCTGGGCATCAACATTAGCCCCAGCTTCCAGAAGAAGACTAATGACTGTGGTATTCCCTGCTAGTACTGCCCAATGCAGAGCAGTGTTTTTGTGATACTTGTCACCAAGGTTAACTGAAACATTGAATGTTAAAAGCAATCTAGTTGGATCCACACTGAAAAGGAAAAAAAAAAAAAACAACAACAACAACCCTAATTTCAATTATAGAAATCATTACAGACACTAAGCTGATTGTGGTTGCATTTGCATTCCATCTTGGAACACTTCTAATCTAACCTATACTCAATCTTATAATCAGTATTGACAGAACATTCTAATATGAAGTATTAAGTATGTGCAACACCATATAAAGTATGGCCCCTCAAAAGAGAGCATACTTGGTCCTGACATTTTCTGATTTTGATTAAGGAGTAAGCTCATTAATATCTATATAATTAAACAATTAAATTTTTAAGTTTAAATCTGGATTGTTCCAAAAATGTTTTCAGGTGACTTACTAATTAATATATTAAACCTGCCAATATACAAATAACATGAAAAAAGTTTTAAGAATAAGATAACATCTTTCATTCTTAAAAATTGCTAAAAGAGGAAGAGATTAAGAATACTACATTTACCAAGGTCAAGGTAAGCACAGAGACTCAAATATTCAAAAAGGTAATTTATTATATACTATGTACTCATAATAAGAATTTTAAATATTAATAGAACATTAACTGCTTTTTCTCATTTATTTTACATCTTAATATGTTGAAAATGATCTGAATAAATATTTTATAATGATTACATACCTATGTGTTCTATAAGCTGCCCACATTAAAGGTGTCATTCCATTCTGATCCATCATATCTACATCCTGATAGAATAAAAAGAAAAAAGTCAGACAGTAAAAATTTCTAAGTTTCTACCAAATTTACTTGGAAAAATCTAATTTACATATCACAAGAGAAGCCAATATAACACTCCTCAATCAAGGCTGATTTATGAAAAATTTTTTTAATTTTTTAAAATAAAACCATTGTCACTAAATATTTTAATTAATGGGCATATATTTAATTGACTATACATTAAATATGTATTTAATTAGCATACATTTATAGATTTCCTTTTTCAGATGCTTTAATCACCCTTTCAATGTTTTGCATTTAAAGATCTTGACCTACTCTTCTTCATCTTTCAACCACAGAGCATAAGTTAAATGATTTAAGTCTGTGAAAAACTGATTTATACTAATTCATGATAAGAGGGAATAAGGAAACCCTGTTTATTTCTAGGCATTTCAAAACAAAGAATAAAAAGACCTATCTTTTCAATAAACTCAAAAAAGTCTGTTTGCTTTTTATTGTTATGCATGTACATTTTTAGAGACAAATAATTCTGTAAAATTTGTGGTGATAAAGCAATTCTCTGCCTTACTCCCCACTATTTTCACCTCTTTTAGCCCTCCACATCTTAAAATAAGATGCTTGAATTACTACTTTCTGATTTTTCAGTTTTAGGCATTATCTTCTGAGACTCTTCAGTATGCAAAATGAGAATTTCTCTCTTTACTCTTCCTGACCCATCACAAATATGCACCTCTCTGTTATCCCAAGAGATCTATTGTATTTTTGGTTCTATAAATGTTTGATATTTATATTATTATAAATGTATATGAATATTATTCCCAGCAAAATAGTGTAGTAAACCATGATTATTTTTCTTCTCCTACCCAACTTTTTGCTTTCCTATGGCACTTCCCCCCCTTCCTTAGTTTTTTTAACACATTACAATTAAAACTACCATCTAGTCAACCAAAACTCTTCCCTAGTTATCTAAATCTCCTTTCAAGACATCCTGATGCATCAGGGATTCTATCAGTTTCACTTCCCTAAAATTATCTCTCCTAACTCCAATCTGGACTAATTATCCTATATGTCTGAGACATTTATCTCATTAACTAGAACAGGAGTTCTTTGACGATTGAACTTATATTAAATTCATCTTTGTATTCTCAGTCCCCAGCAGAGTAAATGATCAAAAACCATTTGCTAAGTGAAATGACAAGTTTATCTACCTACTCGTTTGGGAAAGGCATAGGCTTTAGAATAAGACAGACACGGTTTTGAATTCTTAGCTGTGCCACTTAACAGCTATAAGACTGGCAAAATTCTCTATGCTTCGGCTTCCTCATCTAAAAATGCAAATATAAATAATGGCTTCATTAGATCCCTGTGATGATCAAATGGAATAATGTGTGTAAAGCACCTAGTCCACAGCCTAGAACATAACAGACATTCAATAGATAGTAAGTTTCCTCTTCTTCCCTTCCCTATCACCCATTCCTGGATTATATAAAGGCAGCAGTTCTAATCCAAGTTGCATTATCTATCTAATACACCAGTCAGTGCAGAGAGGACAGAGTTATAGTGAGTACACTGCAAAACACTCTAGACTTCTATACAGCAGTTCTATGTGAGCCACTATTACCGATGGGAGTATGTCTCAAATGTGAACTAGCCAAGTGTACTGAAGCAGAAAAAATGCTGAGAACCAGTATATTAGACACCTAGAACACACATCCTTGGACATCATTAGATTTAGTCCCTCATCATGAATACTGTAATCAAAAGTTACACCTTATCCATTATAAATCCATTTACAGATTTACGTTAACTGTGGTTGGGAACATCTTATGTAACCTCACTATTTCCAATATACACACTGACTTTTTTTTCAATAAAAATCTTTAAGAAAATTTCAGAAATGAGAAGCTTCCTAGTTCTTCATATGAGTCAAGTACTATTTTACTTCCTTCAGGGTCCTAATTTCAAGAGAGCCCAACTAAATTTGATGTCCAATTAAAACAAACACGTAAATTCTTGTTTTAGTTTCTTCTTCCTTCTTAGTTGTTTTTTCATATCTTTTTTAAAAAGTGATGGTATTAAAAAATATCAATAAGTAAAATCAAAAATGTAAAATAATGCCACATCTCCAGAGTACTAAAAGAAAAATGAAATTCAACCTTTTCTTTCTTTGGGTTGGGGTTTAAAACTTGGTACTTCTTTTCCAAGTTCAGCCTGGACGTATGGGTATTCTCTATTAGGAAGAATTAACAAGCCCAGATCAAAAGCTTATGGGGATTCCATGATCAACAGGGCTCCATAACTTAGCATTTTCCCTTTTCTCCTGAAAATCATCCAAAAGAGTTGGTAGTGAGCACTAAATATATTTTAACAGTATAACTAAAATGAAACAAATGTAAAGAACAGAATGACAAACTAAATGGAAATGTTATATGCCCTAAGGATGTAAAACTGATACAATTAACAAAAAATGGAGAAAATGGAAAAAGGTTGAAAAGAAAGTGTAAGTACCTAATCTGTAATAGCTATGAGTCAAAGAATATTACTTAAAGCTGAAAAATCAAGTAATAGAAATGTAGTTATATCTATCAGAACAAAGTTAACACTAAAAAAAACAATATTATAGACTAAAGTCAGTGAAAGACAGGGAAGAGAAAGAAAAAATAAAAATATACTAATTTTATTATTACTTATAATTGGGAACTAATCAAAACTAGTAAGATGTGAGCAAACATCTGACTGAAGTAAGACAGAAAGAGAACTGTGTGACTAAGGAAAGGATTTACCAAGCAGAAGATAAGATCAAGCACAAAGGCCCAAAGACAACAGCATGGCTGTTCAAGGAACAGCAGGAAGACTGGTGTGTCAAAGCAGAGTAAGGGGGAGATGACAAAAGATGGGCCTGTGAGTTATCTCAGACTACACTACACATGGTTCTGTAGTGCTTCTGTAGGGAACGACTTTGGACTCCATTCAAAGTATGATGTGATGAACACTAGAGGAGTTTTCTTTTATAATTAGTGTATACATGGAAAAAATTCTGGGAAAATAGTATACTAAACTGTTAAAGAAAGTGATCTGTGGGGGGGAGGGGTAAGGGAAGAGGTGGAGTTTCATTTTCTAAGTCATACTCTTCTCTTATATTCAACTATTTTCAATAAGCATGTTAGTTTTGTAGTAAAAAAAACAAAAATAAAAACAAAAACGAACTTACTCATGAAAAAGAAAACAAATTGCCAGACATTTATTATCATCGTGCATTTATTATACAAAAGGTACTGTGACAGGTAGAAATCCCTGTCTCATAAGGATTTTATAGCCAACATCCTATACCAGAGTTAAAAAGATTACTGAAACATCCAAACCCCAAAATCAGTAAGCTAACAAAAAGACAAAAAACTTACACCACTTCTCTTACCCAGTTAAAAAAACAAAAGAAACAGTGAACTCATATTGTAAATTTATACCTGCAAAATAAAAGACCACTAACGACACTATCATGTGTTACAGCACCATCCACTGCTCCAAACCCCAGTCTAAAAGAAACTTGGGAGAATGAAAGTAATCTCCTGTGGCAGCTAGTATCCAAACATGGCCCCCAATAAACCTCACCTGCTGCTCTACCCATCTGTTCCCACAATGAACATGAACTGGCCCTGTTACTTGCTTTAACTGACAGAATGAAACAGAAATGTTGCTGTGCCAGTTCAAGACATAAGACTTAAAAAAGGCAGACTGCTTCTGCTTTTGTTCTTTTGGGAGCTCCCACCACGGAAGAAGTCTACTTCCCTCCTATAAAGACTATGTGCAGGGGTACCATGGAGAAGGAATTCTAAGACTACATGGAGTAAAAGAGAGGACTTGCTATCTCAGCACTCCAACTGAACCCAGCCTTTTACATTCCTATTAAGGCATAAGGTATGAGTGACCCATCCTCCATTCCAGTCAAGCCCCCAGATAACTGTAGCCCCCAGCCATTACCACAAGGTAAAGAACCACCCAGCCAAGCCCAGTCAACCTAAGGCAATAAATGGTTTGTATTGTTCTAAAGCCATTAGATTTTGGGGGGAGTCTGTAAACACCATAACAGATAATAACGTCCCTCTTCCAGCAATCAGCCAGTCTATGCCTCTTACACTATAATGCACAACACACAATTGTCATTGTGTAGCACTGCCAACAACAAAGTATTCATAAAATAAATACTACTCAAATTCCAAATGTGCATAAACTTTAAAATAAATATGTTAACAGCAATGAATTAAAATCACTTATCTTACTCTTATGATGAGATCCTTAGCTATAAAGCTAATGTTTAAATATAACCAGAGAAAACACATGAAAGAAAAACTGAGTGACATTAATTTCAACAAAATACATTTATCACAAAAATATAGGTACCTGTTTAATGTGATTATAGTCAGTACACATTCATGAAAAATCAGGAAGAAGCACTTAAATCATAAGCAGTTTTCTGACATGTAAGAAGCAGCATTATTTTATGCAGCAGAAAATGAGAAACTGATCCTAAAGAATTTATCCCCCACTCTGAGAAGTAACTTAATAGAGAAAATAAGCAGCAAAATGTTCAAAAAAGTTTAAATGAATTCAGATTATATTCAAAAGATATAAGTAAGGGGAAAATAAGATACCTAAATTTTCTTACTTTCTGGGATTCATTTCTATCATTCTCAGAAATAAAAGATGCAACTTAATGGATCATTATCTGGTTTTTGAATATCTTATTTTTAACTTAACTATATTACCTCAATATCAAACTAACTATATTATCTTTTCTCTTCATCCATCAGAAAGTACTATTTAAATATCATCAGGTTGTTACACTTGTAACACCAATGATAATAGGCATTTAAACCATGAAGAACATCTGATTAAAATCCACACCATTGTGATTTTTTTACCTGTCCTTTTGCTATGAGATAAGCAACAATTGAGGTATGTCCAAACTGAGCAGCCAGATGAATACAGCTACATCCTTCTCCATCAATTAATGAAGGATCTGCACCATATTTCATTAGTTGCACAACCATAGATAGATGACCTTGTCTAAAACATAAAAGAATAAACACTTAAATATATGTTATTTCAAACAGGATCTCCTGGAAAGATCTTTCTTAAATAGGGCAATGGTGGAAAAGATTACACAATTTTTTTTTATTTCTTAAAATATGTTTATGTCAAGACATGCTTAGGATTTTATGGTTCTTAAGTCTCAACTGAAATAAGTCTTTTAAATTTTATAAAGATACTTATAACTTCTTTAAAAATGTAACAAATAGTTCCTATATTCTATTAATCCTATTCAAATATAATCTTAATTGTCCCATGAACTGGACAACTTCTTTAATTGTAAATACATAGAGGCTGTGTAAGTATTACATTTACAAATCCAAAGTTTAACTCAATCGTAAACTAACTGGATTAATATCAGCATGGTGAATTCCCTAAAGACACTTGGGGACAATAAACTTTGCTGCCAATGCAGGTCACACTGTATAGTAATATATTAATATACTGTTGATATTAACTATTAGCATAAGTTTTCGCATTCATTTTAGCATATCATTAAAAAAGGAAAAGTTGTTTAGTTATAGACTAATAAAGGAACCAAAAGAAAAAAAATCCAGAAGCAAATTTAAACCTTGTGGCCCAGTGCAATGGAGTGGAATTTAGGTCTCCTCCAAGTTGATCCACAATAGCACCTTTCGAAATATAGTATCTATAAGACAAAATTTTACATAATTTAGACAACTTTCATTTTCAATTTTAAGAAATTATGTAAAAAAAAAAGATGTTTTTCATTGTAGACCTCATGCTAGTTTATGCCTTTGATGATAAAGTCTTTTGTGATATTTAAAAAATATATTTAGTAGAATTTTATATCAAACACATTACTCTTTTGTTCTAGAAGTAAAAGGAAAGTAATTTTTAAAGTTACAAAAAAGAATAGTAATGCCAATAACAGTCATATAAAAAAGAAGGCAGTCAGAGAACCACAAAGACTTGGATCAGAGCACAGCAGAGAGAAAGTTGGAGAATAGGCCACTTAGTCTACTATAGGGAGCTCAGATTTATGAGCTTTACTTTCCTCACAAAATTACTGTAGATTAAAGCAAACAATATACGTACAAGAATTTTATAAATTTTAAGTATAACACAGAGGTTCTTTACAATGCCTTGTTATACTTTTAAAGCTGTGTTGCTTTAAAAAGAAAGAACCACCTCATTGCTTAATATATTAACATTATAACGTCTTGATATCCTCTGAAATGAACAGGACCTAGCTGCTTATCATAATGTTTACTTTGGATTGATCAATGAATGAATCTTGAATACAAATGATTTCAAGCCTTTGATGTCAAATGCTGAGATTTACTGAGATTCTTAAACTGTTCTAAGTGACTACCACTTCAGAACACTAATGCATTTACTTCTAATGTACAGTTTTAAACATTTAATATATTCATACTTACATGCTTGATTCAGAAATTTATTGCTTTATGTATCTGTTAAATTGGTATTTTTAAAGCATTATGTAATAAAGGGCCAAACTCCACTCTATCATGTAAAATAGTTTAAAGTAATGTAACAAAATATTTCCAGACTAAAATATTTCCAGTCCAAAATATCAAAGACATTAGTCTGAACACAAACATTTAACTATTCCTAAATTCTTTCTTAAGGAACTTGGTAGACAATTATATAATAGTTGAAAATGGTTTTTTGAGACCAAAGAGAAGTATAGCTCAGCCAAAGAACAACTTTGATAAGAGCTGTGATGTTTTTTTAAGGCAATTTTATTACCTTCTCTACAGTCAATATATTTGTTCCTGAGTTATTTTTACTCACATTTCAAATCTTGGCTAGGGCTACAGCAATGAATGATTTCCAGACTGGTTCTAAAGTACAACTTTTTTTTTTTTACCCCCACAGGGATAGGAGAATTTTTTTTTCCTGCAAACTAAAGAACAACTTCTATCACCTTTTCATTGTAAACTACTGGCAGGGAAGTACTAACTTTTTATAACATGTTATTCTTTATAGCTGTAAGACCCTAGCTCAAAACTACACAATTCTGAAATGATCATGTAATTCTTATTTTTAAACTCAAGCCTCCCTGCATACTACAAGGTCATCAAGGAATGTTCCTGTAGGTACCAATGAATGATCCCTAGGTTTTGAGACCAGGTCATCGATGAACAAGAGATATCAACAAGTATTTGAAAGATGAAAAATAAATACTTAAAACTCAAATGTCTCCAGAGGGGGACACCAATGAGAAGCAAACCTCGATATGTTATAAAACCCTAGAAAGACTAAGGGATTAAAGGTAATTGTTACCTCTGTAGAATGCAATGAAAATACTAGAGTATAAACAGAAACACTGGTTCAAAGTTAATAAAAATTGCTGAAAAAACTGTTGTTTTGTAACTTATGTTCTCACTGAAAGTTCAGTATTTAGCATCACAAACAGGCATTTTAGTGACACTGAAACAAGCAGCTGACGGTGCTAGACAAGTATTTCTTTGTGTACTGTAATGTTCAATCTTAAAATGTGACTACTCAAAATTTTAATATTATTGTAATAATAACTCAAACTCTTCAAGTTCAGATTTATTCTTATGTCCCTAAGCTTCATTGTACGACGATGATTTCTGGCTCCAGCCTCAGGCTCACACTGATTTCAACACTCAACCATTCGGCATTTGCTGAAAAGGGTATTCAGTGTACCTTTACCAGAGAAATTTGAGACACATGGAATTAAATCAGAGAACCATATGAGACACTATACTGAAAATAGCAATTCAATGAAAGTTAACACTCTAAACAACAACTACAACCCCCGGCTCCTCTCCTTGTTCAGGTCAGCTGGCAGACATAACTGAACTCCTTCCCACAAAGAGATCAAAAGATTTTTCTCTAAGAGACACTGAACAACCCCAGAGAAAAATTTCTAGAAACAGACATTTGGGAGGTTCCTGTTATGATCTAAGTTCTACAACTTCCAATCAGCTTTGTTATGTCTCTCCTAAATATGACCAAATAATTGAGGAAAGTTTCAAATATGGAAGAAGTTTCAAATAAAGAGAAGCTAACATAAACAGATACTAGAGAAGAAAAAAGAAAAACAAAAATTACAATTAATATCCTCCAAAAAGTAAGAGAAGATAATATACTCATGATACAAAGAACAAAATATTTTTTCTTAAAAGGGGGGTGCAGAAATCAAGAGAAAAAAAATGCTTGAAAATTGAAAATGAAATAGATAAATTTAGAAATTCAAAGGAAGCATTAGAAGATAAATTACATAAATTAAGAAAATCCCCCCAAAGTACAACAGCTATACTGGGCGATAAAAACTACTTGGGATATGGGGCGCCTGGGTGGCTCAGTGGGTTGAGCGTCCTACTCTTGATTTCAGCTCGGGTCATGATCTCAGGCTTGTGAGATCAAGCCCCACGTGGGGGTCCAACGCTCAGTGCAGAGTCTGCTTGGCATTCCCTCTCTGCCCGTCACCACTTGCCCACCGCCGCTCATGCTCTCTACCTCTCTCTAAAATAAATAAATACATAAAATGGAAAAAAAAAGTACTTGGGATGATGATAAGAAAAAGAATCAATCTGGTTGGTTTCAGTATCTGAGTTCCCAGGGGGAAAACAGAGAAAACGAAAGTGAGGCACTCTTGAGGGCACCATGCAAGAACACCTCCCTAATCCAAAGAAACAAGTTTCCAGAAAAAGTGGCCATTTAATGGTCATAAACTGGATTTAAAGTAAGTCAATAAATAAATAAATAAATAAATAAATAAATAAATAAAGCCAGCTATATCAGTACACAGTAATGTGAGCTCTCACAAAGTCAGGGATAAAGAAAAAAAAATGTAATGTTCCCAGGGGAAGAAGAATAAGCCACACATACAATGTGTTCTCAGAAAACTTTAAACTCAATGTTTTAACAAAGCCCCAAATTCCTTAATAAAGCTTTGACTTGAAATCAAACTGAAATCAAGTACTATTACTTACTCTTGAAAAAGAATCCTAAGGTAACAAGACATTATTGAAGACAAGAGCTTGAGATAATCCTTTCTGTTTTATTACATTGGGGGGTAAAGCTCAGAAATAAAGACTTTCACTTGAAAACATTAGAAATACAAACAATCCAGGCTAAGGCGAAGGTCTCCTCCTTTCCATATTATACTTACTTTATACCTCATCATCACGAAAGTGACGCAACTACTTTGTTTGCAGTAAGTTCCTTTAATATACCCTGATGGAACATAACTCTTAGAAGAGACACTTCTCCCTGGATCTCTCACGTTCCCATGTCTTGCTAGGTATATGAGTAGAATGCAAGGCCTGACCACTTTTACACAGGTCATTCTCTGAGTTGTGTTTGTATCAAACAACCTTGAGAGATGAGGTAATGTCTCCCTCTGGAACAAAGAGCAAGCTTGCTCTTATTATAAAAGCACTGAATTCCCCAAGATGCAATACAAACCCACTACATGTGCTATATCCATCTGGATAACCTCAAGCCACTCCCATAGGACCTAGGAGTATGAGGGTCCTATGCAAATATGATGTTCATACTATTTGCTGTACTATGGATATGCTATAACTTTTAAGTAGGGGTGTAATTCCAGAGTCAGCAGAAAAAGTAACCCTGAGGCTATGAATACCAGTTGTTACTGGAAACTGCCTTTACACACCATGTTTGTTTTAGGAAAGTAACTTGCTAGATTATGCATTGTGAAAAATTAAGTTTACCTACCTGAAGATATAATATGTACAGGCACCGATTATTAACCCACTCTACAATTACTGACTTTATTCTATAACCCCATTAGTTCACAAGTGGCTTGGAACATTTGTAAGGCAGGCAGCATCAAGTCTTTTCGTCTGTATTTCTCACTTCAGACTTTCTTGTTTATTTTTTAAACACAAGACAAATGGAAATTTTTTAACCAACAGAATCTCAATAGTAATATACAAATTAAAAAAATAATAAGGTAATGCTTCAAAATTCTGAGAAAACTACTTTTAATCTGTAAGTCCATGCGCTCAGCTAAATCACCAATAAGGTGTAAGGGCAGAAATGATAGTAACTTCAAAACATTTACCTCCCAAGTGCTCTCTCTCTCTCTCTCTCAGAAAGCTATCAGAAATTGTGCTCTACTAAAACCAGGTAGCAACCCAAAAGAGACAAAAACCTGAGATCCAGGAAACTGAGACCAACACTGGAGCAAAGGGATTTCCCAGAATAATGGCAAAGGAAAAGTCTCACGATAATGGCTGCTTAGTAGCTCTAAAGAGCAAACAATCTGGGTTGGAGCAGAAAAGTGGAGAAATCAGAAATGATTTCCTCTATCCCCCACCTCCAAAAATGGAACGGATCAATTAGCTAATACTGTTTGCTATACAGAGGGATTTTACACTTCTAAGAGTATGAGAAGAATTAGTTACAACATAGAGAAAGTTTTAAAAATGAAATAACTGTTATTTCAGGCAAAAATCAAAATTCCACAAGGAAAGAATAGATAATCATAGAACACTTCTGGACTTAGCACTGAGAATTTATATACAACAACTTAAACTTTGCATGGTGATTTAACTAAAACTATAGTAGAGGATGGAAGAATTAATAGTGGTGAGGAGATCTAGGACACCTAGAAATCCCAAAAATAGTCAAAATATAATAAGTGATAAATCAAGAAATAACAGCATAAACGTTGGCAATATTTATTAAAATTCAAAATTCATCTTTCTTACTTTTTTACTCCTATAAATTTTACAGATATATATGAACATAGCAAAATGATATGTGACCAAGATAACAATTACACCAGTGGTTGCTAATGGTAAAAACACCAAAATCAATCTAAATATCCATCAACAGGAAAACCATTAAATAAATTAAACCCATATAACTGAACATAATATAGCTGTTTAAAAAGAATGATACAGCTCTTATTTGTACTGACAATGAGAAATCTTGAAGGTATATATTTAAAATGAAAAAGGAGAAAAAATGTTTTGCTGTCATTTTTTTCTAGATAAATGTAGCAACATAAATAGATAAAATAAAGAGTAAATACTGAAAGAAACAGTTCAAGGGCTAAAAATAGTTATTTCTGGGCTACAGGACAGAGAGGGTGGGGAAGGACTGCCATTTTCCATTCTAAGCCTTTAAGTACTATTTGAGTTTTCAAAGTGTTTATACACTATTTTGATTAAAATAACACTAACTGAAAAACAGAGGTTGAGAGGTTAGATCATTTGAATCAACTCTTCCATTAAAGAAAACTAAAAAAGTTCAATGAAATCTGAGAAACATTTCCTAAAAAGTAAAACCTAAGAAGATTAAGAGCATTAACCAGGCCAAGATTCAGGAGAGGGTTAAAATCTGGAGAAGTTAGAAAACTGCTTGGGCACCATCTGCCCTAGAGATAATTTGCTGACACAGAAGAGTTGGCCAAGAAGCAAGCTAAAGAGGCAAAAGCAAAACAAAGGTTGGGACCCCAAAAGGTTACACTGTAGCAGTAATTATGAACCAGAAGTAAACCTGGCTCTAGCCTGGTCTTCAGCCACCTGAGGAATCCAGAAAATCTAAAGCCTTGAAATTAAATTAAAGGTGGGCCTAGCAGAAACAAAAGGAAGTCTCATCTTACGCCTCAAATTATTCAACAAATAATTTTCAAACACACTGTCTAGTACATATTTAAAGATAATCAGGCACAGGAAGGAACAACATTAACAGATACAGATTATCTTCTCAGGTACGACTATAAAGTAACTATATTTACTACATTCAAGTATACAAGACAAGATTGAAAATTTCAGCCACCGATGATTTAAGTAATACAGGTTTGAAAAAGATAAATGATAAAAATTCTAGAACTGGAAAATAAAATTAGGAACACACTGAATAGATTTAACAGCAGATTATACATAGAAAGAATAAATGAACTGGAAGGTAAGTCAGAAGTTTCCAGAATGAAGCACACCAAAGGACAGCACATACAAAAGAGAAGAGACACAGAGTATACAATGAAAAGGTCAAACAGACGTTTAATTGTAGTTCCAGAAGGAGAGCAAAAAAAAGAATGGGGTAGAAGCAATAGTTGAAGAAATAACAGTTGAGATTTTTCCCAGAACTGATGAAAACATCAATCCAAAGAATCAAGAATTCCTTGCAATCTCATTCAGGGTAAATAAAAAGAAATCCACACCTACTTACATCATCATGAAACTGCAGAAAACCAGAAACAGAGAAAAATCTTAAAAGCAGACAGGGGAAAAAAAACGCCTTCAAAAGTACAATATTTAGACTGATTTCTCAATAGTAACAGAAGCCAGAAAACAGAGGAATGTTATTTTCAATAGGTAAAACACAAAAATAAAACAAACAAAAACTGCCAACCTAGATTTCTATACCATGTGAAAATTTCTTTCACAAATGAAGATGCAATAAAAACATTTTCTGACAAACAAAAACAGAATTAGACATCAGGAGACCCATTATCGAAGGCAGAGGGAAGGTCAGACACACAAGAATAAAAAAGGAACAAATAAAATGGAGATATGCTCTCTGGAAGAAAGTGATTACCTGCTTAACCTTCCTTTAGTATTCAAAAGGGCAATTTCTTTTCCCTAGCCTTAATACCCTAGTTGTCTCTACACTCTGTATGCTGTACTTAAGTGCGTATCTGCAGCTAGTTTATTTCAGATTCATGTCTTCATTTGAAGAACTTATGTCCAAATTGTCAGAGACTACTAAACTAGATTTACTAAGACTGCTTATTACCCTGACTCTTGCTTATCTAACTACCTCTTATTAATACCAAACAAGCAGATTAGCAGCAAGTAACAAAAACCATTTACACTTAATATGTATTCATCACTTATGCTGGCAAGAATACTTAAAACAGATTATTATTACCTATTATTTTTGTAACCCCTCTTTTCTTTTGTAGCTTTTTCCCCACAGAATTCACATTTTGAATGTGAGCTGCAAATTACACTGCTGAAATCCTGATTCCAACTTTTATTAGCTGCATGTCATTGGTAACATATTTAATCTATATATGCTTCAGTTTCCACATCAGGAGGACAGCAATGATTATTTCAAGAATTAAAATTAAAGGAAAGATACATGAAAAAGCACTCAGCACAATACCTTGTATAATGCGTATTCAATATATGTTAAAACAATTTTCAGGAAAAAAAGGTACACAGAAATTACATTTTAAAAGCAAGGAATTTTAGAAAGTATTAACTTTTATAATTATTTGTAATAATTTTATAATAAATAATTACTTTAAAATACAGAAAACACATACTTGACTAAATCTATTCTGTTATTGATGGCAGCCCAATGGAGGAGTGTAACATTTTCTTTGTCTGGTTGCCGTACATCATAACCTGCTTCCACCAATTCTCGGCAGCGTTCATATATTCCATATCTGAGAAAGAAAGAAAATATGAGATTGTTATGACCATTTGACAAAAAATTTAAAGCTGAAAGTAACATTTCCAGAAAAAAATAATGCTCCATTTTGATACCTGGAAATTATTTTTTTAAAGATTTTTATTTATTTGTCAGAGAGAGAGAGAGAGCACAAGCAGGGGCAGCTACAGGCAGAAGGAGGAGAAGGCTCCCTGCTGAGCAAGGAGCCCGATGCGGGACTCGATCCCAGGACCCTGAGAGCATGACCTGAGCCAAAGGCAGGTGCTTGACTGAACCACCCAGGCATCCTGATACCTGGAAACTGAAATGGACTTCTTAAGGTAAAATGTTACTTTAAAAATATCAATATTCCAGGGTGCCTGGGTGGCTCTGTCAGTTAAGCGTCTGCCTTCGGCTCAGGTCATGGTCCCAGGGTCCTGGAATCGAGCCCCGCATCGGGCTCCCCGCTCAGTGGGGAGCCTGCTTCTCCCTCTCCCTCTGCTCTCCCACTCGTGCTACCTCTCTCACTCACTCTATCTCAAGTAAATAAATAAAATCTTAAAAAAAAAAATCAATATTCCAACAGCTTTTACTAATCCAGTTAGTAAAATTTTTAGTTTTATTAAAGGTCTCATCTATAAGAATGCAATATCTCATCAGTTGGAAGAGAAAAAGATACCAGAAATAAAATGTCTAGCGATTGCTTGTTTTTACTAATATCACCACTTATTCTTCAAAACACTTAAGGCTGCTTATAAAAATAACAAAATTATGTTAAAAAATATTAAATCACACACACACAAAGAAACAGTAACAGAGCTTATCAATCATTTTAAAAATGAAAAGAAGAAAGGCAGCTTTCCAAGCTTCAGGATTCTTTGTTTACAAATTTAGCTTTGATATTCCTGAGGGCAAATGAAAAAGGATGTGTGGGCACGGGAAGCACGGTGGGTAGGGGAAGAGTCCTGTGAGTTCAAGCCAATGAGGCAGAAGAGAAAGCATACTGGGCGAGTTCTAGGAAAGGGGATTTTACTTGATAAAGAAGAAAGGCACTTGTGGAGAGCCTGATCCTTTCCTCCCTTTCAGCTTTTGATCACTGTGTGGCAACATAAAGTTTTTAAGCTTTTTACTATGGAAAATTTCAAGCATAAGCAAAAATGGAGAGAGCAGTACAATAAACCGCCAAGAATCCGTCACAGAGCCTCAAGAACCATCGACTTTATTCTAAACAAAATATATGATCCTTGGAAATATGAGACACAAAAACAAATTTAAATGAGCTTTGACTATATTTGTAATTTCTCAGAGTAGTCTCCAAAATGGGGAAGGCACACCAAAGGGTGGGGCTGGGGGACATAATGGGACAGTAGAAGCAAATATTAGAACATCTACCTATATTCATGGTGTAGTTAATAAATTAAGCTTCACTTACACTTAACACATCCTTCACACTGCTGCCCTCACTGGCTCTGTACTGTGTGTGTACACATGCACACACACATTCACAAGGTAATCAACCCACGGGAAGAGCAAGAGTTCCACAATTCACAGGAGATGACAGTGGTACCTTAAGTTATTTGTTCTTTTTCAGAAAACTGCCTACATGTGAACTAGACATATTACCTTAAAGAGCAGAATCTACCTCATACTTTAAATGAGATAAGTGACAAGTGACCACAAAAATCATTTTTTAAAACTTAATGTATGTATATATGTAATCTCTACACCCAACATGGGGCTTGAACTCACAACCTCGAGATTAAGAGTTGCACAATCCTCTAAGCCAGCCAAAAATCTTTTCAACCATACAAAGAAAACTGCAGTTTCCCTTTAACGAAAGAGAAAAGTATATCAAATTTACTGCCTTCTGGGGGGGGCGGGCAAGGGCTGGGAGTGGTAGTGATAGCAAACGAATACACAGTATACTATCAACCGTATATTCTTAAAATGGGTAAAGACAGTCTGTTCCCCTTCAAGGCAAAGGGGTATTTTAGACACAATGAGAAAGTAACTACTTTTACCTCAGAAAAAAACTTGCTATAAAGAGAGTATTTTTTAAAAACTGTATGCTGGGCAATGTTTACATCATTATGTAATATAGTCTCTGAAAGATCTAAATATATCACCTATAAAAACCTCATGTGAATGCACTAAAATATTTTGAAACAATCTTGTTAACACCTGCAAACCCATTTGTTATAATTATAAAAACACCAAAACCTGAATAGTTTGCAAGAACTGGCATTAAAAAATGGATATTTACAAGGTAAAGTTCAGTAAAATATTTGCCTAGTGAGTAATGCTGAAAAAGTAATTACTATGACTTAGTAAACGCAGCATATGCTGTAATTCTCCCATCAGGTAATTATGTATTTTTGTGAGGTTATCTTTTCTCCAGCAAAAGAAAATCATTAAAACAAAGTAACCAAGTAAAAAAAATTTAGGATCAGATTCTATATCATTATAATATGAAATGTTAAACCATCTAAAATAATAATGAAAAGCATATTTAATTACACTACTCCCACTATAAATAAGATTTATGAAAGATATTAAAGACCTAAAGAAATATATATACCAATTTCCCCCAAATTGATCTGCAAATTGAATGAAATTCTAATTAAAATCACAAATGAGTATCTCACGAACTTCTCAAGTAGAACCTAAAATTCATTTGTGAGAGTAAAAAGCCAAAAATAGCTAAGACAACTGTGAAGACTAAGAAACGATTAAAACAATGTGGTACTATACAAGATGAAACAAATGAAAAGAGTATTTAGAAATGGACCAGAGTGACATCAGCATCAGAGTAGAATAAGACATCCATCGTTTTGTCTCCCTTCCAACAACAGTAATTTGGCATCTAATCATGGACAAAAGTGCCTCTGTAGGAGTTGTAGGATCCAGTACCACACTCAAAGGGAGCTGAGAAGTCTCAGCCACCCACGTGTTGGGTAATAGGCATACAGACTTCAGCCCAGCCATGGATCCTGCAGTGGCCCATGAACTGGCTCCAGTCCTTCTGGACAGTGGTCTGGGAACCCTGTACAACACTGTCTTAGACAACCACCCACAGATGAGAGAACCATAATGGAAGTCCAGGTTTCCAGAGATGTTCCACCACATTACTGCAGAAAAGAAATATAAGTTTTGACAAACTGAATAGGAGTACCGAATGGTGAGCTACATGACTGGGGGGCGGGGGGTGAGAAGGGGCTAGGAGAGCAGCAAGACAGGATTCTGGAGAACACTAAGGGGACACAAATCCCACTAACTTCTTTGTGAACTCCATCAAAATACATAAAGAACTTTCACAAATCAATCACAAAAAGACAAAAGAACGCAAATGTTTGCTCAGGAAGAAACCCAAATGGCCAATAAACATAGGAAATATATTCAACACCATTTGTAATCAGAGAAAGGCCAATCAAAACAGAAAACCATTTCACAACCACTAAACTGACAACAATTATTAGTGTGACAAAACTAGAAGTTAGCAAGAAGTAGTCAAAGCAGAACTCATTTCCTGCAGGTGCAAGTACAAATTGGTACAGCCATTTTGGAAATCAATTTGGCAATAGCTGGTAAAGCTGAAAGAACATACTGAAGAAGCCAGAAATTCCACTTGGGAAGAACTCTTGTTTATGTACATAGGAAAACAGGAAAAAGGACATTCATTGATGCAAAGTTTGTAATAATAAAAAAGTACTGTAGAAACAATTTTAAGTGTCCCTCAGTAAGGAATGATAGAATAATACAAAGCAGTTAAACAATAAACTAGGTCCTTATCTGTCAACACTGATAAATCACAAAAGCTATACAGTTTTTTTATTAAAAAAAAAAAAACAAGCTGTAAAGTGATATGCAGAGTAGAATACAATTTATATAAATTTTAGGCACATATTACAATGACATATTTTGTTTGTAGATGTTTGTAGAAATAAATGTATAGGAATGTTCATGAGAATGATTCACAGCAGTTTCAAGAGAGGTTTCCTTAGGGAGAATGAAGAGAGCACACTGAGCAACCTGTAGCAATTACAGCAAAATGTTAGTAGCATCTGCTTAATCTGACATTATATTCTTCTCTATACTTTACTGTAGAATTGAAATGTTTCATAATTTAAAAAAGTGTTTTTAAAGGTAGAAATTACAGACAGCATACTTTTCAAGAAATAAAAGAGTATGTGAAGTATAAAGAAAGGTGGTTATTTTTTTCTTCAGATACTGGAGTCTATTTGCTGATGGAAATGATGCATTTGGGTGAGACAGATTAATCCCAAATGAGTGAAAGGAGATATCAAAAGGAGCAGTCTCAAAAGGAAAGATGAATGTAATGCAGTGTAATCTGTTTGCTAAATACAGGTGGCACAATGTGCTCTGATTTTCGACTACACATAACATTCAAGAAAGTAAGAGTGCCACCAGTGAAGTAAGGACCTCCAAAAGTTTGTCCTTCCACAAAAGTAATGAAAAAACTGTCAGAAAGTGTCAAAATCAACTTTTTCAAAACTCTGGGAAATAACAAAAGGCGTCCAGCAAACCAAGGAGCATTCAGTCAAAAAAAACAGCTGAATTTCAGTAAGAGCAGAGAACTTTGTGGTACGTTAACATATCATAGTACCAGCCTCTCTGCTTGAAAAAATGTTTGTATTCCTGGTACTAGCGTCACTAGCTAGACCCCAAGACCTGACCTCTTATTGCCCACCTGCTTGAACTCATTGACCTTTGTCCCACATTTTTCCTTAAGCTCTTCTTTCCAGCTATCTCAACTCAGGCAAATGGAAACCGAAAGCACCCCTCAAGTGATAGCGACTGCCCTAACAAGACCTCCAGCTGGCCCACACCACCCAGACCAGTTCGATTCTAACCCCCGAACTGCATGAATGGACTATGGAGTAACCTCTAGAAAGACTGACAACTACCTGTATTCATTATAATACTAAAATCTCTGCCCAAAGAGGAGCACAAGCCTCATTTACATAACATACAATGTATGCACAGGCATGTTTCCTTTTCCTTAAGGCACGTGTGCAACTTTATACCCACCTCTACATGCAATGACAAGAATCCCTTTTAAAATATTCATTCATCATAACCCTACATAAAAGGTACCCATCCACACTTGCTCAGGGAATCACAGCTTTGCAAGTTACTCCCCGTGATCTCCTCACTTGCTGCAAATAACATTTACTTGTGCAACAACTCCACCTGGTCTATCTGTGACTCATCAAGAAGTGAACTCACATTGGTTTGGTTACACTAGTAACTAGTAACCAGAGTTCTCTCAAAGCCTCATTCCAAAAGAGAAGTCATTATTTGACCTGTCTGGTGGTTCCCAGACAGGGAAGAGTCCACTCGAAAGGCTCATCTACTGAACCTCACTTAAACTCATTAAAAGCTTCACCTTGGGGGTTGTTTGTCAAATGTTTTAACATCACAGCTGCTTAAGAGGATGGGTGACAGTTGGGTCCAATAAGAGACAAATCAAAAAGCTTAAAAGCAAAAGCTGAGGAATAAGATATCCATATGGGCTTTGAAAAGCTCAGACATATCCCTGGGAATCTAGAAGGCTATACACAAGCTTAAGGTTGTGTGCACATGTTCAACAAAGACCAAGGAAGGCCCGAAACTCTCAGGTCTAATTCACACACACACACACACACACACACACACACACACACACACAGTTCCTCAACAAAGATCAGGCTTACTGGTACGTACACACACACACACACACACACACACAGTTCCTCAACAAAGATCAGGCTTACTGGTTCTAGGGATTTAAGAAGTTTCTCTCCAGTCATTTACTGACCACTACCTAACTGAGCAGAGGTTTCAGTGGCCACACCATGACAAAAATACACACTTTAAAGAATTAGTTTAGATATGGTATAAATAACAACAAACCCCAGAAGAATCTGATATAAAAACTATCACCTCAGGGGTGCCTGGGTGGCTCAGTCGGTTAAGCGTCTGCCTTTAGCTCAAGTTATGATCTCAGGGTCCTGGGATCAAGCCCTGCATTGGGCTCCCTGCTCAGTGGAGAGTCTGCTTCCCCCTCTCTTTCTCCCTCAGTGCTCTCTCCCTCTCTTGCTCTCTCTCAAATAAATAAAATCTTTTTAAAAAAAACTATCACCTCATAGAATTTGAATAGTCCGGTTTTCAATAAAAAAAATTACAAGACATGCAAAGGAACAAGAAAGTATAACCCATTGGGGGGTAGCAATTAATAGAAAACTGTCCCTGAGGAATCCCAGACATTGGACTGACTAGAGAAAGACTTTAATCAGCTATGTTAAATCTGTACAAAGAGCGGGACGTCTGGGTGGCTCAGTTGGTTAAGCGGCTGCTTTCGAGTCCCACATCGGGCTCCTTGCTCTGCAGGGAACCTGCTTCTCCCTCTCTCTCCCTCTGCCTGTGCTCTCTCTGTCAAATAAATAAAATATTAAAAAAATATCTGTACAAAGAGCTAAAGTATGAGAACAATGTCTCACCAAATAGAGAATTATCAACAAAGAGAAATAAATGCATGTGCTCATATTTCACCTAAAATACAGATGTCAAAGAAGAAAACAACTACAACAAAAAACTTACTGTGTAGCCTTGACTATGTCCCATGTGCTGTAATCATCAATATGAGTTTTCCGTCCAAGAGGTTCACCATATCCATGGTTATAATGGCTTTGGGGTTTGATTTCCTGTTAAAGAGTAAATCACACAAAGGCAAAAGTTCAGAAGAGAGGTAGAGAAAACGTTTCAATATTTTACTACCATTTTTGCACTGTTTGAACAATGTTCACTATTGAAATTAAGTTTTACCTTATTCTGAAGTCTGTACTCTTCAGAGAAAAAGCATGTTCAATAGATCTACCCCCTGTGCACACTCAAAACAGAAAAGCTGTGAGACTAGAAATTAGTGACAAATCTGAAACAAATTTATCTTTAGCTCCATAGAATTCTTACTTCATCAAATCAACTCTCATTCTCTCAGACCAATTTTTTTTTTATTCCAGCATAACCCCTACCTTTAACACTCTATTTTTTATTTTTAAAATTTATTTGAGTACAACTGACATGCAATATTACATTAGTTTCAGGTATACAACACAGTGATTCAACAACACTCTTTTTTTTTTTTTAAAGATTTTATTTATTTATTTGACAGAGAGACAGTGAGAGAGGGAAAACAAGCAGGGGGAGTGGGAGAGGGAGAAGCAGGCTTCCTGCCAAGCAGGGAGCCCAATGAGGGGCTCAATCCCAGGACCCCGAGATCATGACCTGAGCCGAAGGCAGTTGCTTAACCAACTGAGCCACCCAGGCACCCCAACAACATTCTAAACTCTATTTTAACACCTAACACTCTACTTTAAAACCTTCATCACATGCCAAATAAACTCTAAGGTGGTAAAGAAACAAACCAATGGAGATTATTCTTCTATTGTTTTCAGATACTATCTTTTCTTATACTCCTTTATGCTGGGCTTGTTAAACATCTACCGTTAGGTGAGTAAGGTAACAACGGGGCAGCTCTGATAAAATGTAAATCCACTTAAATAGTTCTAAAAAGGTCAACAGTTAATTTTAAACTTTTACAGAATATTACATCCATTCAAAGCTCGTACGCTGTAGTTTTCTATTTAAAATACAAAATTTGTTACACGTAGTCGGCTCCCTCAATAAAACACAGCACTAAGATACAATTATTTTTCCTTTATATGACAACACAAAACTAAGCATGTTTGGCCTGCTACACATAAAGCACTATATGGTGTACTGCAACCTCAGGCCAGGACACGGTAAGGCCAATACAAAGTTTAAGAGGTTGCCAAAAAATTCAGTCATCAAGATAGAAACTGCCCAAGTGTCCATCAATAGATGAATGGATAAAGAAGATGTGGTATATCAGCCATAAAAAAAAGAATGAAATCTTGCCATTTGCAGGAACATGGATGGATAGAGGGTATAATGCTAAGTGAAATAAGTCAGTCAGAGAAAGACAAATATCGTATGATTTCACTCATATGTACAATTTAAGAAACAAAACAAAGAAAAAGAGACAAACTGAAAAAGAGACTCTTAACTATAGAGAAAAACCGATGGTTACCAGAGGGGAAAAGGGGATGGGTGAAATAGATAAAGGGGATTAAAGAATACACTTATCATGATGAACACTGAATAATACAGAGAACTGCTGAATCACTATATTGTACACCTGAAAGTAATGTAACACTGTACGTTAACTATACTGGAATTTTTAAAAATATATTTTAATGGATTCTGTTTTAAAAATCAAAGCCAAGGGATGCCTAGGTGGCTCAGGTGGTCAAGCTATTGCCTTCAGCTCAGGTTGTGATCCTGGGGTCCTGGAATGGTGCCCCACCTCTTGGCTCCCTGCTCAGCGGGGAGTCTGCTTCTCCCTCGGCCTCTGCCCCTCCCCTCTGCTCATGCACTAGCTCTCTCTCTTTCAAATAAATAAATAAAATCTTTAAAAAAATAAAAAAGCCAGCACACACACAAAGAAAAATCCCAAACATCAACCTTTTAAATATAGACAGCGTCAGTATTGTTGATTTTTCCTTTTGCACCAGGCTCCACTGTGGCTCGGAGCAGCACTGCGAACATACACCAATACAGTCACTTGCCTTTCACAATCCAGAGAGGAAGGACAAAGTAGGTAAGAAACTTAAGTCACATACTAGAAGCAAGAACCTTCCAATAATAAGTTAAAACCTAAACAAAGGCAACATAAGATCTAAAAAGTAGTAACTTTAAAACCTATTTCAATTTGAAAACCTGTTAGGGCAAACTGCTATTCTTATTTACTAAGGACAAACATTTTGCTTTTACAGACAAAAAACCAAATATTTATAAAATACAAAATAAATCTTTTTAAGGCTTACTATCCTAATGCTTCCATGTGACTTTAATTCCATTTTTATCCCCAGAAACCTCACTCATTGTACAAAATGATTAAATTGTACTCTTAAGTTTCTCCACAGACCATTCTGCCTCAATGACATTGCCAAATGTTCTAGAAATGACCTTTTTCTTCCAGTTACATTTTTAAATTAAATCTCTGTTTTACCCATCTATAAGGTTTTTGTTTTTACTTTTTGATAAAAGAAACTAGATTTTTTTTTTAAGATTTATTTATTCATTTGACAGAGCTCACGCACAAGCAAGGGGAGTGGCAGGCAGAGGGAGAGGAGAAGCAGGCTCCCCACCGAGCAGGGAGCCCGATGTGGGACTCGATCCCAGGACCCCGGGACCATGACCTGAGCCGAAGGCAGCCGCTTAACTGGCTGAGCCACCCAGGTGCCCCAGAAACTTGATTTTTTTAAAAAAATAACTTTAATATATCCCTACAGTAATTCTAGAGAGGTAAAGTTATTCCCACTAAAAGGCAGAAGTAATGATGTTAAAGCAAATCTCCAGCCTATTTCATTTCAAAAAAAAAAAAAATTGCAATACAGATTTTGAATTATCTTTTTCACTTTTAAACAGACTGGAAACTGATTCATCTGTAGAAACAGTACCCCATCACTGTGACAAATGACAACACTCTCTATTAAGATAATCACCACTATCAGTAGGCCTAGGAATAACAATTGTAATTTTTTAATTTCAAAAACATAAAGAAATACACTGTATTCATGTAAATAAGTATATCTTCAACAAATGTACAGATTAACTTTTCATTACAAATTTGCTATTACATATCAGATACATTTTCAACATATAAATATTTAATGATAATTTTAAATTGTATAATTTTTCCTTGATTTTTATGGGAACCGAGAAACAATTTAATTGATACTTGCCAAGAAAAGAATTTAAAAATACATATGTAGATCACTGTAACTTTTAAGAAAGCAGTAAATCCATCAGAAGCAGCTTGGTGTAATAGAAAAAGTCCTAGACTGGGAGGCTACTGAATTCAAAGTCTGCCACTTTCCTATCTAGGTTATACCCAGGGAGGCAATTCACTACTACAGGATTCAGGTCCCTTATCTGTAAAAAGACAAAGATAAATAAGACAAGGACACGGTTCCTCTGAGGTCCCTCAAGGACCAACAACAGGGTGTCCAAGAGCTCCAAGGCTTAAGCCCTACTCTCAATTCATTTACTTCTTAAAGAAAGGCCTGTGTTATTTATCCTATCTTTAGATACTGAGGTTTTACACAAGATTAATTGAAAAAAAGATGAAGCCGCTTTTTTTAAAAAAAGTTCAAAAACTACTAGATTACAAGTCCTCCAAGATGCCTTCTAAGGCTAACACACAATGATTTTCTATATTGGAGTAAAGAAAGTACAGCCACAGGAAGATCCTTAAAGTACTTAGTTAACAGCCAAAGGTTCTATTTTGTTTCGATTTTTAAAGATTTTATTTATTTATTTGACAGAGAGAAAGAGCACAAGCAGGGCGAGAGCAGCAGAGGGAGAGAGAGAAGCCAGCTCCCTGCTGAGCAGGGAGCCTGATGAAGGGCTCGATCCCCGGGACCCTGGGATCATGACCTGAGCTGAAGGCAGACACTTAACCGACTGAGCCACCCAGGCGCCCCAACAACCAAAGGTTTTTACAGTCCTGGTAGTTGTTGAAGAGAACTGAAGGAAGGAGAAAGCAACTCCAAAATCTAAAGCGAAAGTAGTAGACAAGAATGAGAAGAGCTGGAATAAGCTCAGCAGCTGCACACTGTTGCAAAGGGAAATCAACATGACAGTACTTAAACTTATACAACAGGTATAGGCAAATGTTGGCTGGTATATCAAGATGACAGATGCCATAATACATGTTTTTTCACATGTTCCAGTGGAATATAACCAATCAACTAGTTACCAAGTGTCCGTGTGCAATCTAGTTAACTTTGTTTTAGAATGCTAGACCTATTAAATCTTTAGTTTACATTTATTTTCATTTTTAAAAAAGAGGGACGCAGTATTGACCAAAGAATCCTCTATGGCCCAGTGCTTATTACGTTTATTAATTAGCAACTGAATACAGATGTTTTATAAGTGCTCTAGGAGAAAAGGTTCTCTAAGAATTGATTCGATGGTAGAGTATTTCTGAAAGAATAAATGTGCAAGAAGAGTAAATTCAGGAATATTCAAGTAAAATAGGGTAAGGGAAGAGATTTGCCCTACCACTGAGTACAATATATTAGGAAGGAAACACATGCAAAAATAGGAGCAATGCAGTAATGAACAGGGCAATGAAATAGAGCTTGAAGAATAAGAATTAGAATCAGGAGGAAAAGATGTATTATTCAATAAATGGACAAATGGCTAGCCGTTTGGGATAAAAAAAAAAATTTAGCAATCTCCAACATAAAGGCTGATATGCTTGCAGGAAAGATGTTAACAAATATAGCCAAAGACATAGTTTCCTTAATGGCAGATGATACTGAAATGTGTTTGAAAATAACAGGGCCACACAAAACAGAATTCAGGGCAGCATGAATGGAGGCTTCCCAGGTCAGCCACACTCCCAGAAGAACATACAGATGCCTATGTGAGAAAAGGATAGGGTTCTCCTCGTGAGAGAAGGATGCATCTTCCTTCCTCTTCTTGGAGGAATGTGTGCCCCTCCTGGACTCTCCTGACTGTTCTGGAAACTCTGGCCAAATACCAAGTCTAAGTAACTTGTTCAAAAGGCTCTAGGATTTTCTTCAATGTTTACTACAGGACAAGGCAAACTGCAGGTCAATTTCCCAGGCTTCCCAGAAATGTGACTATCCCCTGGCAGGACCAGGCTCCAGCCTACCTATTCCCACCTCACTCCTCATACATATGAGGTAACTTCCAGCCAAACCAAAGACTTAAATATAAGAATACTGGCGATAACAGTCCTAATGTAAGCAAAACCAAACAAAACAAAGCTCTGAGAAAAGCATGAATAACATCATATTTGACAAAATGGGAAAAGGGTATGAAGATAATTCAAAGGGGGCAAAATATAATTGCCAGGGAGAGAGAGCACACATGAACATGCAAAAGAGACGAAAAAGACACCACAATTCCAAATTAATTAAATAAATGCATTCCCAAACCCTCCCTCCAAAAAGAGGGAGAAATCAATTTAACAACATTCTAGGACACAAACATGTTACCCACAAGGCACATGTTACCGGCCTATCTCTGGTGCATAGCCCACATTACACAGAGAATTAGCAAGCCAGCAGGGATGAACTATATGCTTATGATTTGTACTGTGTAAATGTCTGCGGTCAGGTATCACTCTAATAAGGCAGACTCTGAATCAAGAAGTTAAATGTACTTAATTATATAATTTTGAGTCATTCAAATTTAATTCCATTAAATGTATGAGATAAAATTAGAGCACCATAAAGGGTTACTGACAAGAAGGAAAGGAAAAAAGGTCTATGCATACTTGACTTATTTTTAAGTCCCAGCTAAAACTGACAAGCCAAATGTGAGACCTTCTTAAAACCTGAGGTAGTGATGAACTAGATTCTATGTATACCATAAGGATTTTTTTAAAAAGGAATATCAATTATATATAACAAAAAGACAGCATAAGCATAAAACAAATACCAAGGGAACAATAAATAAGGAAAAGCAGTAGCCATCACATGATTATAAAAGGATTTAAAAAGTGTATTTAGTTAATATTGCCAGCAGATGGCACTACACTCAAGCCAGAATGCTTTTTTTTTTTTTTTTTTTGATGCTCTCTCTTTAAGGGAAGTTAGACAAAAATGATTTGATTATAAAATGGAAAGATTTAGAATCAATTTTTTCAGTAAGCAACCGGTCCCATATATTACATATTCAGCTGCAGTTCCAGATCTCTGCCTGACAGTACATGATTGCTGCTTCTAATAGAGTCCAACCTGACTCACAGGTCCTCATACTGGAGTAATACCACCACTGCCTGAATCCAAACTATCAAATTAATCTTGTTAGCTTCCAACAAATTTTAGAGTAGGAAAGTGTTCATCATCACCTTCTAGCTTCTTTAAAAACTGGCTTCCACTTCATTTCCTTCTAGGATTAATCCACACATATACAGATATTTGTAACAATATACATAAATTTGGCATACATTTTTTTCTTTCCACAGGCATTTGATGAGCAAATGCCTATATGTACATTTTTCTCTCTCCTATCTCCTTAAAAATAAACTTTATTTTTAGGATTTTTATTTAGGATAGTATAAGATTTACAAAAACAATTCAGAGTTCCCATATTCTGCACACCCAGTTTCCTCTAGCATCAAAATCCATCATTAGTACCGCATATTTGTTGCAATTAATGAACTAATACTAATACATTATTATTAACTGAAGTTTATACTTTATTCACATTTCCTTAGTTTTTACATAATATCCTTTTTCTGTTCCAGGACCCCATCTATGACATCACACTACACTTAAGTTGTCATGGCTTCCTAAGCTTCTCTTGGCTATAACAATTTCTCAGACAGCCCCTTGTTTTTAATGACCTTGACAGTTTTTTGAAGAGAGGTAGTCAGGTATTTTGCAGAATGACCCTCAATTGGGATTTGTCTGATTTTTTTTCATTATTAGTCTAGAGTTATGTGTTTTTAGGAGAAAGTGTTGTTTTCTAATTTAACCTAATTTTTAAAATTTCTTTGAACACTGCTATAACAATCTTTATTCATCCAAATATCTTCATGTAGTCTGTAATCATAGTACTCATTTTATATTCTTCCATTTTACATTTCTTCATACCATTATAGGTAGTTTTTATAAGTAATGCTTTGAACCACTACAAAATATTTAATTAAACATTTCCCAATCACTGAAAATTTAGGTTATTCTTACATTTCCTAACTAAACTCAGATGTTATTTCTTAGGCATTCCATTCTTTGTCTTCTAACAACCTCTTCACCAATGAACATAAACTATGACAAGTCAAGAAGCCTATCTTAAATCATTTGTGCACTCCCAGTGCTTAGCACAAACAGAGCCTGGCATAGTATTTAGTGCCCTTAAAGGAAATTACAGAACAAATGGATGGATTTTCCCCACTACTAAAAAATACTACCTTTAACTCATTTTCCTCTTTTTAACTGGAGTAAACTTCCTAAAGAGGAATTCTTAAAGAGGATGAGTATTTTATGGTTCTTGATACAATATGTAAATTGTTTTGCAAAAGGATTATACTATAATCCCACCAGCATCGTATAATTAACCATTTCTCCATAAATTCGCTAGAACTACTCTTATTTTCATTGAATTCTTCCCCTAATTTAAGTAAAGTAAACAATACTTGATGTATTATTTAATACTGGGTGCCTGGATGGCTCAGTCGGTTAAGCATCTGCCTTAGGCTCGGGTCATGATTGGGTCCTGGGATGGAGCCCCATGTCAGGCTTCTTGCTCAGCAGGGAGTCTGCTTGTCCCTCTGCCTCTGCCCCTCCCACTCTCTCCAGGCACCACCCCCCACCCCCAACCCCCCCAACCCTGCTCATACACCTAATCGCTTTCACTCTCTCAAATAAATAAAATCTTTAAAAAAAAAATACTTGATATTTTAACCCTCAATATATTTTCCTATTCTATGTCATCTTTTGAGAATTGCCTATTCTTATCCTTTGGCCATTTTATTCTATTTGAGGCCTGAAATTTGTTTAATAGATTTGAATCAGATTTTCACATATTGAGAAGGTTAGATATTAACCTTTTTCATACTGATCTAAACACTTCTGTTGTATTTTTTAGTTGTTATTTATCCTTTCAATATATTTCAAGAATTATACTTTTTATACTCACAATCTTTTTCTTGGGCCTTTTGGCCTTGGGCCTTTTACATTTAAATGCTACTGTAATCATTTAATGCTACCCATTAAATATTTCCAGTTCTCTTCCCAAGCACATAGCAGGATTATACACCATGCCCTTTGAAAGTTAAGTGAGTCCAAGTGACTTTTTTTTTTTAACTAATATAATATGAATAAAACAGACATGTTGCTTTCAGAGAATAGGTTTTAAGAGCCAGTATGCAATTCCTCATTCTCTTTCCCTCTACCATGGAAAATGGCAATATTCCAGAAAGTAATCAGTCTAAGTCCCAAAGCAGCCACTATCCAACCCACAATGCATGTGTACTGCACACTGACATGTAAGCCACTAAGACTTTAGTGTGGCTACTGCAGAAAAACCTAGCTTAATCTGACTAATACAACTCCGAGAATTATTTTGGTAAAGAGTATGCAATGGAGAGCTACATAAAGCATTTTCATTGTATTTTGGAGCTTGATATCCAGGATAACCTCCACATCTCAAGACCTTTAATGTAATAACTAGTATACAGGAGTACTGCTAATGTTCAAATTTATCTTGTATCTGGACACATGGTTAAAAATATTATTTTGTTTTTTGATGATTTCTTTGAGTAGCCTAAGAATACGTATTCCAAACATTTACTCCTCCAAGTAAATGTGGTATTTCACTTCCATGGCATATGACATTGGCAAAAACATCAAATGCAATATTGGGGAAAAAATGATGACAGTACATCCTTATTTCCTTACCTTTTCTTTCCATTTTAAAAATGCAATGCCTTTATTGTTTCTCAATTATATATAAAGTTGTTAAATAGTATTCAAATACATTCCAGAGAATGAGTAACATTGTACTTGGATATAAATACCCAACCAACCACCACACCCTTTCACTATAAAATATGTCCAATTTCATATTTCACTTGAGATTAACAATCAGTTTTACCCTCCAACTATAGGATTCTGACTAGCCTTCTTTTACTATTATCTCCTACTTGGCCTGAAAATCTTATGGAAGTCTCTCTCCACCTCTCTGCTTCCTGACCTTCACACACAGCCAACTCTTCTTAACCAGCAGCCCAAGTTCAAGTGCTGGCCACTTTACCAACTTGGCCCCAAAAAGCTAGGGCAGACACAAAATGTCTCATCTGTGGCAAATCTGAGGAAGTACCTTTGAAGCACTCTAAGTTTTGTTTTTTAAATGTATGAGTCAAGTGCACGTGTACAGTAAGTTTTAAATTTAATTACCAAATTGCAAATATGATGTCAAAGAAACACTGAAAATCCTAAAAGAAGAAAGGCAAAAATTCCATCTTCAATTGAGAATAAAGGCATTTATTAGGCATCCAGTTCAGTAGGCAATAGATAATCAGGGAGTTCTGAGCAAGGAAATTACAGATATCTAATGATGTTTTTCCTCCTCACCATCTCCACAATATATTCTTCCACCTTCCTGTATAATTTATTAAAAGGCATTTCTAACTAGCAAAATGTTTACATTAAATCGCATTCAAGCCCCCAAAATTTCAGGTGCAATTAATTAGCTACCGAGTCTTACTACTTCTTTTCTCAAAACAAATCCATCACTTCATTTTTGTCTTGCCTCTACAATATCTTCTCAAATGGTCTATCCACCTTGCTCTTCCAATCACTCCCCTGCTTAAAATCCTTATAATCCTGTAAATAGGGTTAAGCGGTAACATTTCAGTAAGCATGCAAAATTGCATGAACTGGCCCCAACTTACTTTTTCCAGCTTTAGTATCCACCTTCTAAGCATCTTAAATGTTTATGTGTAACAGCCATCCCAAGAAGTCTTGTATATTAAAAACCTCAGGGTCCTTTCACTCATGTTAGCTATTCCACTCAGAAGGCACACCCCATCTCAGATCTGGCAAACTTTTACAAATCCTTCAATTCACAATTCAAATGTCACCAAAGCCTTCCTCGTTTCCCTCAGGAAGAGTAGGCAATCCAGTTTTCTGTGTTCCCAATGCTCTGCAAACAAATAATTACAGTACTGCGTGATGATGTATTAGTTTCCCACTACAACTATAAGTTACCACAAACTTAGTGGCTTAAAACAACACAAATATATTATCTTATAGTTCTGGAGGTCAGAAGTCCAAAATCAAACATCAGTATCAGAAAGTGTCAGCAGGGCCACACTCCCTCAGGAGGTACTAGGGGAGAAGCCATTCTTTGCCTCTTCCAGCTCTGGTAGCTTCCAGCATTCCTCGGCTTGTGGCAACATCACTCCAATATTCCAGGCCCACATCTCCAAATCTCTCCAGTCGGCTTCATATAACCTTCTGTGCATGTGTGTTCAAATCTCCCTCTGCCTCCCTCTTATAAGGACACATATGATTGTAATTAGAGTCCACCTGGCTATCCAAGATAACCTCCCCATCTCAACACCCTTAATTTAATTGTCCCTGCAAAGACTTTTTTCCATTAATAATGTAACAAAGGTTCCAGGGATTAAGATTTGATCTTTGGGGGGCCATCATTCTGCCTACCACAGGACAGGAATAAAGATAGAAAAATGAGAAGTAAAGAGGCAAGTTCATACTATATAAGCTGGTGCTGTCTGTAGTTTCCTCTTGGCTATCAAATACCCTCAATCATTAGTAATAATGTGGCTCTTTTCTGTGGAGCATTCTGAGAATTCTGAAATTCACCTCATGGAGATAAACAATAACTCTTTCCTTGACCAAACTTTGGTCAGAGTCCTCTGAAGTCTCTTCTCAACTAGGCCTCGACCTTGTCCTCCCATATCCTTACTGGGACTGCACAGTCCAGCTTTAGCAGCTCAGAGAGAAATTCCCATCCTTGATTTCTGATCATCCTGACCTGCTTTCAGCAAGAGTCCTATTAAGTCAGTTCAGCAAGAATCCCCCTGTCCTTGATGTCTCCTCTTAGTATTTCTATCCACTGACCCCCTCATTCTGCTTATTGGCTATAAGTCCCCAGTTGTACTTGCTATATTCAGCACTGAGCCCAGTTCTATTCTTAGGGGCTTCTTCTCCCCCTATTGCAATAGTTCCTGAATAAAATTAATTTTTACCACTTTAACTACTGTCCAGCTCTGGTTTTCTTTGACAGAATCTCTGTAACATCCTCAGCTGTAGAAGAGGCGTTCTCCAGCTCACTTCTAAAAACTCCTCCTCAGCTCTTATGCTACTGGTATAACCCTGGAGTTGCTTATACTAACCAGGTAACTATCTTTTGGTAAGTTTCTTTCATGATGGCTCTAGCCTAACTAGCCTCTAAAGTGTTCACCTGGTCCAAAGGAAACAACTCAACATCACTACATAAACAGAGGAAGCCCTCTCTTCTGGCTTTTCCACGATAGGACTATTTTATGTATCCCTTACCTTTATGCTTCCCAAGGAAAGCAGCAGCAGCCCCCAGTCTCTGGGCCTTCAATAACTGCAGGCGACCCAAATCACACTTTTCCATGAATTCTCTAATACTCCACTAAGCATCCCAGCAGGCATCCAGCCATAGACACATTTTCCCTCCTGAAAAGTCCCCCAGTCTTTCAAAGAAATTGTTTGCAACCCACATAGAGGACAATATAAACACTACAGCATTCCCTTTTGGATTAATAACCCTTCAAAGAGCCCTTCCTCTCAATTAAGTCTCCTTTATTTTGTATAAGCTGGAGGTAACAGAGTTTCAGAACAAATCATGGCCACTTCCCAGCAAGTTCAGCATCTCTGTTTACACCACAGGGATCCTTTGTCAGCTACTGTCCTCAGCTTTGAGCTCCTGGAAAAATGCTTAGATGACACAAAAAGGTCCCACTTAATCCTGTTATACACAAGTATGTCATAAATTACTTCTTTCTTACCTAGTATTTTTCACTTAACGTTATGTTTCTGAGATTCTTCCGTGCTGATACATGTAGTTCAATACAACTGCTAGATGGTACTCTGTTATATGAATAAACCACATCCAGTTTCCTACTGAGACTTTTTGCTACTGTAAACCATACTACAATGAACACTCATACAGATCTCACCTGTAAAAGTTTCTCTAGGGTAAGCACCTAGTAATAGAACTTTTGGATAAAAAGATTTTAGTATCTTCAACTTCCCTACCATTAAATTGCTTTCTAAGATGGTAGTACCAATTTAAACTCTCACTATTAATGTTTGAGTTTTCCTTTCACTATATTTAGATTTACCAGACTTAATTTTGAGGAAATATGATGGGTACCAAATTACACCTTGTTTTAATCTGCATTTCCCTGAAGCAAAGAAAATTTATCCAGGAGAAATCAACTCTATCAATGCTGATGAAAACTCAAGAAGGATAAGGACCACATGCTGACCACTGGATTTAGCAATCTAGATGCTGCTTTACTTTGACAAGGTGGGGCACATGCCAGGCTGGACTGATTAAAGAAAAGATGGGAAGGAAAGGAACTGGGAACAGCAAATATAAGTAACTCTTCTGAGGAGTTTTGCTATAAAGAAGAGCAAAGAAATAGGGCAGAAGACAGAAGGTAAGTGGGATCAAAGAAAATATGGTTTGATTTTGGGATTTTTTTTTTTTTTAGGATGGGAGCAATGATCGTTAGTAGATATAATCTGATAAAGCCAAAAACTGACGATGGAGGAGTGTGAGAACCGCTGCAGAGATGCCATAAGTCAGCCTGAGAGAATAGAAATTAGTGTAACCAAACATATATAGAACTTTTATGTTGAAAACCACAAAACACTGATGAAAGAAATCAAAGAAGATCTAAACAAACAGAGAGACATACCATATTTGTGGATTGGAAGACTTAATATGGTAAAGATGTCAATTCTCCCCATACTAATATATAAGCTTAACGCAATTCCTATCAAAATCCTAGCAAGATTTTTTGTAGATATAGACAAGATTATTTTAAAATTTATATGGGAAGGCAAATAAAGTAGCTAAAATAATTTTTTAAAAAATGAATAAAGAAAGCGGGGGTACTCAATTTCAAGACCTATTATATAGCTACAGTAATCAAGATGGTATAGTACTGGCTGAGGGACAGACACATAGATCAATGAAGCAGAACACAGAACCCAGAAATAATCACACACAAATATGCTCAACTGATCTCTGACAATGTAAAAGCAATTCAATGGCGGAAAGATAAGCTTTTCAACAAATGGTACTGAAGCCGCTAGACATTTACAGGCCACAAAAAGCCCAAAACACAAAAAACCTCAACCTAATTCTCATACTTTATGCAAAAAATAACTGATCCTGAACTTCAGTGTTACCTGTAAAACTATAACTGTAAAAAAGAAAAAGAAAATCTTTGAGATCTATGGCTAGGGAAGGAGAATCTTAAGACTTAAAAAAATACAGCCCATAAAAGTAAAAACTTATAAACTGGACCTCATCAAACTTTAAACTTATGCCATGAGAAAGATCCTATTGAGGCTGAAAAGACAAGGTGACAGACTGGGAGAAAATATCTGCAAGCCAAGACAAAGAACTAGTGTCTAGGATATATTAAAAACTCAACAGTAAAATAAAGAATCAATTGAAAAAAAAAAAGGGGCAAAAGGCATTGTTATGGGCTGAATTGTGTCCCCCAAAATCCATTTGTTGAAGCCAAGATGCCAGTACCTCAGAATGTTACTGTATTGGGAACTAAGCCCTTTAAAGGGGGAATTAAATTTAAATGAGGTCACCAGGGTGAGCCCCAATCCAATCTGACTGGTGTCCTTAAAGGAAAAGGATATCTGGACACAGACACCAGGGGCACCGTGAGCACAGAAAAAAAAACCATGTGAGGACACAGCAAGAGGGCAGCCATTTATAAGCCAAAGAGTGGGACCTCAAAAGAAACCAAACCGGCTAATACCTTGATCTTGGACTTCCATCCTCCAGAACAATGAAAAAATAAATTTCCATTACTTAAGCCACCTTGTATGTGGTATTTCTATGCTCTAGCAAACTAATACAAAGAGACATTTCACCCAAGAGGATATAAAGATGGCAAATAAGCACATGAAAACATAGTATCATTAGCCATTAGGGAAATACAAATCAATACCACAATGGCTTATCATCATCTACTATTCAAATGGGCTAAAATCAAAAAGTATCAATACCAAATGCTGGTGAAAATGCAGAGATCAGATTACTCATACACTGCTGATTGAAATGTAAAATGTACAGCCACTCTGGAAAACAACTTGACAGTTTCTTGAGAACACTGACATACAACTACCATATAACCCAGTAATTGCGCTCCTGGGCATTTATCCCAGAGAAATGAAATCTTTTTTCTTAAGATTTATTATTTGAGAGAGAGACAAAACATGTGCATGGGGAGGAGGGGCAGAAGGAGAGGGAGAGAATCTTAAGGAGACTCCATGCCCAGGGCAGAGCCCAACTCGCGGCTCAATCTCAAGACTCCGAGATCACGACCTGAGCTGAAATCCAGAGTCAGACACTTAACTGACTGGACCACCCAGGTGCCCCATGAAAACTTATTTTTACTTTACCTGTACACAAATGGTTAAAGAAACTTCATTTATAATAACCAAAACCGGAAACAATCCAGATATCCTTCAACAGGTAAATGGTTAAGCAAACTGTAGTATATCCATATACCACCCAGTAATAAAAAGGAACAAACTAATGACTGACTGCTACAACCAGATGAATCCCCAGAGAATTATGCTGATTGAAAAACGCCAAACCCATAAGGTTACATACCACGATGATTCCATTTAAATAACATTCTTAACATTAGAAAACTATAGAAATGGGTAACAGATTAGCATGGTATACAAGGGCAATACGAAGGATCTCTGTGATATGAAATGATCCATATCTTTACTGATTCAATATCAATCTACTGGTTGTGTTATTATACTATAATTTTGCAAGGTGTTGCCACTGGAGGAACCTGGGTAAAGGGTACACAAGATCTCTTTGTACTTTTTCTTACAACTGCATGTGAATCTAAACTACCTCAAAATCAAAAGTTTAACTTAAAAATTATCAACTTAAAAATGTTAATTTGTACAATTTATCATAAATAAAATATGCCTTAACAAAAAGAGCTATGCAGTAGAAAATATTTTTAAAAGGCATACACATTTTTAAAAAGCCATCCAGATCAGTGTTGTCCAACAGAACTTTCTGCAATCAGATATATTCTACATTTCTATGCTGTCTCAAACAGTAGTCACTAGGCACACATAGCTAACAAACACTTGAAACTTGACTAGTGTGACTGAAAAGCTGAATTTTCTATTATATTCACTTTAATTAATTTACATCTAAATTGCCACATGTCACTGGTGGTGGCTACCACATTAAACAAGACAGGTCTAGACATTACAAATAATGGGAAAGAAAATTATATGCTACAATGGAACTACATCCAAAGTATATTCAGAAAAAATGCATTGGTTATATACTTTTACCTTCTACTATATAACCTTCTGTATTCCTTAAATATTTGACAATAATCATGTGTCACTTTTTTTAAAAGCCAAAAAACCCATACTCCAATCTAAATTTCTGATACCTTAAAAATTCATATATACTATTCAACAACATAGAGCAAATCAGATGTTAGGATAAGAGTTCAGAAAGTTTTTCTTTGGTCTGCTATGTTATGGTTCCAGATTCTAGTTTGTCAAAGTTTTTTTCCCCAAGGATAGTCTTTCTTGGATTTGGTTACATTCAATTATCCACAGAAAAAAAGAAGACAAATAATGATAAAACAAGTTTAAATAATGGAAACTTATGAAATCAACTCAACTAACTTCTTACATAAACAGCTGAAAGAGCTTGGATATTCACGAGCATTCAATCAGAAAGCAAAATTCCATTAGAAAGAATGTCTATAGTTTATTAATGATCATAGTTGCAGAATTACAAATAGAGAGTAGTGAATACTTATAATTACAGCAAAGGATGATAATACAAGCAAGAGTGGGACTCTTCAAAAAGGTTTAGGTTTAAACCCAAGGTGCCTAGACTCAAGCCAGCAACACTTGTCCTCTCATCAGCTATTCCACAGATTTGATACTAAGAATATTTATCTACAACCCCTCAAACCCCTCCCTCTTGATCACACCTAGGGTTATTTCATTTCCTTTCAAGGAATTTTATTAATGAAAACATACTTTACCTTATACGTTCAGAATAAGCAGGGGAAAGAAAAAACAGAATAAATGGAATAAACAAAAATTTTGAAGAAGAGTGTTTTTAAGAAAATCCAGTTTTAGGATTTCAAGTCAAATGATAACTCAAAGAAGTGGACTTAGAGCAACTGCCAAAATTGAGTCCTCCCCAACACCTTTAACAAAAGCTGAGAGTAATTCTGACAGAGCTTTTCAATTATATAGTCAAAAATAATTTGTTTTGACCTATTAAATTATATGGCAAAATATATATAAGGATTATGGGTTTGGAGTCAGAGAGAGAGTTTAGGTTAATATAAGCTGCCAACTACTAATGACATGAACCCAAATAAATTTCTTCACCCCTCTGACTGCTTCCTAATCTGTAAACAGTTCAATAATACCTGCTTTGCAGAACTCTAAAAAGTAAATGAGCAGAATACTGAAATAACCAAAATGTCCTTCAGTAGGTGAATGAGTAAACTATGGTGCACCCACACAATGGAACATTATTCAGCATTAAAAAGATGAGCTGTTGAGTCATGAAAAAACATGGAAGAAACTTAAATGCATATTGCTAAGAAGCCAATCTGAAAAGGCTACATACTATATGATTCCAATTACATGACATTATGGTAAAGGCAAAACTATGGAAACAGTAAAAAGATCAGTAGTTGCCAGAATTAACAGGGAGGGAGGGATGAATATAGACGGAGCACAGAGGATTTTTAGGGCAGTGAAACTATTCTGTACACTACTGTAACAATGGATATATGTCATTATACATTTGTCAAAACCCAAAGAATATATACCAAAAGTGAACCCTAAAGTAATGTATGAACTTTGGGTGATAATGATGTGTCAATGCAGGTACATAACAAATGTAACTCTGATGCAGGGGAGGGTGGTGCAGGTGTGGGAACAACAAGTATATGGGAAATCTTTATACTTTCTGCTCAGTTTTGCTGTGAACTCAAAACTGATCTAAAAAATAGAGCCTATTAAAAAAACTTCAAGAATTTTTTAAAAAGTAAATGAGGGCATTTGCAATCACAGCTAACCAGTGCCTGGCAAATAACAGTCAATCAACTCCATGACTGTATTATCACTTTCACATCGCGCTGCACTATAAAAAAGGAGCAACTGAGTTCAAGCGGTTTAAACCTGGATTCTAATTCAGTTCTGCCAGTTACCAACAAGTAACTTACTCCCTCTGTGTCTCCATTTCCTCATTTGTAAAATAGGTATAAAAAAGTGTGAGAATTAAATGAATGAATATATATGCAAAACTGTTCAGAATAGTGACTAGCTCATAGTTAAAATTTGATAAATGTTAGCAATTACATTATCAAACCAAAGAGATAAGATGAAAAGCATACAGTACAATGTCTCATACATTAAATGTCAAATCAGCTTCCTTCCTCCTCCTGTTGTAAACCTTTTCCCACATATTAAGTATGTATCAATGGAGAACAAAATGTGAGAGAGTTTTGTAAGAATCATCTCTGGAACTTTTTCAAAATATACATACCACAAATCCACATACTAAATTAGAAACTTTAAGAGGTGTGCATGGAAATAGATGTATTCTAACAAAGTTCTCCATAAGATTCTAATACACACACACACACATTCTTAGTTCACAACCCATCTCCCACACAAATGCGGTTCTGATAAAGTTATTGAATATCAGTGACTCATGGGATTCAATGCACTGAAACATATATTTTAATAAATATTTCTTTGAGTTTCTATGTATTGTCCCAATAAGGGGCTGACAAATATAACCCACAGGTCAAATCTGGCTCACTACCTGGTTTTATATATAAAACCAGGAACACGGCACACCCAATCATTTCCATATCGTCTTTGGCTGCTCTCATACAACCACCACAGGGCTAAATAATTGCTACAGAGACTATATGACCCACAAACTTGAAAATACTTACTATGTTGCCTTTACAGAGTTTCCCAACTCCTGGTCCAGATTATTCATACAGAACACTATTCAGTAACTCTACTAGAACATTTGGCATTAAGAATGAGTTCAATGTAATTACAACATCTCTTAAAGCATGTAAAAAACTAGATGACTGGAAACAAAGCAAATAAACAGTTCTTTCAATTAAGAATATAGAGGACAGAAATAATTTTGCCTGCTAGCATTCCTTCTTTAAGGAAACTGTTCTCCCCTCAAGTCCAACCAAGAGATCTTAGCAAATTATAGGCCCTATTTCATGGTCATAAGAGTGGAAACAACCTAAATCAGGAAAACGCAGTGCCACTTCCCATCATGGAATAAGGGAAGACATGCAGTCCCTCTCTAATGGTTAGTTAAAATTTGAGATATATGGAAAAAAAAAAAGTCAGCATCCATGTCGCCACTATAGAGAAGAAAGAAGCTGCTCTACATTAGGAGAAAATAGAGCTGAAATGCAGAAATGAGACTAGATAGAAAACAGAGTCTTGGTGACATTCTCGGCTCAAGTTCCAGGTATCCTTGAGTCCAAATGCATCCCTGCCATCCTAAATTAGGGTTATGTAAATCAGTAACTTCCCTTTTTTGCTCAAGTAAGTTTTAAAAGGGTTTGCAACTCAAGGATTCTAACACAACAAGCAAACTCTTCTATTTAGCTCACGGAAGGGTTTATTTTTTTCATTTTTCATGAAAATAGGGATAGTTTTGCTCATCCCTCATTAAATCCTTCGTAAGTTAACAAATGTTAGTAATACAGAAACTTATTTTTAAAAAATTGAGAAGGGTAGGGGTGCCGGGGTGGCTCAGTCAGTTTATTATCTGCCTTCGGCTCAGGTCATGATCTCAGCGTCCTGGGATGGAGCCTCCCCACATTGGGTTCCCTGCTCAGCGGGGAGTCTGCTTTTCCCTCTCCCTCTGCGCCTCCCCACTTCATGCATGCACTCTCTCAATCAAATAAAATCTTTTTCTACAGCCATACCACCCTGAATGGGCCCGATCTCGTCAAATAAAATCTTTTAAAAAAATTTGACAAGGGTACAGTACAGTAACATCTTAATCAGTAGTTACTATTTTTCACTTGATTTTTCCTAGTATTAAAGAACTGAATTTTAAAAATATATGTTAACATATATGCAAAAATATATATATATGTTAACATATATGCAAAAAAAAAACAACACACTTCAGGTACATTTATCCCCCTCATCTCCATCTCCTCAATAATAATCATTGATAATCAGAAAGACAAGCTTAAGACATAATATTGTGATTTATCAAAGATTCTATCATATTTAGTGCTTATTAACCCTAGAAAATGCAATAATCATATGACAAATTTTCACCAACAATTAAAACAAAAGCAAAAAATAATATCCCTTTATAACTCAGGAAATTAAGTTCTTTGCAATATCTCCTTTACTGAAAGCTGAAGTTTCACCACACTTTCAAATTAGCTGCCTGTGTAGTTCTATTTTAAGGATATTTTAATAGAAGATATTATCCTACCACTGGAAAATTATTATATCGGATGAAAATTTTATTTGTATATTTTATAAATACGATATCACCTTGAATCAATTTTTCAAACTCCAAAGTTTAAAGTATTTGATATTTAATTTTAAATTACCTTTCTGTACTAGAATCTAATTACAAAATAATACGAGAGTTAGATGATGCTGTCAAAGAGCATTTCACATAACCCTGATATTGAAATGCTTTTTGGATTATGTGGTTGTAAGAGGTTCTGTTAAAAAGCACACTGTATCAAGATGCCTTAACTAACAAATCCTAACTACCCTAAAATAACCTTAGGATACTCTCTAAAGGAAAAGAGGTTTGCCATGGGTTTTTAATTTTTAACAAAATTTTAACAAACTCACTTTTGTCTACTGTGAGGGATCTGAAGGCCTACAGTTAATCTTTTGTCATTTTGCAATGCCTTATTTTATATTCCCCATTACTTTGTGGCCTATCAAAGTATGAAGATCATACTTAGATGTTCAATAAACTTTCCTCATAACAAAGCACACATCTTTAAGAAAATTAAAGATTAAAGAAAATTAAAATCAAAATAAGAAAAAAGCTTATAATAAAGTCCTCTGCCCATATTGCTTGAGAATTACTAACTTCTTACCACAACATTAATACTAACATGTATTGTGTTACTAAGTGCCAGACTCAACTTTATATATATTATCTGACTTAACCTTGACAACAACTTCATGAGGTAGGTGCTATTATACTCCCATTTTAGTCTGGAAAATTAGGACACAGTTTAGTAACTTGCCCAGGGTCACATAGCTAGTAAGTGGCAGCACTAGGATTTAAACTCAAGCAGCCACACTTTTAATCTATATCTTCTTACATCTATCCACTCCACAGTCCATTCTTAATAAATACTTTTGAGATGATGGTCTCAAACTAAATCAAAATAATGAGCAAAATAAAACAAAGAAGTCAAAACTGTTAAGTGGCATTTCTCACAGCCAAATATAATTTTTTGCTTTACAGGTCAGTAGTTTTCAACTTTGGCTTTTGCCACAATCTATGATGTCACCAATTAGTTGCATTTTCATTTTACATCTATTGATTCAGTGGTTACCAGGCTTAAGGTACAGTATTTTTAAATCTAAATTACAACTATATGACCTATAGCACTCTTCCTGAATAAAAAAAGGTATCAGATTCTAAAGACTTCCAGAAAGACATGTTTTAAAGGGAAAGAATATGCCAGTAACCTATTAGAAGAAAAACAATTTTCAAAGGAATTTTCTATCTACTTTCTGAAAGCAAATGATTTATTTATGTGTATACATGTGTATCTCTAACTACATAATAGGGCAAATAATAGTAATGGAAAAAGGCAAAATCATTTTCACTAAAGAAAAACTTCAAAAAGATTTTATAAAATCTGATGGCAAGAGAAGTAGTAATACTTTGGCTTAACGTTTTTTTGTTTGTTCTGGTTTGGGTTTTTTTTAAGATTTTATTCATTTATTTGACAGAGAGAAACACAGCGAGAGAAGGAACACAAGCAGGGGCAGTGGTAGAGGGAGAAGCAGGATTCCGGCCTAGCAGGGAGCCCAATGCGGGGCTCGATCCCAGCACCCCGGGATCATGACCTGAGCCGAAGGCAGACGCTTAATGACTGAGCCACCCAGGTGCCCTTGACTTAACGTTTTAAACAAAGGAAAAAAAAATGAGACATGAATATGGACAAAATTAATGTGAAGCAAAAAATGTTGCTATTTTAAAAAAGAGAAACTAGAGAAAAGGCAGTAACAGAAGTTTTGAAATTGATTAAAACGGGAAGCAAACAAGAGATGAAAGCCCTAGATAATCTAGGCAATCCAGTTCAAAGCTCTTGAGTCAGATCTTGCTGAAACAGAGAGCCCCTATAATAATACTCTGGCAAAAGGAGGTATTGTGGCCTCATTCTATGAAAGAGCTAGGACGGCTTACTGAGGATATACTATGGCTGAAAGGGAAGAGTGGTGATAGCAAGGCAGCTGGATTGTAGACCAACATATGGTCTCTATCTCCCTGCTGAAGTCATTCTTCTAACCATTTGAGGGGACAGAAATCTGACACTGCTTACAGGCTAACCAATTCAGCACTTATTTGGCTTCTGTTACGTGTTTCACAAGATGTATATATTCCCAACCAGATCATTAACTTCTGGAGAGCAGAAGCTATCCTAGCCTATTTTATTTTCACCCATATAACCTAGCACAGTGCTATGTATGTAACAGATAGATGCTCAAACCTACAATCACAACACCAGAGTTTAAGAAATCTTAAGAGATCTAGCCTAGCCTCTTTCTTTTTATCTGAGATCAGGGCCTGAGCTGAGATCAAGAGTCGGACGCTTAACCAACTGAGCCACACAAGCGCCCCTAGCCTATCTCAAAAGCAAAGAAACTAAGAGTAGTTAAATGTCCAATAGCCTAAAGTCACAGAGGTAGGATTAACATCCCTAATCCCATGATAATCAGTTCATCTTTTTCCAAATAGCCTCTAATTTCTTCCATTATGATAAAATGAATAATCACCTACTTCATCAGAAAACAAAGTAAGAGCACCAGTATTCACTACATGCTAGGACTTTCAGAAGGCCAGATCTGCTTGGCAGCCTATGTGCCTTGGTCTGGGATGACTGCTTTATAAACATTATATAAACATTTATAAACATTATTTTTTTTACTTAATACAATAAATACTCTAAGAGATATTAACCCAATTTTACAAATGTAAACTGACCATGGTAACAGCAAGCAGCAGAACGCAGATTCTGTTTGTCACCAGTGGCTCTTAACCACTATCCTATACCACCTCTCGTTGAATTTAACACAAAAATCCCAAAGTCTCAAGAGTCCAGCACAGTACCTGACCCAAACAAAATAAAGAAATGTTTAAAAGACTGACTAAATGGATGGGTCATTTAATTAATTAAAAAGTATGGTTCTCTCATAGTAAATACTTCTAAAAAGCAGCTTTCACTGTTCATCTAATTACATAATCCCCTGAGAAAGGGTTTAATAGTGAGCAGTTTGCATACTAACAGAAGATTTAAAGAATGGCTAATTTCCTCATCCTACAAATAATTCATCTGTTCAACAAAGATTAAGTGAGAAACTATTTTTGTGTCACAGTGTTAAATTCGAAGATAAGTAAAATAAAACTTTTTACTACAAGATTCTATTCCATAAATTAAAACCCACACAAGTCTCTAAACTACTTACCAAAAAGTACATCTCCCTCCTTCTTTGGTAAAGGAAAAAGAAATAACATTAACTGAACACCTACAATGTGACAGTTCTTAATCCTCAACATACAGTCTCGCTTAATCCCTTACAGCTAACTGAACTAGGCCACATTTCCATTTCTGATGAACAAATTTGGGCTTTAAAAGATTAAGTACTTGTCTCAGGTCCCTTAGCTAATTACTACAAATTACAGAATTGGAACCTAAGTCTGTCTGACCAAAAGTCTATGTTCTCTCCTAAAAGGAGTTCAAAGTATTATTTTATTTGCTCACCAAAGCATAGAATGGGTTTCTTTCCAAGGGAGACTGAAAACACTGCTTATTTTAACAACAAAAAAAGAATATATTATCACAATCCTCACAATAGCCTATTAGTTATTATCATTTCATACCATTATTATAAATGATGAAGCTAGAACTCAGAGAAGTAGCTTGCCCGAGAACATACTGCAAGGAAGCAGAACTTTACCAGATCCGCACCAGGTGTGCATGCAACAGTAACCACAAGAATAATGCAGAAAGACCTTAGCTCTTGTAATTCTAAGCTTAAGATGCAAAACATCTAAATTAATCAGACCTTGTGTTTGCTAGGTGAAAAAGAATGGTAGGGGCGTCTCCATGGCTCAGTCGTTGGGGGTCTGTCTTCGGCTCAGGTCATGATCCTATGGTCCTAGGATTGAGCCCTGCATCGGGCTCCCTGCTCAGAGGGAAGCCTGCTTCTCCCTTTCCCACTCCCCCTGCTCATGTTCCCTCTCTGGCTGTGTCTCTCTCTGACACAAGAAAGAAAGAAAAAGAACAGTAGATATCACTTATATCAACTACCACTTTCAATGATAAGTCTATTTTCTAATAATATTCTTTAAATAGCAACCTGAAGACTGGTCTCTAAATTTCAAGCCTACAGGCCATTTTATTATTACAAGCAATATCTCTCTGGATTTGTTACCAGTTAAAATTATTCCTAAAGTACCAAATAATGTACTATTTCACAAAGCAAAGGTCTGTTAAAAGAACAATGTTAAAAATACATAAAATCAACATTTAAGCATTTGAAACTTTCACAGGAATAGATGAATAGAAATATTCCTTAGCAATATTTTCAATGCATCATCTGAAAACTTTATTTCTTGGCATATTTTTAAGGCCTAAGTGTGAACTAAAAGAAAGGATGCGTCCAATGCCAGTTCTAAAAATGGTACTACCTTGGTCACAAAAATATTTAGTTTTACTGTACAGCTGTTTCTCAGAAATCCAGAGGAGACTTTTCTACTGAGAGTGGCTCAAGCATATTCCTAAGGAACAGTCCCACCTGTTTCTGGTAAATCAAAGTGATGAATAAGAGGATGGTTGAGTATTAATACACAGCATGTTTAAGTGTGCGTTTTTATTTACATTTTACTAAATAATAAAAGCATGCCTTAACCCAAAATTCAGAAATAAGTAAAATCATTCTACTGCAAAGTAGAATGTACTTTCTAACCAGAGACTTCCATGTTTGTTCCCCCCACTACAACACAAAGGTTGTCTTCTTCCCTTAACCCCATAAAAACTACAGGAGTTCTTCAGGAAGCTTTGCCACTGCCTGATCCGCACCTGACTGTGGATCATTAAAAACTTGAATGTACCACAAATTACTTCCAGTACTGAACTAGCACTAGCTCAGCTATAAACTAATAAGAGGTAAACAAGTACAGAATGTGACTGATCCTGGAGCGGGGCACTGTTTACTTACATGGGAAGATACTCATGTTGTGATGGGAAACGTGTTGCACTGTCCTCCCCTGGCTCCAAAAAACAAACAAACAAAACAAAAAACGGTACTTTGACAAGCTAGCGTAATCGGGGGTCTATTCCCAAAAGTTCTGACCTCTCTTTAAAGCTTAAAGACAAACGCTCAAATAAGGACACAAGGTGCCCGAGGTGCTGCCTGTGGCATAACCTGGAAGGACACCACTTTATCCAAAAACTGTTCTCCCCCACAGTGATGAGCTAAATGGGAGGAATAGATACTGTCATTCACCGTAGCGAAGCAAAAGAGAAAAAATCAAAACCAGACGCGCTCCCTCCTCGCCCCCGAGAAGCTTGGAGCAGGACTAGGGGCGTTAAGTTGCGGTTCCAAACCAGCACCAGGCCCCCGTCGCCTGTGCACCCGCGAGCAGCGTGGCGACAGAGCAGAACCATCAACATCTCCACCTCTGTCCTCTAGGCACAGCCAGGGACTGCGTCCCAGAGCCCGCCCCGACCAGGCCCGCCCCGCTATCTCCACCCCGTTATCCGCTCGCAGCTGCGCTCGGGCCTGGATTTGCCTCCCCGCCCTCCCCAACTTCGGCACGTTCCACTACCCCGACACGGTTAGGCCACAGCCCTCGGCAAGTCGGGGGGGAGGGGAAAGGTCGGGACCCGAAGGGCGAGGAATGCGCTCGGTGCCGTCCCTCACCTCTGGATGGAGAAGGGGCACGCAGCCCGCTTCGGTATCGTACTCATCCGGGCCGTCCGCCATCTTGGTATTAAATCCCTCCTCCCGCTGCATGCCGGGAGAAAGCGTTTCACCCTCGCGGGGCTCGGGCGCTGCGGAGGGCACGCGCGAGGGCGAGCTCGAGCCCCGCCGGAGGCGATGCGGCCGCCTCCTCCGCCTCCTTCCCCTCCCCCCGTGCCGCCCCCCTTTGCCCCCACCCCACTCTGAGGGCGGGGGCGGGGGGGGAGGGTCCCTGCGCGCGTGCGCGCGAGCCGGGCCAGCCCCGAGCGGGAGCGCGCTCTGCTGCACTGCGCTGGGCCAGACCGGCGGAAGGCTCTGGGCGTGGGCAGCGCGGCCCGGGGGCGGGCCCCGGGCACGAGGCAGATGTGCGCCGCTGTCCACTCCAGGGAGGCGGTTAAGAGACGACGCGGTAACGCGGGAAACCTGGCGGCCCGATGGGAGCAAGACGGAGCTGCGGCACAGCGTAGCGGAGAACTGGGGGCCTCGGGCTGCCGAGGCGGCGCACGCCCATGAGCACCTTGTCCGGCTCCGAGACCCCTTGGACTCCTTCCCAGGGACCGGGGCAGAACTTTCACCCGGCTCCAGGTACAAGGCTTTGGGCTTTTAGGCTTGAATCCAGACGTGCATCTCTCCCGAAGACGACAGACGCGCCCCCGTCCTCCACACTCAAAAAGATCATCCCGCAATTTATGCCTCCGGGGGGCGCCCGGAAAAACATGGGTGAAGCTTGAGGCTTCTTCCTAGAGAAGCCTTTTTTAAATGACCCAACCTGCCATCGTTGGTCTTGAATTAAAAGTAACTACATAAAAAATTTACACCCTCAAAGCCCACACACCCCCATCTGCTACATTTTAATGCAACCCAGGAATGCAGAGCCGGAGTCATTTAAACCAAATTCGCTGAAATTCGAACCCGATAAAATGACTAAAGCCATTTTTAAACGGATATTAGGGCTCTATGATGGGGGTGGGGGGAATTCCTTCCTAGAAATGTGCTGATGTAACAATTATAGAAAACATGTATCTCTGCTTTTACTTATTAAGAACTGTAAATCTAAACTGCTCAGAGAAAGATGTAGGAGACATCACGAAACATGCCTATTAGAGATTCTGATACTAACCTGTTTCCTGTTAAAGCCAAATCAGCCAAGACCACCGGGAAGAAGCCTGCCATCTGATAAGGTCAGATTTATGTGTAAATCAGGAGGAAGGGCACTCCAGAGGAAGCGTGGAGACCACGGGAAAAGGGAGGATGAAGTGTCTTTTGAAATGGTTTAGGTTCCCGCCAAAGGGAGTCAGGAGGGTCTAGGGAGAGCGAGTACCAGTTCTGGATTGGACGCTGTTTTTGAGGTGGGATTAGGAAAAGCAGAGATTAACCGGGGATTGGATGCTATCATGAGGAGAGGACCGTTCACTAATTGGGTGCACCCAGTAATAAATAAAAATAGCTTAATAGCTAATAATAGCTAGCTATTAGCTACTAAAGAACTAGATATTAGCTAGAGATTAGCTATTAAATAGCTAGATAGCTAATAAATAGCCTTGGCGTCATTGGTAAGAGAGCAGTATCCCTCAGATAGGTGGGTACAGCTTTTTACAGCTGCTGCGTGGCCGTGAGAAGAACAAGATTCTCTGTTAACTGCAGCTGGTGTATCTGTCTCTGTCCTCCCAGCACTGCTGCTTTTTCTTTCAGTTTGAGCTGATTTTAATTCTTTGGGTCCTAGCCCAAACGAAGAATTTTGGTTTGACTCTTTCACCCAGCATGCAGAACTAGACAGAATTAGGGTTCTCCCTTTGGCGCTCCAAACTGCTTTTAGATGCATTTTAACATGGACAGAAGTAATTTTCACTTCAACAATTCAATTTTCATCTTGCTCCCCTTTACCCTATGTCATGCATTTACTGGAAATAGAAGCTGGGAGTAAAGAAAAGAAACAGTTGGGAGATGGGGTAAAGAAGATACTGAATTGGAGTGCCTGGGTGGCTCAGTCGGTTAAGCGTCTGCCTTTGGCTCAGGTCATGATCCCAGGGTCCTGGGATCGAGCCCCGCATCGGGCTCCCTACTCCGCAGGAAGCCTGCTTCTCCCTCCCCTACTCCCCCTGCTTGTGTTCCCTCTCTTGCTGTGTCTCTCTCTGTCAAATAAATAAATAAAATCTTAAAAAAAAAAAAAGATACTGAATTGTGGGGGAGTGACATAGAGACAAGTATAGATAACAGGAAAGAATGTTTCACTGGTGCCCATGTATTTAGGAACATTGGGGTGTATGAGTTCTCAAAAAATGGAGATGTTTAGCCTTCCCAGAGATCACTGCTGTATGACTGAAAACAATAGTTATTAAATTAAGAAAGAAAGAAATCAGGAGTAAGAGCAGCCATTCTTGGGAAAATATGTTGAAGTTGAGGCTTGGGGGAGGTTCAGTATGGACCGAAATGAACCCTATAGACATAATCAGAGTCCATCTCGGTAATTGCATAGTTCTTACCTACATGCAGATTTGAGTCAATATATTCAGGGTACTGTGAATGACAGCCAAGAAAGTAGACATGTCAATGGATAAATTGGCAAAAGAATACCATAGAACTAGGGAGGTATGCAGAATAATTGCTGAAAGAGAATAAAATACAAAGAGAAGATGGACCTTGTTAGAGAAGAATTATGAAATGGATTTAGAAGCAGACAGAGAGGACCTGGGAATTACTGTATAGATGTGGCTTCATATGTAATTTCAGAGAGTACTAGAGCTAAAGACATCATTAGAGGTCATCCAGTTCCAGTCAAACTCTAACATTTCACAAATAGGGATATGACAATTGGGGAATTTAAGAAACCTGCTTAAAGTCATAAAACTAGGTAGCAGCAGAACCATGTCTAGGAGCCTCCTAACTCTTCCCCATCTACTGTTCTTGGTTCTACCCCACATTTTTTCTGTTGCAATTATCCTCAGTGAATTATTATTTGGTCTATTTAATACTTTATTAACGCTTGTTCTGTGAAGTGCTAGAATTAGTAACCACAACAAAGAGATAATTTTTAAGATACCATACAGATTATTTGACTTAGCTAAATGCTGTTCCTTAGTTATAGTCCTTTGAAATCTAATGAGATCCACTGATGGTAAGATTTTCCTATAAGCCATTTCATAAATTTCTGTATCTCATTAGAATTGTGGACTCTAGGACCAAATAAGATACTACCTACTTAAAACTGGGATGGGGCAATGTATTGTTATTTTAACACAGAAAAGCAAGCACATATAGAGCAATACTCTATAATTTTATGTTAAATGAAAGGAGAACAATATTTTTGCACTCATCTTCTGTAGGAATCACTGATGTAAATAAAATTAAGCTGGAGAATTAAAGGAAACATGGAATTTCACATGTGTGATAGTCAACTGCTAAGCCAACAATTCTCATCTCCTGGTATCCACACTTTTGGGTAGTGCCCTCCCACACTGAATAAGGCTGATATGCATAACCAATAAGATATTGCAGAAAAATTTTGTGTGACTTTGGAAGCTGGATCATCAAAGGCATTGTGGATTCTGTCTCATTTTCTCTTGGATTACCAACTCTCGGGGATGTAGCTGCCATGTCATGAAGACACTCGTGCAGCCCCTATGGAGAGGTCCACATGGCAAGGAAGTGGAGCCTCCTGCCAACAGCCGGCACTGACTTGGCAGGCATGTGAATGAGCCACCTTACTAGCAGATCCTCTAGCCCTAGTCAAGCCTTCAGATGATTGCAACACCAGCTGACATTTTTACTATAAGCTCATGAGAGACCCTGATCCAGAACCACCCACCTAAACTGCACCATGATTCCTCAACCACTAAAATTGTGTAAAATATTAAGTGTTTATTTTTTTGAGCTGCTGAATTTTGGGATAACATATATATTATATTATATATTATATTAATTATATTTATTATATTTATTATATTATATATTCTATTTATTATACAGCAGTAGTAGATAATCAGTATGTAAAGCCTGAAACCCCTGAAATCATTTACAGAGTTATGTGTTTATAAGAATAGAGCAGGATCAAAACATCCAATTTGATTTAAAAGAACTGTTCAATTTTTTCCTAAGTTTTAGTCCCTTAAAAGGAATATATAACCGACTTTGGGGGTTTGTTTGTTTTTGTTTTTTAAGTAGGCCCCACGCCCAATGTGGGGCTTGAACTCTTGACCCTGAGGTCAAGACCTGAGCTTAGATCAAGAGTCAGACTCAACCTATGAACCCACCCAGGTTCCCCTGTTGTTATTTTTGGTGGGGGAGACGGAAGTGTGGCATGCAAATTCTTCCTTTCCAGGGAATGTTTAAAAAGTGAGCTGGTCACATCCCTAAAGAGAATGGAATCAGTTCTAGTAACTTGGGGTCAGCCTTCAAGGACCGTCAATGTGAAAGATAATGGAACTTTGTGTTGAAAAATAATGAGGATTTGAAATAACAATGTATATTTTGAAGGGGGAACAAGGAGAAAGAATTGTCCAGGTAGCAAGAGTATGGAGTGCTAGATCTGAATTTGTCTAAGAAAATATCCTGCTGCCAGGAAATGGGGAATTGTGGGGAGTGAGTGCACTCATAGAAGAAGGGAAGAGTCCCCTGTGAAGGCATATTGAATGCCCAGGAGCCTCATAGATCAGAGCCCTTTGCAACAGCCATTCTGTACATGGAAGCGAATTTTTCTTGTTAGGCACCAGGGCTCCACCATTTTACTACTCCTTAGGAATAACAAGGTATGGCCATGCCAGGCAGTGCCACTAAGTTTTATTTTACTCTGTCTTTTGACCCTCCACCCTCTGCAATGTTCCTGGGCACCTCTAAGCCCAAAAAGATCACATGAGCACCTGCCAGTGGGGAGATAGGAAGAGTAAGAAAGGCTCAAGTGAACAAGCTTGAGACTAAGACAGTGATCAATGAAAGCCCTTACGTGGATATGCACGTTTTTCTTTCTGGGGAGAGAATCTATAGCTTTCATCAGATTTTCAAGTGGTTGTATGATCCAAAAATGGTTGCTCATATCTAGGAACATTTAAAATGTGAAATCTCCATTGTTTTAGAAGTACTGCTCCCTTTTACATAAATGAAAATTTATATTGGGCATTTTTATTATATTATTATATTATTTACATGATATTAACTTACATGAGTGATTTGTAAATGACAATCTCCATGAGGACAAGAATACCAATCCTATACGTAATACTTAGCGTATTGCTTTCTCAAAGTAGTTATTCCATAATTATGTTACATGAATGGATAATAAATGAAGAGAAAAAAAGCATATATGATCCTTTATAGGAATAAAATTCCACATAATCTATTTCTCATAGTAGGGAAAAGATGCATTTATACCAACTTTGTTAGGATTCAGGTGTAGTATGTTTTGGTTTAAAATAGAAAATGAACCAGAGTGTGCTGGTTAATCTGCATTACCCCTTCTCCCTACTACCCCCCCATCCCAATCCATTATTTGCTCTTTTCTGCCTTATGCTCTAGCAAATTGATCACCAAGGACTGCATGTCCTGCGCTATCTGGCCAAGCTGGCTGCTGTTTGGGTTTGGCTGATGGGAGGCACTGGTGTAAGAAATAGCTCGGAGTATTTCTTCCTACCGCGCCCCCTGCTTTGACAAACCATCTCTGTCAGCAGTTTCATCCCTCTGAGACTACAGTGCCTACCTGGTGGTCCCTCTTCTACAGTTTCAGGTGACAGCTCTTCTTGCTCCCTTCACCCTACCCATATCGCTGTATGTAGTACTTTCACTAACACTTCTTCCTTTGGGTCATCTGGAGGGAATTCTATTTCCTGGAAGGACCCTGACTGATGATACACATTCTAGGTACCAGTCATTGTTCTAAATCCTTCATGCACATGATCCCATTTAATGCTCATATGAAGCCTAAGAAGTAAGTATTTCTTAGTAATAGCTCCCTTTTACAGGTGAATTGACCCTTTACAGTGAATTAATATGATGGCTACATGGAATTCTGTAGGATATCTACATATGAGGTAGTTTGCAAACAATTAATGATGCATCAACAGGCCCTGAAATAAAATATGTAGACAAAAGGTAATAAGCTGTTAGGTTGATATATGCTAGTTAATTATGTTATCATGACTGGCTAGAAGGATACACCTCTGTTGCCATAAAATTACCTCTTTGATCCAATGTCAAATACACTATTTATTAGCTTTTCTCTGACAATTCACCAATCCCAGAAAACTTGTCATTGACTATCTACATAGTACTTAAAATTAGTCACAACTTTAAGAGGAAATGAAGTTAATTCTTATTAAAAATACATCTTTTATGTTGCTACCATTAGGGAATGAAAGCAGTTGAGAGAAGCTTTGTGCGATAGCCCTCTGAATCCGGGGAAATATGGAAAAGTCAAAACATGTTTTTGGTGATCTTCCACATCTTTTCCACATCTCTGCCCACCCTCTGCTTGCACCCTGTATGCTGCCATATTGTTAGTGTCATTTATGTTTGTCAGAATGACTGGGGGACTACAGGACTACAGATCAAACCCATGCCCGGAACAAATTGGGTATTCTTCACGCTTTGTCTTAAAAAAAAGAATAGGGCTTTGGTTGTTGCCATGCATGAAGGAAATGGCCACAACTATGACATCCACTCTCTTGTCACCCAGATTCTAGAACAGGATACTCATGTTTCAGACATGTTTAACTTAGTAATGGAAAGGGCAACAGTTGTGCTAATAGGGCCTTGACTCACTATGCTGGACCCCTGTCAAGGCTCCTGTTTAAGAGAACATTAAAAGACGTAAACTTTTATAGCAGGACTTCATTAGGATAGTATGAATGTATGGTAGCTATTGTAGAAGTAGGCTGTGACCAGGCCACAGCCATAATGTCCCCCAGCATTGCTGTCCCTGACCTCTTCCCCAGGCTTCTGGCCCATCATTGGAGAGAGATATCCTGAATGATTTTTGCCTCCTATGGCTATAAGAACCAGGGACCAGAGGCTTTTCTCTCATTATCTTATGTATACCTAAGAATCAAACAGAGTTGGAAATCTAACTACAGTTGGCTCAACAGCTTTATCTCATTTAGGAAACATTTTAGTAAATCAAACACTCTTCTATCCAGATTTTCCAGGCTAGTCAGACCACCTGGGTTTGAATCCCAGTTCTACCATCTTAATTCTGTGACCTGAGAAAAGTTACATACAATGTCTGGCTATAACATGTGTACATGGTAGCCATGTCATTTCTTTTCATCTTACTCAGGCTTGGACAGTCTGACAGACATTCTGTTTGCTGTAATATGATGTGAATGATGTTTTTACTTCCTTGCCTTCCTCTCTGAGTCCAGTTTGGCTTCCACTCAGTTTCTGTTAGCAGAGTATTTCATCTTCTGTTTACTTTTCCGTACCACAAGGAAATGGTAAGAAGGTGAGATAAGCTCTGAAAGATAAAATTTGCGTTAGAAAACTCGGGCCATACTCTCTTTGCTGAGTGTTTGTCCTAGCTGAGAATTATATCTTAATCCCATTAAAAAAAAAATCTTCAGACATTAGATAATCTCCCCATTTTAGTGAATAGCCCTTTTTTAGGGTCAGACCCATAGTTCACTTTCCCCATATCACCAGCCTTTCTTTCAGCTATTTCTAGTAATGTACAGTGAGAAAATGAAAAATGTAAGGAGATCCAGTAGGTTTATTTCTCTACAAATTTGGGGATATTTGTGCTAATCTCATAATTTGGTACTTGTTTCAGGATGTTACATTTCTTTGTGTATCTGAAAGTTTTTTTATTTTTCTTGTTTTAACTTTATGCCCCTTTCATTTTTTGGTTGTTGAACTGGTGAATTTTCTAGACCTTTTTTGGGGGGAGGGGTGCAGGTATTAAGGAGAAAAAAGTCTGTTGTGCACTTTTAGTTGGCCACCTGGACTTTCAAAAAATCCCCAACCCATGAGAGTTTTTCTCCATACCCAGTCAACTTTTGATATGCTGATATAATCAGATGCTCTAGAGAATATTCCCCTATCACTGAACCTCGAGAGTCCCCTTAACTCCTCCACCCCTCATTGCTGAGGTTGGGTTCTAACTAGTTACCTCCTTGATTGCATGGTTTTTCCTACTTTCATTCTCTGAGATTAATCTCAAATTCAGCTTTTGGGAGACTTGCTGTCAAACTAGTCCATCAAAAGAAGGCACTGGAAACCACAGATTTCCAAGCATACATACACATAATTTTGCATAAATATCAAAGGGTTCAAGACTCCCTGAGCAAGGACCCCCTGCATCCAGCTCCCAGCTCATCAGGGAGTCTACCTTGCCCTCTCCCTCTGCCCCTTCCCCCTACTCTTGCTCTCTCACTCTATCTCAAATAAATAAAATCTTTAAAAAAAGAAAGAAAGAAACTGAACACTGCTTCTGGCTTTACAGCTAATTAACTGGATGATTTTTGTCACTTTAATTTCTCAGCCTCAGTTTTGTCATCTGTAAAATGAAGGGGCTTGGAATAGGTGCTCTCTACACTCTCTTTCATCTTTATGATTCTAATGATAATACCATGCTAAACAGATGATAATTTCCTTTTAAACTGTCACAGTGAAAAGTCCACAGTGTGTGTAGTTAACCTCTGTTCTGTTCTGTTTGTAATAGTTTTTACTATCAGAAATTTCTTCCTGATTGCTATCCTAAATCCCTCATGCTGTAGGTGTTCTTTTTATTTTATCTTCTTCTCGGTATCCTTAATATTCTCTTTTATCTTCCTTACCCAAATCATTCCCAGACAGTTAAGTCTCACTAGTGAAACTTAAGGAAGGACTTCCATTACTAAGTACCCTTTTTCCCACTTTTAAATCATTAACACACATGGTAATTGAGACAAGACATAGTTGTAACACCAAAAGGCAATGCATTAGATATTCTGCCTCTCAGAAAGATAAGAGGAGCTAAACTGTTGTGGTTGCAGTATCTGTTATTCTCTGCTCTTCCCTTCTAGATTAGACTTTTCTAAGCTTCACTCAGAGAGAAGGTGGCATGGATAAAGATACCACATTAAGAGAATAAAACAGAAGTGAAATAATTTAGCTGAATCTAAGGCCTTACTACATTTTAGGCATCAGCATCAAGTTGCTACATCTCCAGAATCCTGTAGAATCCTATTCACAATACTTGCTTATCTAGACATTAACAATTTTCTATTTTTTAATCAGCTTTTCAATTTGAAAAGTAGTAATTGCCCATCCTTTAAAACATTTAAATAATGAGGTAATACCTACAATGAAAATTAAGTCTCTTTTTCCTCCCCATTCATCCCAATAACACTTCCGAGAGTTAATCATAATTAATCATAGTTTTCCCCCCAATTTTAATGTATATACCTATATATCCTTAAGATGACATCCTGGGGCGCCTGGGTGGCTCAGTCGTCGTTAAGCGTCTGCCTTCGGCTCAGGTCAGGAGCCCAGGACCCTGGGCTCGAGCCCCACATCGGGCTCCCTGCTCAGCAGGAAGCCTGCTTCTCCCTCTCCCACTCCCCCTGCTTGTGTTCCCTCTCTCCCTGTGTCTCTCTCTGTCAAATAAATAAAATAATAATAATAATAATAAAGATGACATCCTAACTGTGCAAACTGTTCCATTCCTTGCTTTAAAAAAAAAAAAAAAAAAGAATTTGACTTGGATTTCCTTCCACTGCAGCATTTATAGTTCTAATGGCCTAAGTAGTATTCTCCTGGATCCTTTAGTATCAGAACATTTTTGGCTTCAAGTAACAGAAAACTTGACTAAAAGTGGCTTATATGATAAGGACCTTTATTGTTTCTTACAACAAGAAGTCTAGACTCAAGTCAATTCAACACGAGTAATTTCATGAAGATGCAAGTATTTTCCAGGTTAATTCCACAGCTCATTAATATTATGAAGATTCAGATTCTTTCTACTCTGCTATTCTTAGCAAAAAGGCAAGAAGCCTCATGGTCGCAACAGGGTTACAGCAGCTGTAGGCATTACTCATCACACAGCAGTATCTACAGGCAATAAAAGTACTTTCCTTCTCATGTGCCTCTTTTTTAAATCAAGGAAAGCTTGTAGCATACCATCCCTCAAGTTGCATTGGTGAAGATGCAAATACCTGTCCATGCTAAAGCCAAACTTTGGCAAAGGAAATTAGACACCCTGATTAACTTATACAAAGGGTTGACAAGCTATGGCTTATAAGCAAATCTGACTCATTGCCTGCTTTTGTATGGGCCATGGACTATGGGTTTTACATTCTTAAATAGTTGCAAAAAATCAAAAGAAAAATAATACTTTGTGAAACAGAAAAATTAAGTGACTTCTGGGGAAGATGGCAGAGTAGGAAGGTCCTAGGCTCACCTCGTCCCATAGATACAGCTAGATAATATCCACATCAGTATAAATAACCCAGAAAATGACCTGAAGACTGGCAGAAGAGACTCTTCAAGCTAAATGTAAAGAAGAGGCCACATCAAAGAGGATAGGAAGAGCAGAGACACAATCAGGAGCCAAACAGACTCACAGGACTGTCCATAGGACGGCAGGATGCTGCAGGCATGGAGGGGGTGAGGAGCAGACCCCACCCCAGCCATGGGGGACCTGCGCTGGGAAGATGAATTCCCATAACATTTGGCTTTAAAAACCTGAGGGGCCTAACCTTGCAAGTTCTTGCAATTAGTGGGGCTTTACACCTGGAACTTGAAGACTTGAGAGAGCTGAGAGGGTTATAGAAAACTGAGTCCCTGCCCTTAAAGAGACAACACAATAAATAGCCCCATGAAGATATAGTATAGAAGCAACAGTTTGAAAAATGCCTGGGATATATGGGAGGAAGATATATTTACTAATCTCAGAGCCTGTGCTGGAGGGGCAGGGATCTTTGGGAGACGTCACCAAGAACAAAAGAGCCGATGCGCCCCATTTCCCTCCCCTGTTCCCCAGCCTAGATACACTGATACCTGAGGGAAATAGCACAGCCCAAACACTCTCCACCTAGCTTCCTAACAGCATGCCCTGTGCCCATACTCTTAGGTAGGCCTGCCCCTTCCAGTCTGGCCTCAGCCATTTTCCTGCACTACTGAGGTCCCCTCCTGCACTGGACCAGCACACCCCGCCCCCAAGTTCTCCTGCAGACCCACCCCCTTCAATACACCAGGCAGGTGTCCATCCAAAGCAGCAGGACAAACATAGCAGTGTGCAAAGAGTTATCACAGGGGCTACCACCACCCCAAAGTGGCTCTGTACCAGGGAAATGAAAGAAAACCACACACACTAGTTCAACTGGGGCCCTAGCAGGGGGCAGGGGGCAGACATCTGGTCTGATTGCAGCTCCAACCACCAACAACAGCTTCTCGGGGACAACACAGGGAGAGCACCCTGCAGTTTGGTGCTACCATAGCTCTGGAAAATGCTGGGTCTGACTCAAGCCTAAGGTGGCCCCAGACTGGACCACTAACACTACAGGGACCAAACCCTGCCCACAACAGTCAAAAAAAGCCATTGCAGATGACTGGACTAAAGGCAAACGTGGCTTAGCCACAACAATAGAGTGCATACGACACACAGAGGAGACACCCCTGAAGTGCCAGTTTCTGGTGCCCAGAGGATGTTGCTCTTCAAGGCACCATAGGGCCTCTTCTTCATAAGACACTACTTTCAAAAACAGGAGATGTAGCTGATGTTCCTAACACACAAAAAAAAGAGAGTTACACAAAATGAGAACACAGGGAATGTATCCCAAATTAAAGACAAAAATCACAGCAAGAGAGCTAAACAAAACAGAGATAAGTAATATGCCTGGTAGAGAATTTAAAGTAATGTTAATAAAAAGATACACACTGGCTTAGAGAAAAGAATGGAAGACCTCGTGGCGCCTGGGTGGCTCAGTCAGTTGAGCTCTCAGCTCAGGTCATGATCCCAGGGTCCTGGGATGGGGCCCCGCGTCGGGCTCCCTGCTCAGTTAGAGCCTGCTTTTCCCTTTCCCTCTGCCTGCCGCTCTGCCTATTTGTGCTCTCTTTCTGTCTCTCTGTCAAATAAATAAAATCTTTAAAAAAAAAAAAAGAATGGAGGACTTCAGTGAGATCCTCAACAAAGAGAAAACATAAAAAAGAACCAATCACAGATGAAGAACTCAATAACTGAAATAAAAATACTCTAGAAGGAAAAAAATACACTAGAGGGAATCAAGAGTAGACCAGAGGAAGCAGAAGAATGGATCACCAAACTGGAAGACAGAGTAATGGAAAGCAATCAGGCTGAACAGGAGAGAGAAAAAAAATATGAAATGAAAACAGGGAACTCAGCGACACCATTAACCATAATAACATTTGCATTATAGAGATCCCACAAGGACAAGAGAGAGAGAAGAGGGCAGAAAATTTATTTGAAGAAGTAATAGCTGAAAACTTCCCAAATCTGGGGAAGGATACAAATCTCTAGAGCCAGGAGGCACAGAGAGCCCCCAATAAAATCAACTCAAGGAGGTCCATACCAAGACAAATAATCATTAAAATGGCAAAGAGTAGTAATAAAGAAAGATTTTTTAATGCAGCAAGAGAAAACAGTTACAAGGAAAACCCTGTAAGTCTATCAGCTGATTTTTCAGGAGGCACTTTGCAGGCCAGAAGGGAGTGACATGATATATTCACAATGTTGAAAGAAAGTAACCTCCCCCCCAGGTGGGGTGGGAAGGATGGGGTGGCTGGGTGATAGACATTGGGGAGGGTGAGCGCTGTGAATTGTGCAGGACTGTTGAATCACAGATCTGTACCTCTGAAACAAATAATGCAATATATGTTAAGAAAAAAAAAAAAAGAAGAAGATAGCAGGAGGGAAAGAATGAAGGGGGGGATCAGAGGGGGAGATGAACCATGAGAGACGATGGACTCTGAGAAACAAACTGAGGGTTCTAGAGGGGAGGGGTTGGGGGGACAGGTTAGCCTGGTGATGGGTATCAAAGAGGGCACATTCTGCGTGGAGCACTGGGTGTTATGCACAAACAATGAATCATGGAACACTACATCAAAAACTAATGATGTAATGTATGGTGATTAACATAACAATAAAAAATTTAAAGGAAAAAAATATTAATTAAAAAAAAAAAGAAAGTAACCTGAAACAAGTATACTCTATCCAGCAAGGCTATCATTCAAATATAAAATGAACTAGTTTCCCAAACAAACAAAAATTAAAGGAATTCATCACTACTAAACCAGCCTTACAAGAAATGTTAAAGGGAACTCTGAGTGGAAAGGATAGACCATAAGCAGGAGTAAGAAAAGTAGGGAGCACAAAATCAGTAAAACTAAGTATAACTATAAAAATCTGTCAAGGGATTCATAAAATAAAACAATATAAAGTATGATACTGTATACTTAAAACATGGAGGGGGAGAGGACTCAAAATTTAGTGCTTTTGGAATGGGTTCAAACTTAAGCAACCATCAACTTAATACAGACTGCTCTATCTTCAGATGTTATATATAAACAATGGTAACCACAAATCAAAAACTGGTAATAGGTATGCAGAAAATAAAGAGAAAGGAATCCAAGTATATCACTATAGAAAGCCAACAAACTGTGATATAAGAGAACAAGATAAGAAAGGAACAGAGAATAACTAGAAAAACAACCAAAAATAAGTAACAAAATGGCAACAAGTACATACTTATCAATAATTACTTTGAATGTAAATGGGCTAAATACTCCAACCAAAAGGCATAGGGTGACAGAATGAATAAAAAAGCAAGACCCATCTACATGCTGCCTACAAGAGACTCATTTCAGACCTAAAAACACATGAAAATTGAAAGTGAAGGGATGGAAAAGCATTTATCATGCAAATGGAAGTGAAAAGAAAGCTGGGGTAGCAATACTTATATGAGACAAAATAGACTTTAAAACAAAGACTGTAACAAGAGACAAGAACACTACGTAATCATAAAAGGAACAATCCAGCAAAAAGATATAATAATTATAAATATTTATGCATCCAACACAGGAACACTCAAATACATAAAGCAGCTTAAAACCAACATAAAAGAAGTCATTGATAGTAATACAATAATAATAGGGAATGTTAACACTCGTTACTAAAACAGATCATCCAAACAGAAAATCAACACGGAAACAAGGGCTTTGAATGACCCTTGGGCCAGATGGATCTAACAGATATATTCAGAACATTCCATCCTAAAACAGCAGAATACACATTCTTTTCAAGTGCACATGGCACATTCTACAGAACAGATCACATGTTAGGCCACAGAACAAGTCTCAACAAATTCAAAAAGACTGAGGTCATACGATGCATCTTTTCTGACCACAATGCTATGAGACTAGAAATCAACCAGAAGAAAAAATCCGGAAAGAACACAAATATATAGAGTTAAATAACATGCTACTCAACAATGAATGGGTCAACCAAGAAATCAAAGAGGAAATTAAAAAATATATGGAGATAAATGAAAATACAACAGTCCAAAATCTTTGGGATGCAGCAAAAGCTGTTCTAAGAGCGAAATTTATAGTAATACGGGCCTCCCTCAAGAAGCAAGAAAAATCTTAAATAAACAACCTAACCTTACATCTAAAGGAGCAGAATAAGAACAAAAAAACTCAAAGCCAGTAGAAGGAAGGAGATAATAAAGATTAGAGCAGAAATAAATGAAATAGAAACTATAAAAACAATAGAAGAGATCAATGAAACCAGAAGCTGGTTCACTGACAGGATCAACAAGATTGATAAACCTTTAGCCACACTTGTTAAAAAGAGAGAGAGAAAGAGGTTAGAGAGAGAGGACTCAAACTAAATCAGAAATAAAAGAGGAGAAATAACAACTGACACCACAGAAATATAAACCATGTCAAGAGAATGTTATGAAAAATTATATGTCAACAAATTGGACAACCTAGAAGAAATAGATAAATTCCTAGAAACACATAATCTCTCAAAACTGAATCAGGAAGAAAGGGAAATTTTAAACAGACTAATTACCAGCAATGAAATTGAATCAGTAATTTAAATCTCCCAACAAACAAAAGTCCAGGACCAGATGGCTTCGTAAGTGAATTCTACCAAACATTTAAAGAAGAGTTTCTACCTATTCTTCTCAAATTATTCCAAAAAAAAAGAAGAAGGAAAGCTTCCAAATTCATTCTGAGACCAGCATTACTCTGATACCAAAACCAGATGAAAACACTACAAAAAAAAAGAACTACAAGCCAATATCTCTGATGCACATAGATGCAAAAATCCTTAACAAACTGAGTCCAACAATACACTAAAAAAAATCATTCACCACAAACAAGTGGGATTTATTCCTGGGATGCAAAATTGTTCAGTATTTGCAAGTCAATCAACACGATACATCACACCAACAAGAGAAAAGATAAAAACCAAATGATCATTTCAATAGATGCAGAAAAAGTATTTGACCAAGTACTACATCCATTCATGATAAAACACCCCAAAAAAAGTAGGTTTAGAGGGAACATACCTCAACATAATAAAGGCCACATATGAAAAACCCACAGCTAACATCATACTCAATGGTGAAAAACTGAGAGCTTTTCCCTTAAGGTTAGCAAAAATGCAAGGGTGTCCACTCTCACCACTTTTATTCAACATAATACTGGAAGTCCTAGGCACAGCAATCAGACAAGAAAAAGAAATAAAAGGCATCCAAACTGGTAAGGAGGAAGTAAAACTTTCACTGTTTGCAGATGATATTATACTATATATAGAAAACCTGAAAGACCCCACCAAAAAACTACTAGAACTGATAAATGAATTCAGTAAGGTCGCAGGATACAAAATCAATATGCAGAAATCTGCTGCATTTCTACACACTAATAATGAAGCAGCAGAAAGAGAAATTAAGAAAACAGTCTCATTTACAATTTCATCAAAAATAATAAAATACAGCACACCTGGTGGCTCAGCCGGTTAAGCATCTGCCTTCAGCTCAGGTCATGATCTCAGGGTCCTGGGATCAAGCCCCACATCGGGCTCCCAGCTCAGCGGGGGTCTGCTTCTCCCTCTCCCTCTGCCTCTGCCTCTCCTGCTTGTGTTCTCTCTCTCAAATGAATAAATAAAATCTTTTAAAAAAAGAATAAAATACCTAGGAATAAACTTAACCAAGGAGATGAAAGACCTGTACTCTGACCTGTAAAATACTGATGAAAGAAATTGAAGATGACACAAAGAAATGGAAAGATATTTCATGCTCATGGATTGGGAGAATAATATTGTTAAGATGTCCACACTACCCAAAGAAACCTACAGATTCAGTGCAACCCCTATCAAAATACCAACAGCATGGACTGGAACAAATCTTAAAATTTGTATGGAACCACAAAAAAACATGAATAGCCTAAGCGATCTTGAAAAAGAAGAACAAAACTACAGATATCACGATTCCAGATTTCAAGATATACTACAAAACTATAGTAATCAAAACAGTATGGTACTGGCGCAAAAATAGACACATAGATCAACAGAACAGAATAAAGAGCCCAGAAATAAACTCACATTTATATGGTCTATTAATCTACAACAAGGGAGGCAAGACTATGCAATGGGGAAAAGTCTCTTCAACAAATGGTGCTGGGAAACCTGGATAGCTACATGTAAAAAAAAAAATGAAATTGGACCACTTTCTTATACCATACACAAAAATAAAGTCAAAATGGATTACTTAATCAAAAACTAATGATGTAATGTATGGTGATTAACATAACATTAAAAAAAAAGTTCAAAATGGATTACTTAAATGTGAGACCTGAAGCCATAAAAATCCTAGAAGAGGGGCTCCTGGGTGGCTCAGTCGGTTGAGTGTCTGACTCTTGGTTTTGGCTCAGGTCATGACCTCAATGTTGTGGGATTGAGCCCTGCATCAGGCTCTGCACTTAGTGTGGAGTCTGCTTGAGATTCTCTCTCTCTCCCTCTGCCCCCTCCCCCTGCTCTCTCTCTTTCTCTCTCTCTAAAATAAAATAGATGAATAAAATCTTTCCCAAAAAAATCCTAAAAGAGAGTACAGGCAGTTATTTCTCTGACATCGGCCACAGCAACATTTTTCTAGATATGTCTCCTGAGGCAAGGGAAATAAAAGCAAAAATAAACTGTTGGGACTACATCAAAATAAGAAGCCTCCACACAGTGAAGGAAGCAATCAATAAAACAAAAAAGCAACCTACTGGTTGGGAGAAGATATTTGTTAATGACATATCAGATAAGGGGTTAATATTCAAAGTATATTAAGAGCTTACACAACTCAACACCAAAACCCAAATAATCCAATTAAGAAATGGGCAGAAGACATGAACAGACATTTCTCCAAACAAGACATACAGATAACTTACAGACACACAAAAAGATACTGAAAAATCACTAACCATCAGGGAAATGCAAATCAAAACCACAATGAGATATCACCTCGCACCTGTCAAGATGGCTAAAATAAAAAACACAAGAAATAGCAAATGTTGGCAAGGATGTGGAGAAAAAGGAAACCTTGTGCACTGTTGGTGAGAATGCAAACTGGTGTAGCCACTGTGAAAAACAGTATGGAGTTTCCTTTAAAAAATTAAAAATAGAATTACCATATGATATAGTAATTCCACTACTGGGTATTTACCCAAAGAATACAAAAACACTAATTTGAAAAGACATATGCACCCCTATGTTTATTGCAGCATTATTTACAATAGCCAAATTATGGAAGCAGCCCAAGCGTCCATCAATAGATGAATGGATAAAGAAGTGGTATATATACACATACACACACACACACACACACACACACACACACACACACACACACAATGGAATATTACTCAGCCATAGAATGAAATCTTGCCATTTACCACAACATGGATGGATCTAGAGAGTATAACACTAAGTGAAATAAGTCAATCAGAGAAAGACAACTACCACATGATTTTACTCATATGTGGAATTCAAGAAAAACAGAAAAAGAGACAAAAAAAAACAACAACAGACTCTTAATTATAGAGAACAAACTGATGGTTACCAGAGGGGAGGTGGATGGGAGGATGGGTGAAACAGGTGAAGGGGATTAAGAGCACATTTATCATGATGAGCACTGAGTAATGTATACAATTGTTGAATCACTATATTGTACACTTGAAACTAATATAACACTGTATGTTAATCATAATGGAATTAAAATTTTATAAGTTTTTTTAAATTAAGTGAAATTCAAAGTTCAATATTATAGATAAAGTTTAGTATTCTTAAAGACTGCCTTCACATTACAACAGTATTGTTGAGTAGTTGAAACAGAGATCATCTGCGTGTCAGCAAGCAGTTACTAATTCTGCCCTCTCAAAAGCTCTCTGGCAAGGCAAAGCCCCTATTGCCTGTAAAGGTAATTAGATCAATAATGTACCTCAGCACTGATGTTTTGTTATCCCGTTTTACTTCTAGTCCTCTACCTCCAGCTTTTTTCCCCTGAGATCATGTCCCAAACTAAGTGAATATGAATGTGAACTTTGTCTCAGGCTCTTCTTTTTAGAAAACCCCAGCAAAGAAAACAAAGTAAGATGGAGCCCAATGCAGGGTTCATTCCATGACCCTGAGATCACAACCTGAGCAGAAACCAAGAGTTGAATGCTTAACTGACTGCACCACCCAGGCACCCCAACATTGGCTCAACTGGATATGAAGTAGGCAGAACAGATGTCTGATATACTCCACTATGTGTATTACTCAGATCTGCTCGTAGCCTGCCTTATATGTAGTGTACCGGAGAGCCTTCAAGGTGGTAGCTGACAGCAATGCCCACAAAAGATTTGATACAGGAGTGTTAGAGAGACAATCAATATTCCCTTACAAGCTGTAATTGATCTCAAGGCCATAATTAATATTCTTCCTCTCTCTCTTCCACCACTCTCTTTACCTAGGTTGTTTACCAGGTGGGTTATCCACTTCTTAATCTTGGAGGGGCTAAAGCCCTTAGTTGCTTTAGCCTGATTGGGTAAAGGCTGTTGCATTTGTCCATTTATGGTTATCATTGGGTGTGGAAGCATCTTGCTATTCACCTTATCAGTGTACCATGATGTCCTATAGAATGTCAACTTGATCAATGTCCTTGTGGACTACACATATTGTGATAGAGAGCATGAAAATTAACGTAACTCTGGGGCAAGAGAGTGAATATGTTCTGCTCTCCTTCCCACATAAGTGGTAACCACTTTTGCTCCTTTTACTGACAGGGATTGAGAAGAACCTATTCACTAGAGCAGTAACTATGTCCTAGGTGCCAAAACCTGTGTGGTTATATTCTATCAAATATACCATATCTGGCACAGCAGCTGTGATTGGGCTATTCTTAGGCTAAGTTTATAGTAGTCCACCATAACTTTCTATTATGGTTTTTGCAGTGGCCAAACAGGCTAAATCGGCGAGTTAAATAGGGATATGATGACTACCAACACCTATGCATCCCTTAAGTCTTCGATGGCACTAGTCTCTATATTTCCTCTCAGGATCTTGCATTCCTTCTGATGCACTATCTTAGCCAGGGAGAATGTGCAGTTTCAGGGGCTTCCACTGGTCGTTCCTCTTACAATAATTTTTACTGCACAGGACAAGAAACCAAAGTGAAGTTTCTGCTAGTTTCTGAATATATCCATTCCAAACATTCACTTGGAAACCAGGGATATAAGCAAAACTGGGTCTGTGACTCCATGGGACCACTGTGAGAGGAACCTGAGCTAGCTGGTTTCCATGAGCTCCCACTTACCTGAAAGCTATGATAGTGCTTCTAGCTTTCTGGTATTTAGTGTCAGCTCAGAACCTGTATCCAACAAGCCTTGAAATGCCTCTATGCTTCCCTTTTCTCAATGTACAATTTCCCCATAAATGGGCATATGTCCTTTTGGAGAATAATTGGGAGAATATGTAATATATATACTTGTTTTAGTATTGGTGAGTCTTTACTCAGCCTTCCCTTCAAATGATGAGCTTCAAGTCTGAGAACTTGCTTAATCTGTAAAGTGGGTGAGAGCTTGCAACTTTTCATTGAGCTAGCTGGCATCAGCCTTCTGTTCACCAGTTGTTCACTGTTTCTGATTATACATATATGTCAGGTAACACCCTAGTGGACACTCATTTAACTTGCCCTGAGGAACACCATGGTCTATTAATCATTATCACAGAGCCCTGTGGGTGAAGACCTTCTATTTGCCACTCTGGCCTTGCAGTCCATTACTATAATTATGTAAACTTTCCTTCTGTCAGTTATGTGCTCCATCTGGCCTCTGCTATTTTGGATTTTTATCAGTCTAATTGATATTGGGGAGCCCAGTTCCACAGCAGCATCTCTTACTGTCAACTACAGTGAATAGCTATGATTGAGCTTTTCAAAGATGCCAATGGTACCCTCATTACTGTATTTCTTAGTGCCTTGGAGATGGGTACGTCTTCTGGGCCCTTACAAGGAACATAGTCAGATGGTAGATTCTCAGGTCTCATTTTTTAAATTTATTCCAACCTCCTTAAGCCTTCTGACACCTTTAAGGCAGTTAAGGCACTTCTAGAATCTCTCCTTCATTTCCAATAGCCCTTCATTCTATCCAAACTTTAGAGAACCCTCCTAGCAATATATTAGGACTAGCTCCATGTATCCTTGCTATGTCATGGAGGTATTTTTCAATGTCAATAAATTCTCTCCTGTCCACCTTTATATTCTGCTCTCCTTGGCCCAACACTTTAAAAATTCATTCCTATACCTGTATCCTCAGTCCTTTCAGGTAAACTATTAACCAAATCTTAACATTCCTTCTTTAATTATATGCTATTGCCTTATCTGAGGTTTTTGTAGTGTCTCCAGAAAATGGGAGGGTATTCTCAAGTTAGGCACAGGGAGCCACTTGTGCTAATACAGAGTTCGGAACAATCTGGAGGTTTGAATTTCTCAGGCTTGTCCACCTACATGCTACAGTAGCAAGTCTCAGGGTTCCTTTCCTTCCGTACCAAGGCCCTTCTTTGGCATAGGGGGCTTGTCAAGGCGGTGCGTTCAGTCTCCTTGTGGCTATGCTACCTTATTGATCCACCTTGGATCTGATTATCAGCACAGTTTCCTCTATGGGTGCAAAAGATAAGCATGTCTTTAAATACTGCGTTGGAAGCTTTCTGTTTTTCACAGCCTGTCTTGAATTGAAGGTTGGTAACTTGAGTCTGTTTTTTCTTTTTAAAAAAGTCTTCAAAAGCCCTTGACAAAAGTGAGCCAATCCACAGGTCTCATAAATACCACTGTCTTGAAAGGATGCTCAACATCACTAATCATCGGGGAAATGCAAATCAAAACCACAGTGAGCTATCACTTCACACCTGTCAGAATGGCTAAAGTCAAAAACACAAGAAATAGCGAGTGTTGGCGAGGAATGCAAATTGGTATGGCCACTATGGAAAACAGTATGTGGATTCCTCAAAAAATCAAAAATAAAATTGCCCTATGATACAGTAATTACCCTACTGGATATTTACCCCTCCAAAAAATGAAAACACTAATTCGAAGAGATTTATGCAACGCAGGTGGACCTTAGAAGGTATCATGCTAAATGAAATAAGCCAGTCAGAAAAAGACAAATACCGTATGATTTCACTTATATGTGGAATTTAAGAACCAAAACAAAACAAAACAAATAAATAATATAGAAATATTTTTTAAATATAGAAAACAAACGGGTGGTTGCCAGAGGGGAGGTGGGTAGGAGGTTGGGGAAAGCAGGTCACGGGGAGCAAGAGTACAGGTACCCTGATGAGTACCAAGACATGTATCGGAGTGCTGGGTCACCGTATTGCATGCCTGAAGCTACGACACTGTATGTTAATTATACTTGAATAAAAAAACGTACCACCGTCTAAACGGTTCAAGGAACATTCCCAGTCCATAAGCAAATGCTTGACTTTCCATCTATACCTCATCCCAAACATCTACCAGTGAAACTCTTGGTGATCCTGATTCAGGCTAGGAGTTATCACTACCTACACTTTCTACCCACAGTGGAAAGTCTGACTGGCAAGGGATTCAATTCCAGAACCCCTTCCTGATGGTCTGCTTTCAAGGTCTACTCCTCATATCAAATGTCTTATTTTGAGTTCCCTTGAAAGGCAGAGTCTGAGACAAGGACTTGGATGCAGTTGGGTTTACTCTGGGAAATAGTTCCATAGGGCAGGAGCAGGGGACAGAGGGGTCTGGAGAAGAATGATAAACGGAAAGAAAGAAAGCTAATCTAAGGGTGCATTATTGAGCTGGTCACCATCGTGGCCACCTGGAGCTTGGTCCTACTGAAGAGGCCTTGGAGGGCTGTGTGAATTGTGTCTCAGAATCATAAGAATTGTCTGACACAGAAGGGGAGGTGATGGATTCCCTGGCTCTACATCTCAGTGGTACAAGGTTGCCTCGGTGAGTGTCAACCCCCTCACACTCCCCAGTCTGTGCCTATGCCAAAACAGCTGGATGGGCTTCTGCAGGCATTCCCCATGGTGGTAGCAGGAAAGCCCTTACTGCAAAAAAGCAAGAGATGATCCATGCACTTGAAGTAAGGCCATGGCGGAGTGTACATAGCTGGTTGTGGCAGCAACGGCTGGGGCAAAAAGGGGAGCCAAGAGAATATAAGGAAGGAATGAAAGCTGTCACACACACATGCATACCTCTCTTATTGCGCTAATCAGACTATATCACAGTTATTTTTCTGTGTGTCTGTCACCAATCCTAGATGCTAAGTACTTTAAAAAGAGGGACATGGGATAAATTGGTATTATATGCCTCCTGCAGTGATGCATTAAGAAGAAAACATCACTTCTGTGATATTCCTACCAAAAGCCACATCCTAGATCTAATCATGAAGAAACACCTGACAAACCTAAATTGAGGGATAGTCTACAAAATGTATTGCCCGTACTCCAAAAAAATGTCAATGTCATGAAAGACAAAAAAAAAAAAGACTGTGGAATTATTTCAAATCAAATAAAAACTGAATACAACATATGACCCAAACTTTTGTTTTGCTATAGCAAACATTATTAAGACAAATGGCAAATTTTGAATATGATCCATATATCAGACAATACTTTTGCATCAATGTTAATTTCCTAATTTTAAATGGATTTTTTTAAAGATTTTATTAATTTATTTGACACAGAGAGAGAGACAGGAAGAGAGGGATAACAAGCAGGGGCAGAGCGAGAAGGAGAAGCAGGCTCTCCGCCGAGCAAGGAGCCCGATGCAGGGCTCGATCCCAGGACCCTGGGATCATGACCTGAGCCGAAGGCAGACACTTAACGACTGAGCCACCCAGGTGCCCAATTTCCTAATTTTAATCATTGTACTCTGGTTTTATAAAAGAATCTTCCTGTTTGTAGGAAATAGATGCTGAAGTATTTAAGAGTAATGGAACATCATGTCTGAAAGTCTCACAGAGAAAATGATAATAAAATATTAATGTTTGAGGAATCTAGGTGAAGGATATGTGGAAATTTTCTGTACAGTTATTGCAACAAAGGTCTGAAATTATATCAATATTAAAAATTTTAATTTTAGGGCGCCTGAGTGGCTCAGTTGTTTAAGCGGCTGCCTTTGGCTCAGGTCATGATCCTGGAGTCCCAGGATCAAGTCCCGCATCAGGCTCCCTGCTCAGCGGGGAGTCTGCTTCTCCCTCTGACTCTCCCCCCCCCCATGCTCTATCTCATTCTCTCTCTCAAATAAATAAATAAAATCTTTAAAAAATTTTTTTTTAATTTTAAACTAAAGAAATGGATATGTATTTATTTATCCATATAGGGGTGTGTGTGTATGTGTGTGTGTGTTTATCAAACACCCAACACAATGCCAAGGACAGGTTTCTAGGTGGTCCCGCACTTCATTTTCCTGTGATGATTATTCAGAAAACCTGCTTAGGATTTGAGCTCTTTTTACTCTATGATACTATATAATTTCCAAGTGAAAACTGTACTTTAAAATTTTACCTTGAGCAAACACTTAAGGAAAAAGTTATTCTAATTCTCTATAATCCCTTCAGAGGATAGAAGCAGAAGGGATACTTTCTAACTCATTCTGTAAGGACAGTATTACCCTAATATCAAAACCAGACAAATTATCTTGTAACTGATATTATAAGAAAAGAAAACTATAGACCAATATCTGTCACGAGCATAGATGCAAAAATCCACAACAAAATATTAGCAAATTAAATCCAACAGTGTATAGAAATAATTATATACCACAACCAAGTGGGATTTATCCCAGGTATTCAAGGCTGGTTCAACATTAAAAAATCAATTAATGTGATCCATCATGTCAACAAGCTAAAAAAGAAAAATCACATGATCATATCAACAGATTCAGAAAAAGGATTTGACAAAACCCAACATCTGTTCATCATAAAAACTCTCAGTAAACTAGGAGTAAAGGGGAACTTGCACAACTTGGTTAAAAAAAATCTACAGCTCATACATGGTGAGAAATTTAAAGTTTTCCTACTAAGATAAGAGATAAGGCAAGGATATTCCCTCTTACCACTCCTTTTTAACATTGTACTGGAAGTACCATACCATAAGACAAGAAAATGAAATAAAAGGTACACAGATTAGGAAGGAAGAGAGAAAACTGTCTTTTCTTTGCAGAGGGCATGATCATCTATGTAGGAAATCCAAAAGAATCAACAACAAAAAACCCTTGTGACTAACAATTAACTTTAGCAAGCTTCCCAGATAAAAGGTTAATATACATAAGTCAATCATTTTGTATATGACAGCAATGAGCAAGTAGAATTTGAAATTAAAAACACAATACAGGGGAGTCTGGGTGGCTCAGTCATTAAGCGTCTACCTTTGGCTCAGGTCATGATCGCAGGGTCCTGGGATCGAGCCCCACATCAGGGTCCCTGCTTCACGGAAAGCCTGCTTCTCCCTCTCCCACTCCCCCTGCTTGTTGTTCCCTCTCTCACTGTGTCTCTCTCTGTCAAATAAATAAATAAAATATTTAATAAAATAAAATAAAATAAAAACACAATACAATTTACATTAGCAGCCCCCCAAATAAAATACTTCAGTATAAATCTAACAAAATATGTACAAGATCTATACGAGAAAAACTACAAAATTCTGAAGAACAAAATCAAATAACTAAATAAGTGGAGAGATATTCCATGTTCATAGATAGGAAGATTCAATATTGTCAAGATGTTAGTTCTTCCCAACTTGACATATAAATCCAATGGAATCCCAATAAAAATCCCAGCACCTTATTTTGTGGACATTGACAAATTGATTCTGAAGTGTATATGGAGAGGCAAAAGACCCAAAATAACCAGCCAGTATTGAAAGAAAAGAAGAAAATTGGAGAACTGATGCTATCCAACTTCAAGACTTACTATAAAGCTATAGTAAACAAGAAGGTGATACTGGCAAAAGACTAGACAAATATATCAATGGAACAAAATAGCCCAGAAATAAAGCCAAATATATATAGTCAACTGATCTTTGACAAAGGAGCAAAGGCAATACAATGGAGCAAAGATAGTCTCTTCTACAAATGGTCCCAAAACAACTGGACATCCACATGCAAAAAAGTGAATCTAGACTCAGGCCTTGCACCCTTCACAAAAATTAACTCAAAATGGATCACAGATCTAAATGGAAAATGCAAAACGATAAAACTCCTAGAAGATAACATAGGAGAAAACCTAGATAACTAGGTATGACGATGACTTTTTACATACAACCCCAAAGGTATGGTCCATAAAAGAAACAATGAATAAGCTAGACTTCCTTAAAATTAAAGACTTCTTGGGGCACCTGGGTGGCTCAGTTGGTTAAGCGACTGCCTTCGGCTCAGGTCATGATCCTGGAGTCCCAGGATCAAGTCCCGCATCAGGCTCCCTGCTCAGTGGAGTTTGCTTCTCCCTCTGACCCTCCCCCCTCTCATGCTCCCTTTTTCTCTCAAATAAATAAATATAAAAAATCTTTAAAAAAAAAAAGACTTCTGCTCTGTGAAAAAACAATATCAAGGCAATAAGAAGAGGGACGCCAGGGTGGCTCAGTCAGTTCAGTATCCGACTCTTAACTTCAGATCAGGTCATGATCTCAGGGTTGTGAGATTGATCCCCGAGTCGGGCTCCATGCTGGGCATGGAGCCTGCTTAAGACTCTCTCTCTCCCTCTGCCCCTCCCCCATCTCTAAAAAGCAAAGAAGAAAAGAAAAAAGAAAGACAAGGCACAGACTAGGAGAAAATATTTGCAAAACATTTCTATTTGCAAAACATATCTATTAAAGGACTGTTATCCAAAATTAACAAAGAACTCTTAAAATTCAACTATAAGAAAGCAAACAACCTGATTAAAAAATAGGCCAAAGATCTTAACAGACACTTCACCAAAGATATACAGATGGCAAACAAGTATATGATGCTTCACATCACATATCATCAGTGAAGTGCAAATTAAAACAACAGTGAAGTGCCACTATGCACCTATTAGAATAGTCCGTATCCAGAACACTGACAACAGCAAATACTGGCTAGGATGTGGAACAGCAAAAGCCCACATTCAGTGCTGGTAGGAATGCAAATTGGTACCTCTACTTTGAAAGACAGCTTCTTCATTTCTTACAAAACTAAACATACTCTTACCATATGATCCAGCAATTGTGCTCTTTGGTATTTATCCAAAGGAGTTGAAAACTTATGTCCATACAAAAACCTGCACATGGATATTTATATCAGTTTTATTCATAATAGCCAACGTTGGAATCAACCAAGATGTCCTTCAGTAGGTAAATGAATAAATAAACTGTGGTACATCCAGACAATGGAATCTTATTCAGGGCTGAAAAAAAAAATGAGCTATCAAGTCATGAAAAGAACACAAAAGAATCTTAAAAGCATATTACTAAGGGAAAGAAACCAATCTGAAAAGGCTATATAGTGTATGATTCCAACTACATGACATTTGGAAAAGGTAAAACTATGGAGACAATAAAAACATGGGTGGTTGTCAGGGGTTGTGGACTGGTAAGGGATGAACAAGCAAAACACAGAGGATTTTTGAGGCTTTGAAAATACACTGTGTAATACTATTATGATGGATGGATGTCATTTTTATTTGTAATAACCCACAGAATGTACAACACCAAGAGTGAAACTTAATGTAACCTACAGACTTTGGGCAATAATGATGTGTCAATGTAGGTTCATCATTTGCAACAAATGTCCCACTCTGGTGCCAGGTGTTCATAAATGGGGGAGGTTGTGCACGTGTTGGGGCAGAGAGTATATGGGAAATTTCTGTACCCTCTCCTCAATTTTGCTGTGAACCTAAAACTGCTCTAAAAAACCCCTAGAGTGTCTAAATATGAAAATATTGATACAATGGACAAATAGGCAGCCATCAATATAAATATACAGATTATATTCTTGGGCAAGCTGAAATGAAATATCCAAGTGAAAAGGTGAAAAACTGTATATACATTGGAATTTACTAAAGAGATTATAGGTGGAAAAAGAACAAAAATAGTCCAGGAAGGGAAGGAATTAGCTGTTTAATAAAGGGAATAAGAGATGAATTCTCTAAAAATGGAAGTAATAATAAATTTTTATTAAATGAAGAGAAAGAATAGGGATGATGTCTTCTCATTCATGTTTATATTCCCAGCACTTAAGAAGTCACCTGACATTTGTTTGGTAAAACCTTAATGCTGCTGGTGACCACAGGCAACGCCCACAGGATAAGGAGCCCATGAGGAGAAAAGCAGGCCAGTGCCAGAAATAAGGGACAGCCCTCAAGAGCCAGCCCTGAAGCTTAAAAGCTTGAAATCTCAACTTATTTTTGGGTGCCTGGGTGGCTCAGTTGGTTAAGCGACTGCTTTCTGCTCGGGTCATGATCCTGGAGTCTCAGGATCAAGTCCCGCATCAGGCTTCCCTGCTCAGCAGGGAGTCTGCTTCTCCCTCTGACCCTTCCCCCTCTCATGTGCTCCCTCTCTCTCTCAAATAAATAAATAAAATTTAAAAAAAAAAGTCCTCAACTTCCTTTTACGTAAACCAGCGAATTCGTTTTTAGCCTGAACTCCTTTGAGTCAGGACCTGAGCTTGCAACCCAAAACCACCAGTACCAACCAACAAACTTTAAAACAACTAGTTTGTTCTGCTCAGGGGTGTCCCTATGTTAGCGAACTACTTAAATTGAGTTGAAACAAAGATAAATAGGTCCTTTACTTTGTGTGGCGTTCCAGTATCAGACTCACCCGAGTACTAGCGATCTTTCCCCTTGCATTTGACTCCTGTCTCCTGTTTCTTTCGCTGGGGCACTTGAGACCTGGGCCAACCCCAGCTTTTTAGTGTCACACATGGCATCGTCGTGTTTCTTACCTCCTTCTTACATAACCCCCGAAAATCTTTCTGTGCTGTTAGCACCGAGCTAGCCCATCCTCTACAATTTTTATAATTTTGAGCTACAATTTTTGAGACTACAGAAACCATGCTGTGGGGCTGTTTAAAGAGGATGTGAATGTCTGAGACTATCATCCATGGGAACTGAAAAACTGCCACTCGGCAATGTGGGAAGGGGGAGGACCCCAGGGACACAGAGGGACTGGGGATCTTCTCCTCGTATCAAAAATCATTATTTCATTATATAAGACCCTGGCATCTGTCTATGTCTAATGTTAATGGTATGCTTAAAAAATTTTAGTCATTTAATGTGAGACTCAAAAACATGTACATAATATACATTCTTGGTTATACGCAATATTAAAAAAAAATCCAGCCCCAAAAAGAATATAGTTCAAAGAAGCAGAAATACAAATGGTTAATAAATATATGATCAGGTGCTAGATCTCATTCACGATGAAAGAAATGCATATTAAAATAACACTGTTAATACCACGTTGGCTATCAGCTTGGCAGAGATTACAAATAGGCACAGTCAGATACGTGCTGCAGTGGGCAGAACCTCCTTAGATGGCATTTCCAAGGCATCTGTCTGAATTTCAAATGTATTTAGTCGTTGACCCAGCAATTCCATTTCTAGAAGTCTGCCTTAGAGGTATATCACATAATCATGCAAGATTATATGTTATGAAGTTATCATAATAGTGAAAAAGCTAAAATTATTCTAACTGTATTTTGATAAACAGTTAAATATACTACATAGCACAGATCGTTTCATGGAGAAAGCTGATTATAAGATTGTGTGTGTGTGTGTGTGTGTGTGTGTCTGTGTGTGTGTCTAAACTCATTTGTGGGATTTGTGGGGGAAAACTGTCATGCTTAAACAAAGTGATGTGGCTTCTGGGAAGTGGAATTTTTTTTTTAAAGATTTTATTTATTTATTTGAGAGAAAGGGAATGAGAGACAGAGAGCACGAGAGGGAAGAGGGTCAGAGGGAGAAGCAGACTCCCCTGCTGAGCAGGGAGCCCAATGCGGGACTCGATCCTGGGACTCCAGGATCATGACCTGAGCCGAAGGCAGTCGCGTAACCAACTGAGCCACCCAGGCGCCCGGGAAGTGGAATTTGAGAGGAAAAGAACAGAGTAATGTTTTTTATTTCCCAACTACTTCTATTTGTACAACATACACTACTTTTATCATACATTTTTAATTCAGTCACAGTTTTGCATTACAACACAATCCATAAAACAATAGAAAATACAGTAATACTTTGCTATAAAATTAAACAGTAATTAAAGCTTACACGCCACTGTCATAGTAGGTGGTATTTTAAGATGGTAATTAAAGTATGAGAGCTGAGTAAACAAAAGCATATAAAAGTGAAATTTAAAGGCTAGTCACTTCTTTTTTTAGAGGAGAGAGAGCTTGCGGGGGGTTGGAGGGGCAGAGGGAGAAGAGAATCTTAAACAGACTCCAGGAAGAGCAGAGCCCGAGGCGGGGCTTGATCTCACAACCCTGAGATCACCACCCTGCGATCACGACTTGAGTTGAAACCACAAGTCAGACATTCAACTCACTGTGCCACTCAGGCACCCCAAGATTAGTCACTTTTTAATCTACACTAACCCCTGAAACAAATAATACATTATATGTTAATTAATAAAAAAAGAAATATTAAATGATGGATTAAATTTCTTTAATAGATACAAAAAATAGATAATACAAATACTAATATAAATGAATTACTGAATCCTATTTTATGAAAGCAAGTTTATTGCATGGAATTATATTTTCACTGGCTACATGCCCTTGTCTTTAGGTTTACATCTTTTCCTGCTGCCCTTCCATTGCCATCTTTGGTAGGGCAGTAGGAAGTATTTTGCAGGACCAGGGATATGGAATTTTCCCCACTTCCTATCCCTGCCCTAGAAAAAGCCCGATTCTTTGGACTTATGGCCAGGGGCTCTGGTACTATAACATGCATATAGAGGAAGACATCATGTGTTATAGTTGGGGCAGTTATTCTTTCCCTGTTTTGTAAGCAAAGAAGTAAGGGGGATAGGAGATGCTCGAATTTGCTTATGATTAGAAGGTTGAACTAAACGTCCTCGGCTATACTCTTGGGAGGGCACTGGGTATATAACACAGGAAAGAAAGGGCAGAAAACACTGAGACACTGAGGGAAGGTTGCTGGACCAACCATATCAAGGCCTTGTTACATGGGGCTGGGTTTAGCAATTATTTATTAAAGTGTTTCCATGTCTGTCTTCCTACCAGGCTAAAAGTTCCTGGGGTACAACTAGCATCATGACTGGTACATAGTAGGCACTCATTAAATATATATTTGAATATATATTTGAATAGTGGATCAATGAATGAATGTTCAAGACAGATGAAATACTCAATAGAGAGTTTCACAAACTCCCTAAATGAGAGGGGGTAAAAACATACAGGTGAAATGAATGAGGGGCGATGGCAGGAAAGCATGCCAGGAAGAGTTAGAATGGGAATCTTGAGCTGTGTCAATGGTGTGGGAGGCCTTATTATCCTGGAGTAACTTAGGATAACCCAGAGAAATACACAGTTGAAGTCAGGTAGCTTAAAGCTAAGATAGAGTACGCTCAGATTTCCCCCCAAATAAGGAGAACCCCAGTGTTTCTAGTAAAGGAGAATTTTGGAGAGAGTTCCACCCATGGTAAAACTCCCACAGAGTTTGCATAAAATAATTCATGCCATTTGTCTGTTCAGATTCTATTATTCCATACCAATTACAGCTTCTATACCACCTACTTTCCCAAGCAACTGATCCCCACTTCAACCCTAAAGACAAATAATACCAAAGAAACTTCACGACATCCAGGCACCTTCCGGCACACCCAGGAGCAGAGCAACTACTGCTGCTATTATAGCAAATATGAATACTCTTTTTTTAAAAATATATATATGTTGAAAAATATTCTTTTTTTTTTAAAGATTTTATTTAGTTTTTGACAGAGAGAGACACAGTGAGAGAGGGAACACAAGCAGAGGGAGTGGGAGAGGGAGAAGCAGGCTTCCTGCCAAGCGGGGAGCCCAATGCGGGCCTCCATCCCAGGACCCTGGGATCATGACCCAAGCCGAAAGCAGACGCTTAACGACTGAGCCACCCAGGCACCCCTAAGATTTTGTTTTTAAGTAATCTCTACACCCAAAGTGGGGCTCAAACTCACAACCTCGAGACCAAGAGTTGCATATTCTACTGAATGAGCCAGCCAGGTGCCCTGCAAATATGAATACTCTTATCACCACCATTACCATCAACACCATAATCACTACCATTAACTTAGAGTGAAATCATCCCATAGCAAATCACAACCCTAAAACATGTCTGGGATCCTGGCCAATCAGGATGTGCCTCTTCCTTTCCTCCTTTGAATGGTAACCAGGAGAGAGGTGGGCACAGCGAGGTGAAATATTTCCTGTCATTATATCTCTATCACTAAATCTCTGTCTATATTATCAGAAATAAACTCGAGAAACTTTGAAAATTGAGAGAAGACCTTCTGGGACCAGTTAGGTTCTGGATCTTCAGAAATTCGGTCTGGGACTTAATACCTCCAGGATCTTCTCTTTCACCCATTCCATCTCTCATCTTTACTTCCTTCTGCTTGGCTTCACTCTGTCCTATAACAGATGGGCCTTTTGCACTGACAGAAAATATATTTCCCAGCAGCCTTGGGCTTATATCATCCCAGTTATCTTTCCTAGAAGAGGATATATTTTCTCAGCTTCGTTTTGGATTTTTCCAAGGAAAACGCTGAGTGACTCGAGTCATTTACCTATCCCTAGGCCAGTCATTATGCTCAAGAAGATAGTTTTCTCTGATCCTGCCTATGTTACATGTTACAATTGGCAACTCCACAAAAACCATATCGGATGCATAGTGGGGGGGATGCCCTTCTCCAGAAGAAGGGAAAGATATTATTAAAAGAAAGAGAGGCTTCAAATGTTCACCAAAGATAGATCAAAGATAGCTAGCTTGATGGGAAACTAGCTAATTAGAAGATGGTTCCATGTGTTAATGAGTTATCATAAGGTCTAATATTTGTTCTCATTATTTTTTTCCAAAAGATTTATTTTTGCTGTTCTCTTCTGTGCAATTATTCAAATGTCTTATAAAATTGTCATATACCAAAAAAGAAAAGAAAAATCTGTTGATATGTTAATTAGAATTGATGACACCTAGAAGTAATTGGAAAAGAGTAGACATTTTTACATTAGACTTCCTGTCAAGTACATAGCATAGCTTTCCACTTATTCAACTTTTTTCAATCTCCTAAAAATTTCTGTAGGTCCTTTATGTATTATAGGTGGAGAATATTAGCATAATAGCTGACACCAAAAGAGTCTTTGATTAGGAAAATATCTTAATAAAATAGGGGTAAGGCTGCCACATACTGCTGCTCAATTTGTGCGCAATACAAGTCCATGGACATGGACTACAATGTAAGTGGGGCCCCTGGAGCTGTGCAGTGAAGTAACTCTGGGAAGAAGAGAGAAAAGGATCATAATGGTAGCCAGACAAAGAGAAGCTGTTGTGATGGTGGAAGGATGCATAGTACATAAGTGAGGAGGCCAGTGAGAAAAATCTCGGCAGTGAGACATTTACAACAGGAATGTTCTGAATGTTCAGTTGATTGAAGTGGGGTTGCAGGCATCTATCTTCAGTAAAATCTCGACAACTCGATACAATCTTTGATTTCAAAACTACTTTGGGAGAGGGTAACAGAACAGGTACTGTGTGCCCTGACTTGCGTTAAAGTCACAGCACAGATAAAGGAATAGACACAAACATGCAGAGAATAGAAAGAATTCAGGGCATGGAAAAGGGAGGTTTGAACCAATCATATCTGGAACTCAGGGCTGCAGGGTAAGGGCACCCTTGCCGATGCCTAAACTGCATTCATAAGGACTCCATACCACTCTTAGTAGCTTTCCATAAATTACTTTTGTTTTTTTTCCTTGTCCCTATAAATGGGACCTTATTTTCCCTCCAGTTTTTGCAGGTTACAGGAATCTGTCTATATCTCTGTCTCTGTCTCTATTATCTATCTATCATCTATGTAAGCGTATATAAGATATATGTAACATAAAATATATATATATATGAAATAAAGAATATTAAACAGATATTTTAAGTCTTTGGTGCTTTTTATTCCTTCCGGCTGACCCAGCTTTTATCGAGTATCATTTCCCTTTCAACCAAATGATTTCTTTCAGCATTTCTTTTAGTTTAGGTCAGCTGTCAACCGATTCTCTCTCTCTCTCTCTTTTTTTTTTAAAGATTTTATTTATTTATTTGACAGAAAGAGACACAGCAAGAGAGGGAACACAAGCAGGGGGAGTGGGAGAGGGAGAAGCAGTCTTCCCGTGGAGCAGGGAGCCCGATGTGGGGCTCGATCCCAGGATCCTGGGATCATGACCTGAGCCGAAGGCAGACGCTCAACAACCGAGCTGCCCAGGTGCCCCTCCCTCATCTTTTATCTATCTGAAAATGTCTTTATTTTTTACTTCTTTTAAAAGAATCATTGGGGTATAAGTTGACTTTTTTTCTTTTGGCAATTTAAAGATGTTGTAGTTTGACTATAATATAAATATGTGTGTTTTCCTTGTATTTATCTCACTTGTCATTTGCCGAGCTTCTTGGTTCTGTGAGTTAATGTCTTTAAAAACATTTTGGAAAATTATTGGAAACTCCCCACTCTTTCATCTCTCTTTCTTGGGCTCCAATGATATGTTTTAGATCAGTGGTATTGTTCCAAAGTTCTTAGATATTACAATCTGTTTTTATTTTTATCTCTCTCTTCTCTTTGTGTTTGAGTTTGGGTAATGGCTATTGACCCAAATGTCTTCAAGTTCAGTGATTATTTTCTCTACTGTGTCCAGATTGCTTTTAAGCCCATCAAATGAATTCTTTGTAGTTAATATCATATCTTCATTTTTAGCATTTCATTTGATTTTTAAAATTTTCTCTCTGTTGAAATTCTCCATTTGTTTATATATGTTGCAGACTTATTTCCCATGTATATGGGAAGTATATATATATTTATATATGAGTATATATATTTATATATGAGAATATATAAGGGAACTTAGGTGTATACACACACACACACCAGAGGCCACTCTGGTTTGCTTATTTTAAGATGACAACCCACTTTCTCTCAGTAAGAAAGGATAGCACTCAGGCCCAAGGACATCCAATTAGATTGCCAAACCCATAGAGAAAGTGCTTTAACTCAATATGAAGGAAAATGTTATTTTCAAACAAGAAAAACAAAATCTTTTTTCTTTCAGTGGTAGTTATCACCGTGAGATAATAGAGAGGCATTTTGGCATAGCGTTTAAGTGGATAGAGTTTGAAGTCAGGCAACTGGAGTTGAATTCCTTGCTCTGGTGCTTATGAGCTCTTTAGTCTTGAGTAAGTTAGATATTCCTCTAAGTCTCAGTTCTTCATCAGTAGAATGTGGATAATGAGAAAAATAACTTTTTTCATAGGGTTTCTGTGAGGTTTAAATGTCATCACACCTAGATAGTAAGAGGCACAGAGAGAGAGGTCCCTCAGTTAATGTGAGCTGTTTTCCTTCTCTTACATCCTGTCTCACCATATCCCTTTCCCTCTGGGTTGAAACAAAACAACCAGTTTTGTGTTGGTCCCTGATAAATCTCTAGCATCCACCCCATTGCAGGCACTCAATAAATACTTGTTGAAAGAATAAATTAATAAAACTCTTTTCTGAGTAAGGCAATCCAAAATGTTGGGCTCACCAGGGATCAGACTTGCCTTAAACAGTATTTTCATAACCTATCCAGAAAAGGGGGGAGTGTTTTATCAAATATATTAGACTCCAGAAGACTCTAAAAATGGTATTGAAATTCCTGGCTCATACATGGGCATTTCAGAGAAAATTTTCAAGGCTATGAGGGGGGCAAAGAAATGGCAAAATAATTTTATTGACACACAGAAGGGGAACTTTCTGAACGTTTCCTTCATTCCATGAATGAGAATTGAGAATCACTGTAAATCTTGCCTAAAGACATCATCAGATCAGGCACGCCTGGGTTGCTCAGTTGGTTGAGCAGGTGGACTCCTGGTTTCTGCTCAGGTTGTGATCTCAGGATCATGATCTCAGGGTTGTGATCTCAGGGTCATGAGTGTCAGGCTCCACACTCAGAGGGGAGTCTGCTTCTCCTCTCCCTCTACCCCTCCTCCCCCCACCCCACACTCTCTCTCAAATAAAGAAAATAAAATCTTTTTTAAAAAGATACCAGATCAGGGACACCTGGGTGGCTCAGTCATTAAGTGTCTGCCTTAGGCTCCGGTCACGATCCCAGGGTCCTGGGATCGAGCCCCGCATCGGGCTCCCTGCTCAGCGGGAAGCCTGCTTCTCCCTCTCCCACTCCTCCTACTTGTGTTCCCTCTCTCACTCTATCTCTTTCTGTCAAATAAATAAAATCTTAAAAAAAATCTCAATTAAAAAAAAGATATCAGAACAATGTACTGCTTTAGGCAAAAGTGGAAATGAAGAGGTCATCAAGAAGATCAACAAAGTACACATAAATTTATCTTTATACATAGCAAGGTTCATTCTTGCCTGAAAAGCAAGTCTAATTCTATGGTAAAAAATGCTAAAGAATCAGGGAGACAGTATTTCCTGATACTATTTCACCAGTATAGAATAATTAGAAATATGTCTGTTTGTCTCATAAGGGTTTTTAAGAAGCATTTGAAGGAATGTAGAGTATGTCCTCACTGGTAAAGGAGGAGTTAGTCATTTTATAAAATACTTAAAAATCGCTTTATTTTTAGAATGTTCCCTTCTGTCATTGACATCTTAATGTACTGTAATTTGAAATGTTTTCATGTTGAGCAAGCAGAGCACAAGCACTTCGCAGCAGTGAGAATAATTGCTACTTAAATGTGCTATAAATCAATATATAATGCAAGGATGCACAATAATGGTTCAGAACATTTACTATGCTTTAATAGAAATAGTTTTTAAAAATCCAAAATACTGGATGGAATACTCATTATAGGTAAATTCTCTAGTTCTTTATTCACTATTTGTTAATGTGATACTCAAAACAGTGAAATTCATGATTTTAAAGATGTGCATGTGTAAACTTCACACTTTTTAGAGACTTTCAGGGAGGATATAATTACATATGTAGAAACACGAGTTAAAATGTAAAGGAAAGGATGCTTGTCAGGCTCAGTCGGTGGAGCAAGCGACTCTTGATCTTGGGGTTGTGGGTTCAAGTCCCACATTGGGTGTAGAGATTACTTAAAAAAAAAATCTTAAGATGTAAAGGAAAAAAATAAGCCATATTGTTTCTAAGTTTAAACATTTCTGCATGTCTCTAAAAACAATTTTGTGCACAGTTGAAAACTTTCTAATATAATGGGTAAGGGCAAAAATACTGCAAGTAAAAAAGTTTTCTTAGTGTCTAAGACCTGATTAGAACAGGAAAGTTCCAAAAATAGGAGGGAAAAGTGGATAGTGTGAGGTGGGACAACTTTTCCTGAATTCTAAGTCCAAAGCTTAGTCATTTGTAGAAAGAGTTTAAGAAAATGTTTAAAATAAATATACCTTTGTATTTATTTATTTGACAGAGAGAGAGACAGTGAGAGAGGGAACACAATGGAATTTTCTTTCTTCCTCCTATATCCTCCTGCAGTCTGGCATACTAGACTATGAAAAGACAAAAAGACAAATACTCTTATAAATAATGTAGAGGGGGTTAATCTAGACAATGCTTGATTATTTTGCAGATGTCTGGGGGCATTCAACATGAAGTCGTTACTGGCTTCCACCCTGCACCTTTGTTCTAGCTGCTCAAGGATGTCACTAAAACTCCAGGCTCTTTCCATCTTTCTGGTCTCATGCTTGGTATGTAATAGTGTTTTCCTCATGGTTACAAAATAGCTGCCTTAGCTCCAAACATCACATTTACAAATGACAAAGTCAAAAAACAAACAAGAAGGGAGGGCTAAGAGCCTCTATTATATATATATATAATATATATATCCTTTTATCAGGAAGAAAACTATTTTCTAGAAGCTCCTCAGGCAACTTCTCTTTTCTCTTTTGTTTCAATGTCAACAACAGTGTCACCTGCCTCCCCTAAAGGAATCACAACAAAAAGGAATGGATTATTTCCACTGAATTAGAAAAACTCAGTTTTTCTCCTGGGGCTAAGGACAGACCCACCTTCCCTGAGTATTCTGCTACCAAATCTCTGACCAAAATTGGATTTCTGTTAGGAAGGTTAAGGGCAAGATTGTTGTTTGGTCAGTAACCAGTAGCTCTTACTACACCACAGAGACTGGTAATATACACTTGAATGCCAATTTATTCATTTTTACTGAAAAGTATTATTGCCAAGAGAACTGGGCCCTTGGGTTCTCTAGCCAACATGTTATTTCTTTATAGAACAAAAAAAACCTTCAAGTGAAGTTAAAATATAATGAAAAAGCTACTAGAATCAGACGTAGAGGAGTAGTTATTTCTCTATGCTCAGGTTGATTCCTTTGCCTGCAATGCCTTTTCCCTTCTTATACTCCCACATACTCTTTAAAATTCAGCCTAAGCATTATCCCCTTTAGAAAGCTTTCTTTGTTACCCCCACCTTCTCCACCTGTACTCCCCACTCCCAGGCTGAATTACTTGCCTCTCTTCTGTATTACCATGGCATATACTGTGCATAACTATATCATTACACCTACTCTTTTCTATTGTACTTATCCATTTGTGTGTCCTTTCCACTAAATGTGAGTTCCTTAAAAGCAGAAACTTGTTTTTATAGATTTAGTAGTTAGCACAGAGCTCAGTACATGGAGATATTTGTGGAAGGCAGAATAATCACCCCTCTCCCAAAAGATTCTAAATTTTAATCCCTGAAACCTGTTGTGATGGTTTTATGTGTCAACTCTGTGGTATCTAAATGAGGTGTCTCTCGATCGGATGAGGGCCCCCAAATGTGGGGCAACGATTGGGTGGAAGCTGGTGGTGTGGGAGATGAAAGAATTTACCTGAGGCAGAACAAATGAGATAGAAGGGTCTTGAATACACAGCAAGGGAGCTGTGGGCGGGACAGGGGAGGGGAGAGGCTGTCTGCAATGTGGGTGTGGCCTGTTTTTAAAGGGGGAGGGTGAGGAGGTATGGCGAAGTATGGAATTCTCCCTTTTTTGGTAGCTGTGCCTGGTTGAAAGTAGCTCATTGGTCACTTAGGGCCTGTGGATATTTTGAGGTGGGTCACCTGATGGGCCTGTCTGTACTTCATCGCTCAAGGCTATTTGCCTAAAAGTGGTCTCTACAGACTAAGAGGGTGTTTTTGGATGAGATTAACATTTAAATGGGTGAACACAGATTGCTCCCCATAATGTGGGTGGGCCTCATCCAACCAGTCGAAGGCCTGAGTAGGAAAAGAAGACTAGCCCCCTTGAGCAAGAGGGAATTGTCCAGCAGGCTGCCTTCAGACTTTATCTGCACCATCCACTCTCCCGGGTCTTGAGCCTGCTGGCCCACACTGTAGATTTTGGACATGACAGCCTTCATAATCATATGAGCCAATTCCCTATAATAAATTACATAGATATATTGATTTTATTTCCATGGGGCAACTGGATAACACACCGGTGAATGTATTACCTTACATGGCAAAGGGAGTTTGCAGGTGTGATTAATTTAAGGGTCTTAAAATGGGAAGATTATAAGATTACCTGGAATTATTCGGCAGGCCCAATGTCATCCTTTTAAGAGAGAGGCAGAAGTGTCAGACTCAGAGAAGAAGATGTAATGAAAGAAGCAGAGGGCCAAATGACGGAACTGCTAGCTGGGGGTCCCAAACCAAAGATAATATTTAGAAGCTTGAAAAAAAAAACAAGGAAATTATTTTCCCCTAGAGTTTCAGAGGGTACACAGCCCTGTCAACACCTTGATTTTAGCCCAGTGCAACCCATTTTCTACTTCTCACCACCATAACTATAACATAATAAATTTATGCTATTTCAAGTCAGTATGTTTGTGGTAATTTGCTATAGCAGCATTAGGAAACTAATAGAGTGGTAAAGAAAATTTTTGAGTGACAAAATGAGAAGTATTTAATGCATTAAGCTGTTATGTAGCTTGCTACATACTAAACATTTTTACACATTCAGTCTTGATTCAAATATCCAAACCAAGATCAAGATATTACTATACCAAGCAAACCAAGATTCAGAAAAATTGAATAATTTTATGAAAGTATCATGTCAGTAATTGGTATAATAGGTATTGGATATGAAGGCACATTCCTCTAAGTCCCAGTGCCCCTAAGATATCCTGAGACATTCAGCTCTATCACAGAGCACCAAGGGATAGCCCTTTAGCCTCCCCCAACATCCTTCAGCATTCCTAAAGCAACTTAAATTGTAGTGAAAATAGTATGTGGATTTGCAAATGCAGTTTTCAAAACAGGTCCCAGCTTCTCATGATAGAAGGACTGCCTCCTGTAAGTCCCTTCCATAGGAAATACTGAAGCTGCCCGAGTCTGTCCACAGATTGAGTCCTTTGTGTAGGCTCCCACTTGCCATGGATTGAGACAATTAAATACTGGGGACCTGGTTTGCCTTTTACTGTCATATTTTGTATGTTTAGTAACTCCTATCTTTGAAAATATTAATGCAATCAATTAGACCCTAATCAGGGCTTCTTCAGGCAATGAGCTCATCTTTTAAGATGATTTTACATCTATCAGTGCATCCATTTCTTACAGATTTTACAAATTTATAATTAATTGAAACTCTATTTCCAACCTTATGTGCTTCGCCTCACCATTGCCCAATTTACTGCCTGCGCAACAATTACACAATGAACATTTAATGTCAATGTCCATTTGTGCAGAAAATCTTTTTAATGAGCAAATACTGATAAAGTTCTTGTGTTATAAAATACCAATTGAAATAATTCATAAGCTGGGACACCTTGGTGGCTCAGCCAGTTAAGCGTCTGACTTTGGCTCAGGTAATGAGCTCAGGAATCATGATCTCCTAGGATCAAGCCCGGCATCCGGCTCCCCACTCAGCAGGGAGACTGTCCCCCACCTTGTGCTTGGGCGTATGCACATGCATGCTCTCTCTCAAAGAAGGAAATAAAAAATCTTTTAAAAAAAATAAAGAGGGGCGCCTGGGTGGCTCAGTCAGTTAAGCGCCTGCCTTCAGCTCAGGTCATGATCCCAGGGTCCTGGGATCGAGCTGCGCATCGGGCTCCCTGCTCCGTGGGAAGCCTGCTTCTCCCTCTCCCACTCCCCCTGCTTGTGTTCCTGCTCTCGCTGTGTCTCTCTCTGTCAAATAAATAAATAAAATCTTTAAAAAAAAGAAATAATTCATAAACTGTAGAAACTCTTCTAAAAATGTAAACAGATGCAACCACAGGTTTCTTGTGAGTTATCATGTCTTGGTAGAGAAAGTCCTTCGGGAAATATATGTTATGTATAATGAATAATCACTTTTCTATACCTATGGATTAAATAAAAGTCTTGTTTCATTTGCTTATTTTGTAAAGAGAAGTCCAATTTTTATTATTTTTTAAATTTTAGAGACTATTAAAACTGCTTTATGCTGATGTATGAAAGAATTGACTGAATCTGACTATTTGACTAATTGAAGGGTACTTTTTGAGAACATGATAATTAGAAAAGATTGTGGTTAGAACATTTCTAATATGGTAACTTAGAATTCATCTATATAAAACCCATGTGGGTGGTCTCATCACTAGTACCCATGACTTTACACTCAGAGCATTCTTTTAAAATTTGAGAACTCTACATTTGCCAACCACACAAAGAATTTACTTAGTGTACACACATAAAGTACAGGTATCTTTACCAGTCTTTTTCTTAGATATATTCATTAATTTACCTCAAAATCTTAAGCAGGATGATGAGAAAATTTGTAACAAAGGCAAGTTCCCTTCTTACTATTTTCTGATTTCTAATCACAAACACAATTTATAATAGTAAATTTTTCAGAATAAATTAATACAGTAGGGATTTCTTTTAAATGCTTGTTTGGAATGCAAGTTACCTCAGAAAACTACCAGGTGTAAAACTTCAAAAAATACATAAATAAAAGCCGAAATCTGGGGCACCTGGGTGGCTCAGTTGGTTAAGCATCTGCCTTTTGGCTCAGGTCATGATCCCGGAGTCCAGGGATCGAGCCCCATGTCAGGCTCCCTGCTCTGCAGGGAGTCCGCTTCTCCCTCTCCCTCTCCCCCTGCTCCATCTCTCTCTCTCTCTCTCTTTCAAATAAATAAATAAAATCTTAAAAAGAAAAAGCCAAAATCCTTTTGATGAACTTTTTACCTTCTCTCTGCCAAACAGTTTTCAAACTTGACTTCTCCTTTTCCCTATTCTGCGCTTCCTGTTATCAAAGCATTCACTGGGTCCTGCCAATTCCGTGCCCTTAACATTCCCATCTGTGTATGTCCACTTCTGGTGCAGTTAGTTCTCATACTTCTGGCCACCATCATCTCTTTGCTTGGCTTAACTACAGCTGCCTCCTAAGTGGTTTCTCAGGTTCTTTGCCTCTGACCTCTACTACCAACCTCCTTACCCACAATCATCCTCTAAAATTCTAACAGACCACTTAGTCTTTGTAAAATAAAAAGCTAAGTGTGCCACTCTGCTGCGCAAATCCTTCAACAGCTCTTCAGTGCTCTCAGAATAAAGTTTACACCCCAAAGGTTGGCACGTGAGGTCTTGGATGATTTAGACCCTGTCTCGGTCTCCATATGTGTAGTCACTTCACAGGAAGAACCAGAAGGGCAAAAACTGCAGTTTTGTGGGTTTTTTAAAATCTTTGTATTCTCATTGCCAGCCCAGTGCCTGGAAGATAGTAGGCGTTCAATTAATATTTGTTAAGGAGTTTCTGGCCTAGTTTCGTGGTTTAAAAAATATGCTTTCAATTTATCAAGGCTTGTAGGAAGTGGACAAGCTTCGTGAATTCGCCATCAGCTCTCTCAGACTCAGCTTTAGGCTTGTTTCCCTGACCTTCAGTAGGCACTCATTCCCTTCAATATGGCACTCTGCTGTCCCGGCCTGTGTAACTCAACAGTGTGATACGGTAGTCAAGGGTTACTTCCCAGAGTACTGCCCAGGAAGCCCTTCCCCCTCATCAACTGAAAACCAACTCTAAGTTGCTCGAGTAGGGTCTATGCAAAAATTAGTATTTTTATTTCAATCACTAAAATTCAGTTTTGCTATTCTGAGGTAAAGAAATAGGATTTCAAATATATTTGCAAAACCCAGAAAGGTTAACAGTTTGCATCTGCATAAATAAATACTTTTACGTCTGGCAGGTTTTTAAGTTTTAAGCCAAGCTTTTCTCGTGATTTTGGTTTCAGATCTAAGCTACTTGGTTAACCATTCTAATGTTCCCTGACCATCAGTAACCATTCTCCCATTCCTGCCTCTTTAAGTAGTCCAATAAATGTACCAATTATGAATCTGATAGTATTCTATTCCATCACGAAACAAATTTCATCACCTAGCATTGGGATTCACTGGATGAAAGATGGTGATTAGCATAATTTAAGTGATGAGATAAATGTGTTAAACCATTAATAGGGATAGAGAGATTATATACTTGGCATCTTTGACCATATTACCACTAAGTGGTTGTTACTTTTTAAATAATTAACATCTTAATCTATACTTACATCCATCCACTCATTTATTTTTGCTGAAAATTTCTTGTTGAACCATCTCAGTTATTTCTTGGGATTCTACTATGTGCCAGGTTCTATTCAAGGCAGTGTGGATACAAGTCCTGGTGCCTAATAGGCAGAATCTCTACCCTGATGGAATTTATATTCATGGGGTAGAGACAGATGGGAAACTAAGTAGAGAATAATATAGTTCCAGCAACTGCTTACTACTATAAAATAAATAACATATGACAATAGGATGGAGTGATGAGAGGAGAAAGGCCAACTTTAGGTAGTGATTTCTCTGAGGAAATAAAGGCTCTCAATGATGAGATCTCAACAATGAGAAGGAGCTGGAGAAAGATACGGAGGAATAGTGGTCTAGACAGGGGAGACAAGTACAAGAACCCTGACACAGGAATAAACATGCATATTCTAGAAAGAAAAAAAAAAAGACCAGTGTGGCATTTTATGCAATCACTCTGGGCCTGAGCAAGACATAATGATGGAATGAATTAGTTTTAACACTGAAGATGTAAAGGGTTTGAATTTGGTATATATTTTGGAGATCCAACCAACAGGACTTGTTAAGGCATGTGGGGATATGAGGAAAAGACAGGTGCCTACATTTTTGACTTAAGTAACTGGGTAGGTGAAGGTGCCATTTGCTAAACTGTAGAATGTCAAGGAGAGTTCTCTTTGGAATTTATTTGTTCTCCTTGGAATTGGATAAATATATAATACATCCAAAAAGAAATGTCAAGGGGCGCCTGGCTCAGCTGGTTAAGCGACTGCCTTCGGCTCAGGTCATGATCCTGGAGTCCCGGGATGGAGTTCCTCATTGGGCTCCCTGCTCAGCGGGGAGTCTGCTTCTCCCTCTGACCCTCCCCCCTCTCATGCTCTCTCTCTCAAATAAGTAAATAAAATCTTTAAAACAACAACAACAAAAAAAAAAAAAAAAAAAGAAATGTCAAGTAGGAAGTGGAATATATGAGTATGGAATTCAAGAAAGGCCAAGAGTGGAGCTTTCATCAAACACTTCTTGCAGCAGGCTATTTTGTTCTGTATTGACTTAAAGTTCAGATCTGTGGCCACCTGCATCAATAGGATATTGACGGAAGGCCCAAGAACTGAGACCACCTGTGTCAACACAACTTAGCTATTTGTTCCAGAAAACTTTGCCCAAAGAAGATAAAACCATAAGCCAATAAATAACTTCACTGTTTGCTTTAGGAAATCCCTGCAAATGAGTTTATCTGAGACAACAGTCTCCCTTACCAAACCATGGTTTATTTATCAAGACTAACTTCAAAATTCTCACCTCACTATGTCTACCAACCCTCAACTATTATTTCACACACTTGCCCAATCCCAATTTGGCCCTCACTTTGAAATACCTGCCATAAACCCTTTGAGTCCAGACTTCCCAAATCCTATACAATCCTTCTCTGGCTCTTCCCTCTTGATTCTGTTAAGGCACTGTTTTCCCTGACCTCAGTGACTTAAACTGATAAATAAACTGATGCTTGCTTGTTAACCGTTTGTCTGCTTGTATTTTGAGGATTTCAAGATTCTTTGCTGTTTTTGCTTCCCTGCCTTTATAGTAGGTGTTAGCCTATAAGTAAGTGTTTACCCATCTGCTCTGAGACTCACAATTAGCAAAACGAGATTTCTGAAGTTGGGAGGACCCTTAGATATTTATTCTAATCAATTTACTTTACCAATGGGAAAACTGAAGCCAGAAGAACTGTGACTTGTCTAGTGTCACAGATAGTAGCTACTAGATCATAAGACATAGAACTTGCAGTCTGACACTCATCATAGGAGAATACATAAGCTCATGCTGAGCAAGATGAAATAAATTATATTTTTCTATTTTATTATCTATAAGCTTCCTAGCAGGTGAGAGAGCAGTCTGACTGCTTTCATTTTTGTTTGTGGTTGTAATGCTTTTGCACTATTTGCCAGGCTGGCCAAGGCACCAAGTGCATGCATTTATAAAGATATTAGTAAATTTTAATTTACATTTTGCCAAAAATCTAGATATTGAAAGTTCATTAATCATCAGAAAGATACAGAAACATCAGCTGCCAACCATACGGTTCCTGATATAGCTGCAGTTTTCTCTTTATGTATACAAGAAAGGAGCAAAAACAAAACACAAGGAAACAACAACCGAGAAAACCCCAATTCACCAAGTCAATGACATATCCTTCTCAGAGGGCAGGATCTGCCATGTAAAATATTCAAGAAGTTAGAGCCTCTTCGAATACTCAAGACGTGGAGTCCCTTGGAAGAAGCTGAAATATACAGATTTGTTATGAGTACATCTTGCCATTTTGACTCAAATCTGGTAAACATTGTGGGAAATCTCAAACATTTTCTGTAATAATACTGTACCAATGCAGTGGATGCCTATGGCACTCTTTTCTCCTCATTGCTTTATTTCAGAAGTTATCTCTGCCGACTCCATCCATGTAATGACAGTGGGAGCAGCTCCATAGTGACTCCATGCTGTCAGGGCTTCATGACTCCACGCCCTCACCATAGTGATTGCGCTAGAGGTGAACACTTGGCTCATGTTGGACAATGGGCCAATGGACTGGAGATCAAAAGGGTCTAGTCAGCCTCTCACTGCCTAAATTATAAATGTATAAAACTCAGGAGTTGCTGTTAGCTGTGTTCTGCTATCTGCCGCAGGGAACAAAGGAGGCCACATTTTTGCTTGGGTGTTCCACACTGTCTCTGAGCCCAAAGACAAATGGTGGTTGATGCCATTCAAACCAATCCTCACTTATCCACCCTAATTACCGAATTAACACCAGACAATTGAAAAGAATAAAAAGAAAAGACAAAAGGTCTTGAGAAGGAAACATTATCAAATACCTGCCCATACCCTATGCCCTGAAACCAAGGCAGTAAATTATCATTTGTACATTTTCCACGTACCAGGCGTTATTCTAAGTATTTTATATGCTTTGTCCTATGTAGTCCTTACTACAATGCTATGAGAAAAGTACTTTTATTATCCTCATTTTATAAACAAAAAAACTGAGGCATAGGAAGTTTGAGTGATAGAACCAGGGCTCAACCCAGGCAGTCTGACTCTAGATCTCTGTATCTATAGCAATAGAGCCTCTATATCTATAACCTGGGATCATAAACATGACATTATGATGCCTTTCATTAAGGAAAAAACATGGTCAATTCTGTGTTGTAGAAAGCCTTCTCTGAGGAGATAGACAATAAACAAATAAAGTAAAACACGTGGAATGTCAGGTGATGATGGCAAGTGCTATAGAGAAATAAAAAGCAAAGGATAGGACAGGGAGGGCTGGGGGTAGGGCTAGTGGGCAGTCACAGTTTTACATAACGGAGTCAGGGAAGGCTTCTCTGAGAAAGGGATACTTGAACAAAGGTGTGAAAGAAGGGAGATGTCTGTAGATGTCTGGGCAAAGAGCCTTCCAGGCAGAGAGTTCAGGAGTAAAAAGACCTATAGGTGAGAGTGTGCTTAGTATATTCAAGGACAAGCAAGGAGGCATGGATGATAAGGAAGTGGAAGTGGGAGATGAAGTCCAGATTCTGGTAGGGATCAGAGGTGGTCACTCTAAGCACTCTGGCTTTAACTCTGAAAGAGATGGACAGTCATTGCAGGGTTTTGAGCAAAGGAGTGACATGATCTCACTTGTGTTTTATAAAAATTGCCCTGTCTGCTGTGTTGAGAATAGATGGTAGAGGGCAAGTCCCCAAATAAAGAGATTAGTTAGGAGGCCATTATCCAAGTAAGAGACAATGGCAGCTTGAAACTGGTTGGTAGCAGTGGTAGTCGTGAGAAGGGGTAGGAGTCTTGACACATTTTGAAAGTAGAGCCAACAGGATTTGCTGATGGATTGAATGTGAGTAAGAGAAAAGGTTGGGGGAGGGGATGAAACATGACTCTAGTTGTTCATCTGAGCAACCAGAAAGGTGAAGTTGCTTTCTTCTGAGATGGGTAAATCTGTGGGAGGAACAGGTTTAGGAGGTGGTGGGAGAAGATCAAGAGCTCGACTTTGGACATGTTGAGTAGTTAGATGTGCCACTTAGACTTCCAAGAGGAGACACTGAGAAGCTGTTGGATATACAAATCTGGAGTTCAAGGGAACAGTCTGGGCTGGAGAAGTAGATTTAGGAGTCTTCACTGAAAGGACTATAAATAAAGCCTTGAGATAGATGAAAACGACTAAAAGTGAGTGTAGTTGGAGAAGAGATCTGAAGACTGAGTTCTGGGGTACTCCATCTGAAAGAGGACATTAACATTAATGGAGTTAAAAAAATTTGCAGGATATTATGGGAAAGGACCACATTATTTTTCAAAGGTATAAAGCTTAAGGGTTGTTCAGTTGCGTAGCTGGAGCAGTTCTCCCTACCAGGGTGAGGCGATTTTATGAGCACAGAATGAGGGACAGTTGTGGTTACATAGACATCTGCACTTTTTATCCCAGCTTCTTCCTCCAGAATTTAAAAAAAAAAGGAGGGCGCCTGGGTGGCTCAGTTGGTTAAGCGACTGCCTTCGGCTCAGGTCATGATCCTGGAGTCCCAGGATCGAGTCCCGCATTGGGCTCCCTGCTCAGCAGGGGAGTCTGCTTCTCCCTCTGACCCTCTTCCCTCTCGTGCTTTCTATCTCTCATTCTCTCTCTCAAATAAATAAATAAAATCTTTAAAAAAAATAAAAATTAAAATTAAAAAAAAGGAAAGAAAGAATCACATAAAATACTGAAACCAAGATCAGAAACGTCTGTGCCAGAACAGTTTTGGTTGTACAAATGAGGCCATGAGATAGACTCTTTGTCTTTACTTACTGACTCTTTGTCAGTAAATATCACTCGGGTTTAACACTATCAATGAAGCAAATGACAGCAAGACTGAAAAATGTTCACTCTGGCTGATCTTTTCCAGACTGGTTTCAACATAGGGTTGATGAGCGTATATATACATTTGGTGTGGGATGGGATGCAGAAGATAGATTTAAATAGGTAATTCAAAAGTGAGAAAATGAAACTAGAAAAGATAGACTTTATTTTTCAAAAAGGTTATCTACATATTAAGCATAATTTTCAAAAAGGCTAAAATCAAAACTCTCATATAGCTATAAAGTGAAGACATGTCAAAGATTATCATTATGTATTTTAAATGAGGAAATTGTAAAGATGTTACAACCAATCTGAAGGCAGAAAACCACAAATTTGTGTGGAGAAAAAGAACACTGAAATGAATTTAACAAATGACTGCAAAACTGGCTTGTTCCATGGGGATGGGTCGGGGGGAGATTGAGCAGTAGGGAAGAGAAGGGTTGTCTGTCTGCCCACTGGACAGAAGTTATGTGTGTATCTATAGACAAGAATTAGTCACATAACAAGGTGACTAGAGGGGCTAGGAAACTAAGTGAAGAAACTCCATCAGAGTTCACTCGCAGTGCTCATATATTCGAGTGCATTCCCCTGAGACTGGAGGATAGGAAGGGAGAGTACAAAGACAGAAAAGCAGTGGGTTTGGAAAAAAGTAGAGGTAGTTGACATACGATGGTCTCTTCCTGATGCAATGGTGATATCATTGTTTCAAAAACCATAAATCATTTACAAGGCAGAGAATCTGGTATAAAACTCTAATAATAAATTGAACTCTCATTTTAACGCTGAGTTTCTTGGTAGCAAAGGCAAAAATGGAAAGGTGGCAATTATGTAATTCTGAGTGGCACACGAAAAGAAGAATGTAAGTTCTTCTGGAAATACAGGTTTGACTGCTAAGAGTGAGGAGGTTGTGAGCCGTGTCAGGGAAGAGGGTGAAGGTTCAGAAGTCACTAAGCAGAATGCAAGATGGAACTGACTAAAAACAAGTAAAAGAATTTTTAAGCTAGGATGTGGGACTGCAGGGGTTAGAGACATGTGTAGGTTTGGAGTAAAGAGTAAATAAACTCTTCCAAGAAGTCTTTCTTGGTAATTATAGGCTGGGCTAAGGTGTCTTCTGACCCCTTGCAGCACCCCAGGTCTACCTCTTTGTGGTAGTCAGCATCTTGTTCCACTGTTTCTTCTGTTTCTCTCTCCGGAGCTCCAAGAATTCAACAACATATTTCCAATGCCAAGTACCGTTGCCTGACACTAGTGGATCTCAGGGAAACTGGAGACGGCCGGGAAGGAATGAGGGGAAATGTCTTAGCTCATCGTTTGGGCTGCTATAAAAGAATACCAGAGCCTGGGTAGCTTATAAAAAACAGAAATTTATTTCAGTTCTAGAGGCTGGAAGTCCAAGATCAAGGTGCTGGCGGATTTGGTGTCTAGAGAGAACCTGCTTCCTGGCCATCTTCTTGTTGTGCCCTCACACAGTGAAAGGAGCAAGGGAGCTAGCTATCTGAGGTCTTTTCTTGAGGGACCCTAATCTCAGTGGCAAGGGCTCTACCTTTACAGCAGAAGATATGAACACAGACTGATTAATTGGTTGCACAGGGTAAAGGATGGTTCTCTCTGGGGCAGTAAGCCTGGAGGAGGCCAGCACTCACTCCATGGGCACCCTGGCCTTTCGCATCTCTCCTCAGACTTGATAATGTCAAGAACCAGTTACCTTCCCACAGAAAGATGTGATGGGAAGCAGTGGCAGCGAGAGAGAGCAGGACTTACCTGTGGCTTGGGGGTACTCTACCCTGCTGTTTGATGCTTTGAATTCTACAGTTAAGAGTTCAATTAAATCCCTTACATTGATTTTTTGTTCTGTTTTATAACTTTTTTCCTGACTATCAAAGTAATATGCTTTTATTGTAGGTAACTAGCAAAAAAGAGAAAATGACAAAGAAAAAAAAATTTCTACCACCCAGGTAGGAGTACTGTTAACATTTTCCTGCTTCAACTGATACCTCTACCAGAACGTTGAAGAGTGCCTATTGCCCTGCACCCTAGGTTATAACTAAAAATTATTTGTGGAAGGCACTGAAGTCAGCACAGAGCATCAGAATAGTTTTGCTCCCAATATAATGTTATTTTGACTAATCTGCCTCCATTCTGGGAGAAGACAACAGTAGAGCTTTTTCAGTCTAAATATAAATGTGTTGTACTAGCATAGTGTTACATGATAAAATTAAAATTCAGACAAAAAAAATCTCTTATTTTTATGAAAATCTTTCTTTTAGAAAATTCAGATACAAAAGAAAATAGAGTATCAATTTAAATTATCTTTAAGAGAAATATCTTGCAAGAGGCACTTGAAAAAATGTTTTTAAAATATGTATAATCTCCAATAGAAAGCATGTATGTTTGGGCAGTGAATTGTGCAAATTAATTCCATGTGCAATCACAGAATAATCATTTCATGTTATTATGCTTTAATATGGAGGAAAAAGAAAAATTCTAGCTTTCCTTTGGTAGTTTGGTTTTTTTAGTTGCTTGTGCCAGGTTCTTTATGTATATGATCTCTAATACAAATCTCAGCAAGGAAGATTTTATTTTTTACTTTATTAAAAAAGAAAATTTTTTAAGTAAGCTCCACACACAACATGGGGCTTGCACTTGTGACCATGAGATGAAGAGTCACATGCTTTACTGACCGAGCCAGTCAGGTGCCCCTAAGGAAGATGTTTTTATTCTGATTTTAGAGATAAGAAATCAGGCTGAGGTATTTGAACTGGCCTACAGACTCCCAGAAAGACTTCCAGAGAGATACAATAAGGTTTCATGTGAACGAAAATGACGGGGATCCTGACCTTCAGCTAGTGACAAGAGGGACAGATGGTGCAAAACCTCAGTGGAAATGTGAACAAGTGGACACTTTTTGTTACTTCTGAACTTTAATATGTTATAAAATTGGCATTGAACTGTTTTTGTTTATTAAACTATAAGGAGAGAACAAACAAGAAAAAAGAGAAATTTTTTTAAAAAGGAAAACGAATAAAGAAAAGTAAAAATAGAGACCTAGAGAATGTCCAGGCGCTGAGTAGGGTATTATGTAATTTTTTTAAAGCAGGCTCCCTGCCCAGTGTTGTGCCCAATGTGGAGATTGAACTCAAGACTCTGAGATCAAGACCTGTGCTGAGATCAAGAGTCGGAAGCTTAACCGGATGAGCCACCCAGGTGCCCCGGGGTAGTGTAATTTTGAAGGCATTTCGGTATATTTGGAGATAGGAAAGCAGAGGACTACGTAATTGTAGAATCAGGCTGAGCTGGAAGGTTAGTTGGATGGTCCCACAGGTGAGGCCCTGAGCCATCTCTCTTGTTCCGTTTTGCCAGCTGGCCCCACCACAGGGATGCGCCTGCCTCATAGGCAGGCGGTTGTGTTTGTGGGTCAGGACATCCCTCTCTTGGACAGGCAAATCCTCATACATTTTTGTTCCTTTTCTTTTTCAACCTTTTTGCTGTACCTGCTTTCCACTCCCCCAATGGTGTTATCAGTCTTTCTTCAGATGGAGTCTGAGTACTTGGTTGGAGGCAAGCTATGCTGGGCAGGAAGTGTGGTATCCAGCTTACAAAGACATTAAATGCTCCCACATCAGGCTGCCACTCCTGTATGAGCTTGGACATGCTCCTTGATCTCCCTTTGCCTCAAGTCTCCTCTTCTGTAAAATGGGAATCTTTTCAAAAAATATTTATGAAACACCTACTGTTGGCCAAGAATTGTTTGACCTTCTCGAGGATAGAGCCATTAGCAAAACAGAGAGCTTATTTTCCAATGGGCCAGACACACTTTAGCCAGATATATGCTCTAATGACAGATATTAAGTATCTGAAGAAAAATAAAGGAAGTTAAAGGGACAAGAGTGACAGATTGATATTTTAGATGGTCACAGAAGACCTCTCTAAATAAGTGGTATTTGAGCAGAAACATGAAAAGAAGTGAATGAGTCATGCTGTAGATCTAGGGGAACAAGAAGAGTAGAGCAAAAGCCCTAAGGAGGAGCAGACTCAGTGTGCTCAAGGAAGAGCACAGTGCAAAAATGCAGCGTGGCTTATGTGGAGTCTGTGGGACAGAGCAGCTGAGGGCCAGATCATCCAGGATTTGCAGGCCTTCATAAGGAATTTAGATTGATTCTGAGTGTGATTAGAGTGTAGCAATTAAGTTTCAGTCACAGGAAAAAGAAAATACTTGCATTATTTAATGAGAAAGGGTGCTTATAAAACCATTAAAGAGGGTATCAAACAAGCTCTAAGCTGATCCTCAGGAATGAGATCCAGAACACCACCACCAAACCAGCCTGCCAGAAAAGCTACTCTCTCTGCCACCATCTGGAAGATGGGCAATCAAGAGTTTGCAAAGGGCAGCGCCAGGGTAGCATCCAACTCTTGATTTAGGCTCAGGTAATGGTCTCAGGGTCGTGGCACCAAGCCCCACATCTGGCTCGGCACTCAGCAGGGAGTCTGTTTCTCTCCCTCTCCCTCTGCTCCTCCCCCTGCTTGTGCACTCTCTCTCTAAAATAAATAAATAAATCTAAAAAAAAAAAAAAAAAGAGTTTGCAAAGGAACAGATAATTTCCAGGATAGATGCCGTGGCTGTGACCCTGGGAACAGGAAGCCTTCATTGCTGCTACCACAACCATCTCTGAACATCCACACCAATGCAAGCATGGTCTCTGTGATCACTTATCGGCTATCACAGTCCAAGCAGCTAGAACATGGGCTCCATGCACTTGCACCCTCCCAATTTCTCATACGTGTCCAAGCCATAGCTGCAAGAGAGTCTAAGAAACTTGTCTTTCAGTTTTCCAGTCCCTGCAGGGTGAGAAAGTACCCTGGAAGACCGGAATGGATGCTAGAGGCCACTAGGAGAGTGAGGAGGATGAGTGGTGGGATATGATGTGTCTTACATTTTATAGCACAGCCACCCTCACTGCTGCATAAAGAACCCACTCTAGTAGGTCCACAGAAGAAGTAGAACCATTAAAGGGCTACAGCAGTGGATTAAGTGAGAGAGAGAGCCTTAGCCTAGAGTGGTGACCACAAAAAAACTAAGAAATGGTGAAATTATATATTTTGTAGGTGGAGCCTAGAAGACTTGCTGATGTGTATAGGGTGTGACGAAAGTAAGGAATCTAGGACATCTTCAGGATTTTGATGCAAACTCCTGGATCAATAGTAGTGATGTGTACAGAGAACACTGGGAAAGATATGAATTATGGGGAGAAAATACTCCCATTTATCTCAAGCAATAAAGAATACTTCAAAATTCTTAAAAGCAGTAACTGGCACAAACTAAATATTCAATTATGGATATCAACTATTCCACTATTCCTTTTAATTAAAATAACATTTTTGTCTAACTCCTTGGAGTTGAGGTCACCAAGGTTGAAACATATCCCTGAATGGTCTTCGAGGCAGAAAGAGACAGCAAAATGCCCAAAATCTGGTATTCTGAGCCAGCTACTTCCCAAAGCCACAGCAACCATTATTAGGTCGCAAAATCTTTCAATATTTCTTTCTGGAGCTATGGATGAAAACTCCAATGGAATTTAGTGCTTAAGCTGAATCAAGATTATTCCTTTTGCCTGGACTGGAAGAAGGCCTGGGAGAGGTCTCCTTTCCCATAGACCAGCAGGACAGGGTGGACTCCACCATGCCCAGTTTATGGCACTAGCCACATGAGAGATAATTCACAGAAGCTCTTAAATGGAAATCCAAAAGAGGAGAATCCAAAAAGAGAAATACAAAGACAAGAGGAGAACCCAAAGTGGGGGGTGGGGGGCACACACAAATGCAAGGATGTATCTTCCCATGTGATCTTAATGATGGCTAACCTAATTACTAAACATTCTACAGGAACCTTATTCTGAGAACTTTTCTTATATTACCTCTTTTAATCTTTACAACAAACTCTAAAGTAGGGTTATTATCCTCATTTAATGGATGAGGAAATTGAGGAATAGAAAGGTTAAATAACATGCCTAAGTCCGTACAGTTAGTAAGTTGCAGAGATGGGATTTAACTCAGGCTAATTGATTCGAGAGTTCATGATATTAAATACAGCCTAACCAATTACACCTTTAGCTAAGACCTATATCAATACTGGGGATGGGTTGTACTGACAGCAGATAATGGCAGGATATAGCAGCCATTTTGGTTGGGAAGTCCTTAGGTGAATCTAGTTTGAAGTGTGCCACTATCAGTAAATTATTTATAGACCCCTTTTATATTGGTTAAGGTAACACTAGCTGCTGTAACAAACAACTTCAAAATGTACAATAGCTCAAACACAATATTTATTTCACATATACATAAAGTCTAAAATGATTGCTTCTGATGGCAGATGGCTTTCCTCTAAGAACCAGCCCATCTGTGTCTCCTTCATCAACACATGACTTCCAAACTACAGTGTTCGTCTCCATCAAACTACAGAAAGGGAAAAGAACATGCCAGGGGTGGGGCTGGGCGGGGGGAGTCTTACAGACCAGTTCTGGAGGTGGCATACATCTTCAACTCACATTTGATTGACTAGAACTCAGTCACCCATCTGCATATAACTGCAAGAGGAGACTGGGAAATGTTGCCTAGCTAAGTGCCCAGCTAGCCTCTCTACCACAACTGATTTCATTCATAACAAGAGTTCTCTCAATTTTACTCTCAAAAGGCAACTGGAATTTTCATTTGAGGATAACCTTGCTTTCTTCCCCATGTAAAATTTACATTCAGGTCAAATATACCACGTGACTCTTTCCTTCTCACATTCAGTATGCCTATGGAGAAAAAGTTCTACATTCATTTCTTGAAGGTTTTAAAGTAAATAGCTCTTCTCTGGTAATGTCTGTAACTTTTTCCATTACTTCCCTTTTTACTACTTTAATAGGGCATTATATCTTGCAGAAAGTTGTAAAGCTTTCGCATTTATAAAGACCCCTTTAAACCTTAACTGATAAAACATTTACAATCTTGTTATGCTTGTTTAATTTATCGATGCCTAAAATTTTATGTCCTGATGTGGACAAATATGTAACAATGCCATTTTTACCCATAGAAATTTACATATTAATGAAGAAGATTAGGTGCTAACAAAGGTTGTAATGATGGTATCCTTATAGAAAACTTCTTAGATTTTGCTTAGATGTTCAGGAATGTTCCTTTATCTTCTCCATGTTCCAAACATTCCTCTGTCATTACACATATTTTAACTTTGGTTTTCACTAATGACTCTAACTCTGATTCCAAATGTGTGGTGGTTCTCCCAACACCATCAAGTAATCCTCCAACACCTGCAGGGTGTCCTGCAATTCAGCTCAATTCTGATACTATCTACCTGGAGATAAAGATCCCATGGGCTAAGGGCTCAGTCCCACAAGACTGTCCTTCATCCAACTCCAGATGCCAATTGTAAGTGCAGGTTGTCACCTGTGCTTCTGACCAACCAGCTATAGACTGAGGGTTCCAGTGACCCCCCCACCTTTGGTTTAATTAATTTATGAGACTGGCTCATTAATTATTGAGAACTCAGGGAAACATTTTACTCACTAGATTGCTGGTTTATTGAAGGAGACTATAACTCAGGAATGAGTTGGAAGAAATGCATAGGGCAAGTTATGGGGAAAGGGCACGAAGCTTCCATACACTTGAGAGCACCACTCTCCCTGAATCTCCACATGTTGACCAACCCTGGATGCTCTCTGAACTTTTGGGTGTTTATGGAGGCTTCATTACATAGGCAACTGATGAAAGCATTGGCCACTGGTGACTGAACTCAACCTCCAGCTTCTCTCCCCTCCCAGGAGGTCAGTAGGGAGCCGGGGAGATTGAAAGTTCCAACCCTCTAATGACATGGTTGGCTCCACTGGAAACCAGCCCCCATTCTTTGGTTACATAGCAGCTTTCCAAAAGTCACCTCATTAACATAACAGAAGATATTTTAATTGTTCTCAACATTCAGGAAATTCCAAGGATGTTAGAAGCTCTGTGCTAGAAATGGAAACAAAGACAAAATATATATTTCTTATCATAAATCATAATATTATATTCACCTATTAAACTAATTACAATAAAAGATCAGAAAATGGACACAAGACAAAAAGCCAATATTTTTCATTTAATCCTCCCACTCCCAACCCAAAGTGGGAAGTCATGTCTTCCTCTTCTGCTTTTCCAGAGCACTTTACCTGTATTTCTCTTGACAAACCTCATATACACTTCTTGCCTTGTTTTGTACTTAGTTATTTCTTTCTTTCTTAAAAGATTTATTTATTTATTTGAGAGAGAAAGAGCACAAGCCAGGGGAGTTGGGGAGAAGGGGAGAGAGAGAGGAAGAAGTAGACTCCTTGAGCAGGGAGCCCGATGTGGGACTTGATTCCAGAGCCCTGGGATCATGACCTGAGCTGAAGGCAGATGCTTACCCGACTGAGCCACCCAGGTGTCCCTGTAGTTATTTATTTATCTTATAAATAAAATAATGTCTTATCTCCCCTACTGCTGTTACTTCTTTTAAGGAAAAAGATCCCATCTAACTACTTCTCTGTAGTGCTTTCCATATAATATGAGCACAGTAAAAAATACCGATTTAAACTCTTTTATTTTTTATTTTAGCTACAAATGTTTCTAAAAACATTGAACTACATGAAAACATTTTCTTTTAGCCCTGCCAAAGTATCCATTCATCCAACAACTAAAACAACAATAAAAATTAATAAGTGAGTAGCAATGATAAACAAATCATTATAGTGCCAAGAGCTGAAGTACATTTATGAATAAAGAATGAAATTTGGACTAGAGACAGTCACTAACTCATCTTAAAACTAAGCTAAAAACAGCTGGACAAAGAAATTGACATTTAAAATTTTAAGTTAGAGCGATGAGGAAAAAATTCCAGGCATAGAAAACAACATAAGAAAAGGCAAGGGACTATGCCTCAGGCAACAGACATTTAGGAAAAACAAAAATCTCAAGGTGATAAGAGACTTCTCATTCATCTTCAGTTCTTCACCAATAACCACTGAGTGGCATTTTGCTGAGTAAAATCAAAATGCAATTAGAAAAACATGGGGTTTATTCTTGATAAGCTAAAAATCTACTAAAGGACCTTGAATCCAAATGGGAAATCTTCCACGCCACTAAATCCTCATTTTTCCATATTTATTGCATACCCACATATTTGAGTATGAGTTCTCTGGTGTTACATAACATATGAACAAGAATCAGAGTTTTCCCACACTCATTACATTTATATTTTGCTCCTGTATGGTTTCCATAATTAAGACCTGATTTTGACTGATTTTTCCATTCTCCTCATATGAATGTGGTTACTGTCCATTATGAACTCTCTGATATCTAATTTGAACCAATAAAGAATGAGTATAAAAAATAGGCATTTTGTAAGGGGGTATGTTTGCCAGGATATACATATGTCATTGTATGCTTTCTTGGGTCCTTTGATGTCTTGTTTATTCACTGTGGTGCTCTGCTCCCAGAACCAGTCACTCTTACACAGAAGTCTACAAGAATTACGATGATATTAAACTGAAGTCTAATACAGGACTATGGAGAGGCTTTGATATCTCTTTCTCTCAGCCATTGAAGTCCCTTCCAAGGGCATAGAGCTTGATGACTAGAGCACAGTTTGATGTCAGCCTCCACTTGCCTCCTGCCAGGCCTGGTGCCCTTGTGCAGGATGCAACTGGTATATCCATCTACCAGATCCTTGCAAACACATGGGGAAGAAAGCCTTGGACCTTCATCCACCTCCACTTACCTTAGCCAATCAAATCATCACTGAACATGCTCAAGGAGGAAGGGCTTTGTAAAAATCAACCTCTCCCAAGTTAATAAAAAACAAGGGGGAGTGGGCATTGCTAATACAATACAGACAGAAACTATCATTAAGACACATTGTAAAATAAGTGTTTTTGGTCCACAATTTCTATGATCTCTGTGATATTCTGGTCTTCCATGCTAACCCTGCTTTCTGGAGTCTATGGTATAGGACTTTAAAAACCAAAATCAAAACAACCAAAAAAAATGACATCTGGGAGTTGACTGAAGATAATGAAGACCTCAAACATAATTTTGGCACATTAGGTGGCTGAGTGAAAAAAAAAAAATAGAATTCTTTTTGGACTATGCTGCACTGACCCAAGACACAGAACCCAAGCTTCTGATCTTCCTGAAACAAGCTGATGTCCACAGGCCACTTTACTTAGTAGGGCACCCACTGCTGTAGTATTCATGACACAAGACTCTGCAGCATGAAAAAATTTCGAAGAAACTTATCACATAGGCAGTGCTGGAAACTTTTCCTCCCTGCTGATAGCTACAAGTTTGTGTGCAAACTTGAAAGAATATCTAATACTGGTACCTTCTTGACATATCTCTGAATAGGGTACCATCTCCAGGGGAAATTTTTATCTTAGAAGAACTACCCAATCCAAATCTTCAGACTTACCAAATCATGCAAACAACTGAACAGGACCTCTGGTTGCTCTGCATATAAAACTAAGTATGAAGGAATTTTCTGGTAAAGAAATCAGTTGAAAAATATAAACCATTGGGGTGCCTGGCTGGCTCAGTCAATAGAACATGTGACTCTTGATCTCAGGGTAGTGAGTTCAAGCTCCACACTGGGCATGGAGCCTACTTAAAAATAAAAAACAACAACAAACCATTAACAAGTAATCCATAAAGGATAAATATAAATTCTTGGGTCCTTGCTTTCAGACCCAGGGAATCTCTAAGTATGGGACCCAGGAATCTGTATTTTTAAGATGTACCCTGGTGATTCTAATATAGATAGACCTTGAGAACCACCAAGCAGATAAAAGCTGCCTAACAACTTACTCTAGATATTTACACATTGTTCATTCATTCAAAAAACATATGTCCAGTGTCCTCATGGAGTTTATATTCTAATGTGAGGAGAGAGGCAATAACAAATAAGTAAATAACCATATATCGGGACCATAGGACACATGGTATGAAGTTAGTTCTACATACCCAAATATGGTAGGACATGAAGATAAAGTGCAATGGGATGAGAGAGAGGGAATGCTACTTTTAGACAGGGTGGTCAGAAAACCTGGAAGAAGTGAGAGGACGGTAATATATATATCTGAGAGAAAAATATTATAGTATGAGAAAACAATGAATGCAAAGGTCCTGAGGCCAGCACAGCCTGAGAGTAGTGAGGGGTGCCAGATTATGAGGGCCCTACGTGCAATGGTAAGTATGTTGCCTTTTATTACCATGGAAGGTTTTGAGTAGAGCAGTGGCATGGCCTAACTTACTTTTTAAAGGAGGCATCCAAGTGAAACAATTTTATGAATCAAAAAATTCAGTGAACTTGTTGTCCTATTTATAACACGAAAGTTTGAAGAAAGCTAGGATTTTAAAAAGTATCAGTGTTATCAGTTATGTGAATGTTAGTAAAAAGTATCAAAGAGCACATTTTTAAAATAGTAAAGGCAAAACAGGTAAAATTGGTTATAATCAAGTCATAGTCATGCCTCCTTAAAACAGCAGGTTTGAGAGTCAAATAAACCAGGTTCAATTTCAAGTTCTGCCTTCAGCTTTCTCACTAGCAAAATAGGAGTCATATGTACTTCCTAGGTCACTGTGGAAATTAATTAAGATTATATATGCCTAGCAAGTAGAAGGTACTCTCTTATGGGTAGCCATTATTATTAGTGTTATTTTGTCTGCATTGACTGACTATTCCACAAAATGGGAGAGTATTGGTCAATACTAATATTTCATTTTTTTCATCTCCTATGCTGCATTTTCCAAATCTATCTTCCAGGTTACTCTTTTTTGCTACCACATGTACTCTGCTAGTTAACTCATCCATTGAGTTTTCATTGCAACAATTATAGTAGTCTACTTGGTTCTTTTTCAAATAATTTTTGTAGTCTTTATTTCTTGCCTTAGTTTTGCAATTGCTTTCTTATTTCTTTAAATACTTTATATATGACTTTTGCATTCTATGTCCAATATTCAATATATATAGTCCCTGGGTCTACTGTGTTTGTTGTCTCTGCTGACTCTTACTCATGGTGTATGAATTTGAGATTTGAACTGTACTGTGAGCTAATATTGAGGGCATATATTAGGGGGATGCTTTCTTCAGAGAGGCTTTGTGATGTTTTGCTGGGATCCAGAAATGTTATTGGCCTGGCACCACACGAGTTCCCTTTTGGGATCTCAGTTCAGCCTAAAAGTCTTTGCCTCGCCTCTCCTACATAGCTGCTAGTCCAGAGTTCCTCACCTGCAGTGCCAATGTTGGCATTTGCTTTCAGGAAATCTATCTGTCCTTCCTGTATTTGGGGCTTGCCAGTCTTATTTTAGCCCATGGTCTTTTTCTCCTTTTGCTTTTAAGCCTAGCAAGGTCTATTTTCCAGTGGGAAATGAGTGGGATCTAGTTGTTTTATAAAGAAAAATTCCCTCACAATAAGTGAATTTCTTCATTTGATTTAAGGCACGTAGCACTACCCAACATTATATTGTATAACTACTTGTTAATGATTTTATGGCCAGTTTTCCTACCAGGATGCAAGTCTCCAAGGAACAGGGACTTTGATTCACTGCTGTATCCCCAGTGACCAGAACTCAGTGCTTAGTTCATAATACAGCCTGGAGCTTAACAACTATTTCTTGAATGTTGAAATGAATTAATGAATAAATGAGTGAATTCCATCAATAAATTCATCATTATCAGGTATCCCATCTAATACAAAGATGAATCTGGCAAAGTTTTTTTCCCTTGAGATACTTAATAGAGTAGTAAGGTAGAAAGTGGAAGTTAAAAGGGAGATAAAAGTAATAAATTTAATAAGGTACATGCAATATACACACAAAGAGTGTAAATAATGCCGTATCAGAGCTATCTGTCTCCCGGCCACATTCAGTAGCTTTTAACCTCATCATATAAGCCATGCATAGGGGAAGCAACAGGATCAATTTTATGCTTTTGAAAGACTTTGGTGGAGTATGGTAGATGAATTAGGGCAAGCAAGATTGAAGGCAGAGAAAGAAGATAAAAGATTACTGTAGTCCAACCTTTATTCAAAAAAATTTTTTTGAGTGCGTGTGATAAGCCTGGCACCAGTCTATGCACCGAGGAAATATTTATGAACAAGACAGGTAAGGTCCTGCCCTCAGAGAGCGTATATTCTAGTTGGCTAAAATAAAATAAAGAAGTAAACAGATTAACACAGAATAATTATTATTATGTAAATAATTTCACTCAGCGGTAGGTGCTTTAAAGAAAGTAGAACAAGATTATCAGCAATAGGGTTAGTCGGCTGTGGTGGCAGCCACCCAGGGAAGGCCTCTTTGAGGAGGGAGTATTGGAACAGAGACCTGAATGACAAGAAGGAGGCCCCCCAAAGGCAAGTCAGAGGGACAGAAGGTTTCAATTAAGGGGAATGGCAAGTGCGACCCTATGTTTCGTACTTCAAGGATCAGGAAGTAGACCACTGTGCCTGGCAGACTGAACAAGTAATGACAGAGTATTTGTTGAGTTTGGAGAAGCAAGCAGGGGCCAGACCACCTAGCTCCTTATAGCTGTGGTAGGAAGTTTGGATGCCATTCAAAGAGCAGTTGGAACAGTGGTAAAGTCCAAGGCAGGAGCGGCGGAATGTTATAGGACACGTTTTAAAAAGTTCACTCATATGGTCGCTCTTCGAAAAAAGGGCAGCAAAAGTCCAGAAAGAGGTGGTATAAACTACTGGGTTGGGCAAGATATGAAAAGTCCCTGAGCTCAGGCTCTCTCCGTGCTCACCTACCTCCCCTTCTTCGATTAGAACTTCTACAGCTTATTTATCACAGAACCCGTCACCCCCACCAGGGCCCGGAATGCAGTGGAGATGAAGGGGTATTTAGGAACAGTGCTTGAGTGAACAAATGGCTGCTGGAGGCTCTTGCGCTTACGTGGCCTCAGCCAGTAAACTCAATTGCTGAAAGGATAATGTTAAGCAGTAGGTTCAGTCACAATGCAGATCAGTTCAATTTGAGGCTACGTTGTAGTCACAGATCATGATTACATTGTAATTACAGCAATTGTGGTAACGTCATCTATTTGTTTTGCAAGTGCCTTTTGCCATAGTGAAGTCTGGATAATTCTATGTATATAATCCAGTACAAATCTATCACCCATTAGAAATTAACTGCAAAGAGATATGTGCTGTGTTTTATTTGTCAGTAACATTATCATCACATACGAAAAAGATAACGTATGGTGAGGGTATTTTTACTGCTACTAAGTATGAAGCTTTAGAGATGATTCTATTTAGAATTACCAGTGGAATATTCTGTTTCTATAAAGCAAACTAGTCTCAAATTTTTTAAAGCACACTTCCAGGAAATAACTACTCCTCCAGAGCAGTGGGAGTATAGAATTTTGGTTAAGAATATGGCTTTGGAGCCAAACATACGAGAGTTTGAGTCAACATTGCTACTCATTAACTGTGTGATCTTGGGTAAGGTATTTCCTCAACTCTGAGTTTTTGGAAAATAGTACCCATGCCCAGAGTTTTTGTGAGGATCGAAGGAAATGCCATTACTCTTTTAGGCTTCTCAGCATCTAAATTCTATGTCGTAGAAGTTTCCATTTATGAGTTTGGGTGGAAGAAAAATCGTCTTACCCTGTTAAGTGTTACAAGTGCTCACACTTTTGTTTGCTGGATTTCCTCGAAGGGAGGCCAGAAGCATGTAACCTTGGGCTTCCTCCTGCAGCTCTAATGAAGTGTTGATGCAGGTGTTCGTGGCAGAGGAGGGAAAGGACTAGGGGCTCAGCTGCCAGGCCCGTGGTGGCAGTGGTGGTTCCCAGGCAGGGCTCTGATGCAGAGGTCACACCAGCTCGGGCCACATCGGCTGCATTAAAACAGCTTCTGGTATAGAAGCGACATCAGTGCAAACTACCATCTCGTGCTTTGTGATAATGACAGCAGTTTCCTTTATCAGCCCAGTTTTGTGTCTGTCATTACTCCCGGAAATTCAGCTGAGAGCCTGTTTCTCCCGGTTTACAGGCAATTCAATGAGCAACCGCCCGCCACTGACTCACCCTTACGGTGTAACCAGCCAGAGTTAGCTTTGGTTGCTGGTTACCAAGAGTTTTGGTTGAGGGGCACCTGGGTGGCTCAGTTGTTAGGCGTCTGCCTTCGGCTCAGGTCATGACCTCGTGGTCCTGGGATCGAGCCCTGCATCGGGCTCCTTGCTCCGTGGGAAGCCTGCTTCTCCCTCTCCCACTCCCCCTGCTTGTGTTCCCTCTCTCACTGTGTCTCTGTCAAATGGATAAATAAAATCTTTTTTTTCTTTAAAGAGCTTTGGTTGATTTAGTTGTACCCCTAGACTCAGCACAGTGACCAGCTGAGGGTCCTCAATAAAGGTACCCACAGGAGTAATGGTTATTAGCAACATGTCCTGAATTTCATCTACGTATTGAATTTTATAATGATGCTTTAGTGATTTTGCTCCACATTTAAGAGCTATATTTAATATTGCCTTTATTAGTATGTCTTTTTGAAGTGGTCTATTTATACTCTGAATTACATCTTAATTAATCTACAACTCTTTACTAGACTATAAGCTTCTGGAGGCAGAAACTGTCTTGTTCACAAATGGATTTTATTTTCTGGCATAGTGCTTGGCACAGGTGGGTCCTGTAAAGGAGGTACATTGTGAGCTAATAGATGAAATAGAGGTGTCAGCTCACCGGGCTAGGGGATTGGGCAGATCTCTAGCCTGGCATTATCTCAGTGAGATGGTTTGGTCCAGGATAGGTCCTCAGCTCCACAGACCTAGGAACTCAATATTGGGCCTTAGCCAAAGTTGGTTATTGTCTTGGAGGTAGACTCAGACTAAACAAATTCTTAAGAGTCTGATGTATAAACTATATTTATTTCCTCTAAGAAATACAGCTTTTGGGTGGTCTGGAATTATGTTCATTCATTCATTTGATGAATTTTAAGTATTTACTATGTGTTAGGTGTTGTTATATCTTTGTATAAATAGTGAACAAATAGTTAAGATCATTACTGTCATGCATTTTGTATAAACTATGTCAACAAATATATAAATGCTGATGATGGTAGCTGTTATAAAAAATATAGACATATAGCAGGATAAAAGGATGAAAATTATTAGGAAGGAGTCTGTGCTATTTGAAATTGGAGAATCAGGGAAGGTGTCCCTCAGGAGGGACATTTAAACTGAAACCTGAATTAAGTGAGGGAAGAAAATACCAGAAAGGGGAAATATTAATTGAAAGGCTCTGAGGCAGAAATAATCCTGGGGGTGTTTGAGGAATAAAAAGTAGGCCAGTGTGGTAGGCAGCCTCTAAGATGGCTTTCAATGATCTCTGGCTACTGATATTTACACCCTTATGAAAGTCCCTCCCCTTGAGTGTGGGCTGGATGTAGTAACTAGCTTCTAATGAATAAAATGTGGCAGAGGTAATGGAATGTCACTGCCAATATTCAGTTGCAAAAAGACGGTGGCTTTGGTCTTGGGTGTTTTTTGCTGTCTTATTTTTATACTGTGCAGAAAAACTTAACATGGCAGGCCCGAGAGGCCAACTTGTAAGATTAGCCCTCGGCTAGTATCTGGGAACTTGGCTGGTAAACAGTTCCCTACACTGCTATAAAACTTTCCCTGACTGATAAGGGAGATTCACTATGCCTAGACTGATTGTGCAAACAATATGTTTATGTTGAACACCTGCTTTCTACCTGGGAGTCTGGAATTTCAATATACATTAGGCAGAGGGTACCTGTATGAGCAGCACCCAATAAAATCTTCAGGTGCTGAGTCTTTCATGGGCTTTCCTGGGCAGAAATATTGCACACATATTGCTATATTTTCTTTGCTGGGAGAACTGTGATCTGTGCAAGCCTTTACTGGAGGGTGAGAGCATAGGGGATCCTGCAAATAGGTTCCTCCAGACTTTGTGTCTTTTTCCTTTACAACTCAACTGTGTGTCTTTACTACATTGCTTTGATAAATCTTAGTGTGTGTACAACTACATGGTAAGTCCCATGAGTGCTTCGTAGCTCATCTCTGAACGTGGAGGTGGTCTTGGGGACCTCCAACACAATGGCTCTGATGAAGCAAGCAAACAAAACCAAAAAATCACTTTCATGAGACTATACCAACTTTTGATTTTTGTGTTTTTTGTATTTTTTTCAGTTATCTTTTCTATTTTTGGCTAAAGATATTTGTCTGAATCTTAGATTCTGATCAACACACTAACATTCTTGATTCAAATATAATTAAAAATTTAAATGACATTCAATTGAAATGTAAATTTTAAAATCTTGATCTGTAATGCTTTATATTAAAAGCTCTGTGCCTTTTTGAAATGGAGATGAAGATATTATGTTCGCTTCTCCTCTCCTGTCAGTTTGAGGCCTGAACAGAAGGGGAAAGTGCTGCCAGGACCAGAGGGAATACCCCTGCACTCACATTGAAAAGAAACAAAGATGGGAGGTTGAAAAGCATTAAATCACACATCTTTCATTCATTCATTCAACAGACACACTGAATGTATTAGATGTCAGGGGCTCTTCTTGGTGCTAGGGGACAGCTGTGAACAATTTATATATGGTCCTTACAGAGGTTTCCTTGCATGGGCTATGTGTACGTCTGATAATTAATAAATGTCAGGTAGTAATAAGTGTTATTATTATAATAAAAAAATGATACAATTAGACGGTGGGACTAGAAGGTTAGAAGATGGCCACTTTTGGTTGAGTGGTCTTTCACGTATCAGATTTACTCCAGAAGAAAATTGTATGATCCACAGTGTTTTAACTATTTTAACATCAACTGCCGATCTTTAATATTTGGGAGATTTCACATAAAATCTAAATTTTTACCTTCTCTTGAAAAATCAGAAGATAGAATTATGCTGAGTGGATATTTCTGCATGGCAACAGTATTCTTTTCAATGGGAAATGTCTTTCCTCTTCTTCATAATTCCCCCTTACCTAACAGAGCTGCTGCTCTCATTTACAATACCTGCTTGCTTCTAAATTCTGAAAAATTTTCAAACCCTAGGCTAGTAAAAGAACAGGGGATGGATCCAAAGTATCTAGAAAGCCATGAGCTAAGGAGCAGTGGGGAACAGGTCTAGACACCTATGAAGCCATCTGAGATCATTTTTTTGCCTGGTCCCACCATGGGCTTGTCATGGTATATAGGGTCTGTTTTTTTAAAAAGTGTGCAGAGTAGACCAGAGAGTTTAGTAAGATGGAAAAAAGAATGAACTGGTGGTCAGATTCTGCTGCTATGTAGCTATATAATTTTACATGATCACATGTTTTTATATGAGTATATGTTTTTCTAAAATTGGGAAAAATAAGATATTTAACCACTATTTCTTTCCACTCAGAATTCCCATTTGTTAGACTTTCTTGAATGTCAGACGGCATTGGAACGGCAATGGGCATCTTGATAAGGAAAGGTAAGGAAAGCTGAGTTGGGAAGGAGCCACTTTACAATTTGGAAAGGCATTTTTGAATGTTTCAGCAAAACTAGCCAGAAATGATAGACTTTTAATTTGAAAATATACAAAGCTATCTTCTTTTGTCAGCTTTAAATTTATTAAAGAGCTGATAAAAAGTCATAAAAATTTAATGCAATATGAAACAAAAGGGATAAAGAAGACCAATGAAACCAACGGAAATCATTCTGACATTGAGAGGCAAATGATAACAAGATTTTTTTGAGCATAACAAAAGCAGTAACTTTTGTTAAGGAAAAAGAAGAGGGGCGCCTGGGTGGCTCAGTCCGTTAAATGTCTGCCTTCAGCTCAGGTCCTGATCCCAGCTTTCTGCGATCGAGCCCTGCACTGGGCTCCTTGCTTGGCGGGAAGCCTCCTTCTCCCTCTCCCACTCCCCCTGCTTGTGTTCCCTCTCTTGCTGTGTCTCTCTTTCTGTCAAATAAATAAATAAAAGCTTTAAAAATAAAGAAAGAAAGAAGAAAAAACAAGACTCTTGGATTGTTTGATATTCTATTAAGAGAAGTTTATCACATGGAGAAAGGTTGACATTTCTCACTTATTTGATATATGTGTGGTTATTGATGTACTGCCTCTCAGTTTCAAATCACCCTTTTTTGTCTGCTCTTTGAAAAATGGATACAGGCCCTTAAAATGATTTTTCTTTCCTAGCTAGCACTGAGGCTCTGTCAGTAGAGGGTGCTGGCAAAACACTGTGAGGAAGAGTTTTGCTTCTGAATTCTGGCGTGCTTTGGCAGGTTCCTGCAGTTACAGAAGACTTCTGCTCATGGCTTCTCCAGCCCGACCCCTGCAGTTCATGGTTTCTCCAGCATCTAGTCCTACGGTGCTTGTAGCTTCTCCAGTACCCAGCTCCAGCTATGCGCTGTAGCCTGGGGCTCCCCCTAGCAAGCCCAGCCCCTTGGGCAGTTTTGCTAAGGCATGCCTTAGATGAGGTGTAGCCCCATGATCAGCTTTCACCAACACTCCATAGGCCGATATCCAGCTAGTGCCACTAGGGGGCACCACAGCTACTTCTCTGCCCCGTTCAGTGAGTCACAATGTATCTCAGTCTTGACTGGGGGTAAGGGGACTTGGCATGCTCTCTATCTCAGCCCTGAAGGTAGTAGCTGCCTCTATTATTTGCTATTTCTATATTCCATGTTATTTTATGTCTTTTTTTTTAAACTTTTCCTATCAAATTACCGTGTGGTTTTCTCTCCTGGTTGGACCCAGACTGATACAACATGAAATGTTGATATCTACGAAAATAACATAAAACTCATTTTACACAACTACAATGAGAACATTGATGATAAAGTAGTTAATGGCTGTCTACTTATTTTTTTAAGTTGTCCTGTGTTGTGTTTTTTAAGATTTTATTTATTTACTTTAAGAGAGAGGGAGAGAGCACGAGCAGGGGGAGGGGTGGAGGGAGAGGAATAACAGAGGTAGAAGCAAACTCTCCGATGAGCATGGAGCCCGAAGGTGGGGGGAGGGGGGAGTTAGATCCCAGGACCCCAGGATCATGATCTGAGCAGAAGACAGACACTAAACTGACTGAACCACCCAGGTGCCCTTACTGTCATCAATTTAAAGAGTATAAAATTAGTCGTTACTCAAGAAAACTTAAATGCCCTGAGAAGCTTGCAGTGTATACATGAGAGAAACGTGATAGAGGTTTTTTCAAATTTGACAATCCTAAAAATGTACACAATCCTATTAAGAATTATGACACTGGAAAAAAAACTTTTCTAAACAATAATAAAAATAAACTTCAGTAAGCCATGTTGGAGAAGAGATCAAATTACCTTTCAATTCTCTCTAGTTAGAAAATATTATGGTATGGGGTGCTTGGGTGGCTCAGTTGGTTGAGCTTCCGACTCTTGGTTCCCCCTGCTCTCGCTCTCTCTCTCTCTCATAAATAAATAAAATCTTTTTTAAAAAAAATATGATATTGTGATTTGGAGAGGTGATTAAGAAGTATGCAGTCAAAAAAGGTAGGAAGGAATAACAAAGGTGTGTCAAGCAGATGGTTAATAAGAATATTATGATATTTTTTGGATTTTGTAGTATTTGTGGCATTTATCAGCTTTTTTTTTAAAGATTTTATTTATTTATTTGACAGAGAGAGAGAGAGACAGCACGCACAAGCAGGCAGAGCGGCAGGCAGAGGGAGAGGGAGAAGCAGGCTCCCAGCTGAGCAGAGAGCCTGACATGGGGCTTGATCTCAGGACCGCGAGATCATGACCTGAGCTGAAGGCAGACGCTTAACTGACTGAGCCACCTAGGTGGCCTATGTATCAGTTTTTTAAAAATTTATAATGTATTGTGATTTTTTTCTCATTAAAAGTAGAAATTTGCTAGTGTATCTGATGTTTTGTTCATATTTGTGGCTTCTTCTTCTTAAAGAAGATCCCCCAGTTGTATAAGGTTTTCCACTAGCCTGAATTTGGCCCAACTAGCCCTCCCTTCCCCATCTGTGTACAGAGGAGGTTTGTTTGGATAAGAGTCCACCAGGGGATACTTATCTCCACTCTCTTGAGAGATTGTATTGACAGGTGATTTGTACCTAAGAATAGCATGAGACAGGAGAAAAAAGTTGATGAATTTCAGTTCTCAAATTCAAAGATCCTAATGACTTATTCTCTGCAGAAATGTTCTCACCAAATATGAAAGAGGACAAAAGAAATAGAAGAAATTTTCCCAGGATATTGAGGAGGTTCAGCTTCAGCTCACAGGTTAAGCACAGGAGGGATTGGGCTGTGCTGGGCTATACGTGTCATGTGATACCATGCTGGGACCACCCTCCTCCCCCTCTCACCCCACAAGAATCAGAACAAAATTTTAAAAGTCTGACCATATAGACTTTTCTGATGTCTGGAATCTGAGAGATCAGAGAATATCATTATCAAAAAGACAAAACTTGTATTTCTGCAATGAATAATAAAGCTTCAGATAAATAAGATACAAATACTCTCAGGGAATGTAACCTATTAATTCAAATTCATACCAAATTGTCAAATGGCTGCAATTATATCCTTTTGTCTAGTTATTTTAAACTTTATTGAGAAATATTGACAAATATAATTGTATATATTTGAAGAGGGTGATGATTTGATATACATGTACATTGTAGAATGGTTACCAAGATCAAGATAATTAATACATCCATCACCTCACATAAAGTATTTAATTTTGTGTGTGTGGCAAAAATGCTTAAGATCTACTCTCAGCAACTTTCAAGTTTACAATACCCTATTAACTATAATCACCATGCTGTATATCAGATCCTCAGAACTTATTCTGCAAATTTGTACCTTTGACTTATATCACCTCATTTCTCCTTCCCTGCGGCCCCTGGTAACCAACATTCTATTCTGTTTCTATGAAATTACCTTCAATTGGTTGAGGAAAGGAAAAGGAGACAAGGATTGCAGAGCACCTCCAGGGAAGAAACTCTCTTTTCCAAGTAAAAAGGGGCAGGAAGACCATTGGAGATGAACCATTTCCACATCCATGTTCTGTCTGAAGCCTGGTTGGAGAAGCTGGCTAAAGTATAGGGAACATTTTTAATAAGAAAAATATGTGTAAAATTCACTGTGGACAGAAGTAGTCATAAATATGCAAAGGGAAAAAGAAATCCATCCGGAAATACTCCTTGCCGGCTCTCTAAGGAACATGAGATGGAAAATTATAATGAGCTAACCACAAATCTTCCCTGACTCAAAGATATGACTTTTCTGAGTTCTTTCATACTTAATTGTATCTATGATAGTATTTCAGGGGGATCTCATTACTCTTTATTCGTTATTTCTCCTTGTAGGGAGGTAAATTGATTGCATTTTCTTTTTAGGAGAATGCATGTTATGTTTTTTGTCATTTTTGAGAAAAGACATATATTGCACTCCTTGTCCCTTCTTTTTTTTTTTTAAAGATTTTTTTTAATTTATTTATTTGAGAGAGAGAGAGAATGAGAGATAGAGAGCACGAGAGGGAAGAAGGTCAGAGGGAGAAGCAGACTTCCCGCTGAGCAGGGAGCCCGACGTGGGACTCGATCCTGGGACTCCAGGATCATGACCTGAGCCGAAGGCAGTCGCTTAACCAACTGAGCCACCCAGGCGCCCCTCCTTGTCCCTTCTTATATTTGACAAGTGCTTTTACACTATTTGATAGAGGGGAAAATGTCTCATAATGGGAAATCGGGTAAATATCTCACATTTCTATAATGATAGAAAGATTCCAAGTTATCATATGTGAATCGTCTCTTGCAACTGTACTTTCTGAGAGAAGTTGCATGTAAGTGATAAAGACAGAAGGGCCAATACTTCATTTTAAAAGTTTATCTGACTATCATTTTACAGCTGGGGGGAGCTGAAGCAATCATCCAGTTTAAGTGCAAGGAAGTTGAGGCCCACAAAAGTTTAATCATTGGTAGAAAAGCTGAAACTAGACTTTATATTAATATATGCCCAGCCCAGGGGTCTTTGCACCACATCATGTTACTTGCCTCATTGTACAAATGAGAATAATAATGAGATATTACAAATGATTTAATGACTTATACTATAGAAATGTTTAAAGGATGTTCTTTAGAAAGAAGAAAATGATCCCAGGAGTGTCTGAGATGCAAGATAAATGGCAAGCAAAAAAACTGGTAAACATCTAGAAATATTTAAATATTGTCTGTGAAAAACAAATATTATCTAATTTGTAGAGGTTTTTTTTAAGGGTAAGATAATGGACAAAAGATCACTAAAATCAGGAGGAAAGTGATCGGAGCTATGGCATTTTAAGGTTCTCCCCAAATGTTAACATTTTACATAATCATACTACAATGACTAAAACCAGGAAAGTAATACTGATACAGTACTATAAACTAACTCACAGACTTTATTCAATTTTTACTAATTGTGTCACTAATGTACTTTTCTAGTCCAGGATCACACATTATATGGATAGGCTTGTCACTGCTTCAACCAATAAACAGAAGTGATGCTATGTGACAAGAGGAAGAAACATAGATCTCACCTCTCAATAGGAAGTGTTTAAAGAATCTACACCTATATTTTTAAACTATCCCAAAGAGAAAAGACCCAGGAATTGCTAAGATGCTCCTGAAAAAAGAACAACAAACTAGGGAAATTTTGTTATATCAGGTATCAAGATTATTATAAAACCATTAATTAAGACAATATGATACTGATACAGGAATAGACAACAAATAAGCAAATTGAAGAACCTAGAAGTAGAACCCACATATGTAATGTTCCTGACATATTACATGGGTGATATTGTAGGTCACTGGGGAAAGTACAAGATATTCAATGAGTAGTGCTCAGACATTTGGTGATCCAAATGAAAAAAATGTTATTGGATCATATTACACTTATAAGTCAATTACTGATTAAAAACTGGGGAGTGAAGGGCAAAATCTTAGAGGTTTAAGGCATTGGATAAAAATATTATGATGGCGGGCGCCTGGGTGGCTCAGATGGTTAAGCGTCTGCCTTCGGCTCAGGTCATGATCCCAGGATCCTGGGATGGAGTCCCACATCGGGCTCCCTGCTCAGCGGGGAGCCTGCTTCTCCCTCTGCTTCTCTCTCTCTCTCTCTCTGTCTCTCATGAATAAATAAATAAAGTCTTTTAAAAAAATATTATGATGGTATCCCAGCTCCTATGTCTTCATCAGAGGCCCATCTTCATTCTTGGCCTTAGGTTTTCATAAGTCATCCCTATATTCTTATAATAAACCCTACCACCTTTTTCGGTTTTTGCTTCAGCTAACTGTACATGGTTTCTGCCTCCTACACAAGGTATTTAAGTTAAGCTGGTGGAAATGAAAGGCCGAACATTTATTTATCACTTACTTCATGCCCGGCATCTTCTAAGCACCTTACATGTATTAACTCATTTAAATTCTCACAAACAAGGCAATGAGAGAGTCGCTGATTATCCCCATTTTATGATGGACACATAAAGAGGCACAGAGAAGTTAAGGAACTTGCCTAAGTAAGGTCACAGGGTTAATGATAAGTAGCTAAACCAGGATTTTAATCTGGATATTCTGGCTACAAATCCTTAACAAGGAACTAGAATTTGAACTCGGACTGTCGGGCTCCAAAGATCATGTACTTAACCTCTATGTTGTGCTGTGAAAACCAGAGTATCACAACAACTCTCTTTGATTTACTGTTTTATTCGTGGCCAGGCCAATCCCAAATCCTGGCATCCTGCAGAGCCTCACAGAGAGGAGCCCTCTTCTAGCATAGACTTGGCAAAAGCTTTTTCTGGAAAACTGTGATACCAAATAACAGCTCCTTGCAGGCACCTCCAGTTCTGGGACCAGACTTTACCTCTGTCATGCACACGTTTTGGTTCTAAAGTTCCAGCATCATTTTGCCCTGCCTTCTTCCTCCACCCCCAAGCACCTACGGTAGAGTTCACTGCAGAGGGCAAGGAGTCCCCTCCCTCCCTCCCTCCCTCCCTTCCTTCCTCTCTTTCTCTCTCTATCAGCAAAAGCCTCTCTGAATCGCCACAACTAGAAGTGATCCATTTCTCTAGCCACTATAGTACGTAGACACTTGAAACGTGCTCATGCTCTTTTATTGAATAAATAGCCGTACACTTCTCTCACCTCTCTACGAGACCAAATGCAGAGGTAATGTGTGTTCTGCTGGAGCATAATCTTCAAGAGTGGCTCCTTTACAACAAAATTTTAAAGGTAAAATATTGATATGACAAAGGGATCACTCTGTGTCATTCTTGCATTCCCCACCACACGTCAACAATACCTTGGCCGTAATGGACCACTTCATGAAGTAGGTCATCACAGCTTTAGAGCAGATATGTTGAGAAATAGCATATGGAGGTGAGTGGCACAGTTTAATCCCTGCACCTGGGCCACTTTAAAATGAAGGAAAGAGGTGTTAAGAAAAAAATATCCAAAACTTAGAAATAAGGCAAAGGAAAAAGAGCATGTTCTTTCAATGTTAAACATTTTAATAGGGGTGCCTGGGTCAGTCGTTAAGCATCTGCCTTTGGCTCAGGTCAGATCTCGGGGTCCTGGGATCGAGCCCCGCATCGGGCTCCCTGCTCCAAGAGGGGAAGCCTGCTTCTCCCTCTCCCACTCCCCCTGCTTGTGTTCCCTCTCTCACTGTGTCTCTCTGTCAAATAAATAAATAAAATCTTAAAAACAAAAACAAAAAAAAACATTTTAACAAAGCCACGCAAGGGTGATTTAAGTATCTAATCCTTGACTCACCGTCTAGCACTGATTTTAAAAACCCAGATTTTGTGAAGTCACGTCTTAACTTACAGATTTTTTTCCTCTGAGACAGATGTAAACAGTTTCTGTCTAGTGGAAGAATTATCCCAAACTTACGGTTTTATTGCCTTGTAGGATATTAACCAGTTTTATATCTAACCTAACAATCTTATTCTAATATTCTTTTTTTCTAATGTCTTTAAATACCCATTTACTTAAATGGTTTTTGAATCATCTTTTGCATTTTACTATTTCCTTTACTAATGATTGAACAAATCTCTGACACAAGCCCATTCTATGTGTGAGAGACATGGTTTTACATTTTTGAAAATTATACTTTGCCCAAGCAAACTACAGAGATGGAAGACTCATTTTCTGATAAGAGAACTTGATCTGGTTTGGGGGAATACAGCTTGGACTCCCATTGTTTCCTATCCAAATCACAGGGCTCCATGTTGAAGCAATATGCAGCCCCACCTGCTGAAGATGGCCAAGAAGTCCCACCAACCTAGAGGAATTCGATCTAAGTCAGTAGTGCATCTAGGAGGAGAGCAAAGTTACCAACCAGTGGAATTAATGGTACTCTATACTCTTCAGAGTAGAGTACAGGGGAGAGGGACAAACCTAAGGGGGAAAGGAAGCAGAAAAAAATGAAGAAGAACGAGAAAGAAGACCAAGTAGGGAAACGAAAAAGTTTCCAGGGCCAACAAGGGCCTAGGGATGGTGCAAATGACTGGATTTCAAGCTCCTTGGAGAGAATTTTGAAAAACCCTGGACATGGACATAATAAGACTCAATAAGAGTAAATCTCCTGTTTGCTTAGGTGAGCCAAGAAAAGTAAGGAGAGGCATGAAAGAAGGGGATTTCAAATATGACAGCTCAAGACCCACAGACAGTTAAAGACCAGAAATTTATTAGTTGAACACAAATTCAAATGTTTTGTTAATCCAGATATAATTTTATCCACAGGATGTACACTAAGTGTTGATCTTTTTGAGCACTCGTTCCCCTCCCCCCAGCAACTCAAAATAGTTCCAAATACTTAGGGAAAAATTATGTTACCAAAACAAAGCAAAACCCAAATCAGAGTGAATCGTACCAGCCATTTAGTCACTAAACCGATGCTAGACAAGGACAGGTGATGAACATCTGGGTTTGCTTCCTGCAGGAAGGAGGGAAGAAAGCAGAAGGCATCAGAAGGTGAGGCAGGCAGCGCACTTGCGTCTCCAGAGCACATTCTCCGAAAGTGACTTACATTCACCAGTCCAGTTTTAATGTGCCAAAAATCACTGCTTTTCAGACTGTGATGAAAAATGTCGGACTCAGCAGTGTCAACCTCAGGAAAGAAAAGAGTCCAGGGGAGGAGCCTTCTTTATGAAGCTCACCCCCACATGTCTGCACCAGCCGTGCTCCCTCTGAGGACGGACCCTTAGTAAGTCTCTGCTTACTAGTAGGTAAAAAGGGAAAGAGTATATAAAAGAATGGATGCTCCAAAAGAAATGTTCAACTGGCTTTAAAAAAAAAAAAAAGACTACCCCACCCACCAAAAAAATTGAACAGTACTTCAGAGGTGTTATTCAATGCACTTAAGTTAGTAAAAGGATAGAAATTAAACCTAGGCAGGACCTTTGTCTACAAAAGAATGCCCCCGGTATCATTGAATTCAATACTCAGATAATAAAATTTCCATTTGATAAACACTTTTCTATGTAAGAAGCAGTTCTAATTCTATTTGAGGAATATAATTGTTGATGAAATTCAGAGACCATTATCTCTTCTCCTTTATTTAAAGGATTCAGATTCCCCCATCTTAAAAAGCATCCAGTACAGTCTTTTATAATCCTAAAGATAATCCTCAGGATAATCCTCAAGGGGGCTGGGGGGCGGGTGGAAAGCAAGGCCTCAGAACAGGTAGAATTGCTTTTATTGTTCTTTGTTGCCATGATGGGAATTACGTGTTCAGCTCCAAATGCTGGATTCACTACAACAATGTTTTTCTCCCTCACTAGGAATAAGACAAACTACTAAATCATTATTTCCTTTCCAGCTAAGGGTCCTTGTTGTCCTGACCAACTAAATGAAGCGTGCAGTATCTCCTTGGAAAAAACGGGCAGCAGAAGTGTAAGTGTTTAATGCCCAGAGAAGCTGGGCTCTAAAATCTCACAGCTGATTGCATAGTCACTGTTTGCAATTCAGCACAATGTTAATAGGCTCCCCCTGGGAGTTAGCTGATGCTTTCTGAATAATTCACTTCTAAAATCACCTAAGAAGTGAAGCAATAATTATTTGCCAGCACGAATTATGCCGCTGGTAAAAGTCATGAATCCACATTGTTAAACCAATGTGGATTTACTCTAAGCAGGCATCACTCAGATTAATATCAGGGATAAAAGGGCAAGCTGCTGTCAAGGGCCAGATATCAACAGCTTCGGCCAGAATTAAAGACAAAAAGGGCATGGCTGGCTCAGTCGGTGGAGCATGTGACTCTTGATCTCAGGGTCATGAGTTCAAACCTCACGTTGAGTGTAGAGATGAAAGAGAGAGAGAAAGAGAGAGAAAAAAGAAAGAAAAAAAAAAAAAAAAAAAAAGAGAAAGAAAGAAAGAAAGAGAGAGAGAGAGAGAGAGAAAGGAAGAAAAAAGACAACAGGTAAGTCATCTCTTCGGAGAGCCGCCTAGGTCAGCACCACTCATCCAAAGCGACCATTAGCATGAAAAAGAAGGGTTTTTGAAATCCTGCTAGTTTCTTGCCTCCTGGCTTTTGTTGTCTCACCTAAGTGAGACTGTTTGTTTCCTCTTACTGCGCTTGGACTCTCTCACCCAATGGTGTAAGATTTGCTTCTTTTTTTCTTCTCACCTAATACAGGAGAGGCTCTAAATTTCCCCTTCCTGCCCAAGAGGCACTGTCCACACCTCCCACCTCCTTTTTTGCAAAATGGCATTTGGCAAAAGGAAAACACATCAGGAGCTCTTTCTTAAATCTTTATGGCACTGAGTATTTAAATCTTTATTGCAAATCTCTAGATGACTGTTCTGTGCCCAAACAGCAAAGAGATGGGCTTCAGGGTTTCCCGTGAAATTTGCTATTTACAGCTACATGGGCGGAGGCGGGGGAGAGGAGTTCTGTCTCCCAATGTCAGGAAACAGGGAGTATAATCTGTGCAAAACTTGCTGTTGGGAGGTGTCCCACTTTGAACTCAAGTGGAATTCAGACATCTCAAGGCTCTTCAGGTGAGCAACAAGGATGGGGCTTCAAGAATTTGCAAGAGGAGGAGCCCTCTGGAGAGAACATCCCCAGAGAAAAGAGAACAGACATCCCAGCTGTAGGAGGGAGGCAATTCTGGGTACTACACAGCGTCCTCAACCCAGTCTTGCCCATCGGATCAGGCACCCAAGACTCACATTCCACCTAGATGTGGGAATGGCTAGTGGAGAACACTGCTAAGTAAAAACTATTTGTTCACAGAAATCTGGTGAGACAGCAGAACTGGACTGGCCCTCTTTAAAAGGAGAGAAAATGTCCACACATCGTTGGCACATGTAGGGCTTCACTCTGTCAGAAGCGTCAAGTGTGAGGAATCTGTATTGCCCAGCAGGCATAGCCCGTGGAAGTGAGGGCAGGGTCCCACAGACAGGTTCCATCTAGAGAAGGAGCTTGACATGCTCAGTGGAAGTGAGAGGATAGAAGGAAAATGGCTGTTTCTGTAGGTTAACTGACCAACGTTGTTCGGAGAGACACCCTGGAGACCTTCATTTGAGAGGACCCCTTACAAAACACTGAGATCTTGTATTAGCAGGTGGGAGCAAGACCCAGTGAAACCAGGGGGACAGACGCTTCTTTTCCTAAGTGCGGTTTTACTTCGCAGGGAATATCCAAGCGAACAGACTCTTAAGTGTTTTTCTTTCGAGGGACAGATGGAGATCCATGTTGCTCAGGCCTAGCTCCTGACGTGCTTTGGCACCGGGAGTAAAAAACTGAAATGTGCTGCTTGCTTTCGGGGTGCTGCTGACCCGCTGAAGATGTCACCGAGAACGTTGCCAGGACGACTACTAATTTTAGCACTCCACGGAAGAAATTAAACTAGTTATTAGTTACAGAGTATTGTTGAAAAATTGTTTTAACATTTAATTTCTGTAGCTCTTTATATGTTTATTCTTTTGAGAGACTTGGTTCATCTTTGCTGTTCAGCGAGAGCATCTTCTAAGAGCTTGTATCTGGATCAATTCTCCATGTTTGTCTTCTATTGTATTTTGTGTATTTTATATTGAAATAATTGGTTTATATTCCTGTCCCTCTTGGTGAAGCTATAGGCTCTTCATGGAACTTACAGGGACAGGGATTGTATCAGACATTTGAATTATTTTTTTCTTTTTTTTTTTTAAGATTTTATTTATTTATTGGCCAGAGAGAGAGAGAGAGAGAGAGAGGGAGAGTACAAGCAGGGGGAGTGGCAGGCAGAGGGAGAAGCAGGCTCCCTGCTGAGCAAGGAGCCGGATGCGGGACTCGATCCCAGGACCCTGAGATCATGACCTGAGCCGAAGGCAGACACTTAACCATCTGAGCCACCCAGGTGCCCAGACATTTGAATTATTTGAATTGAACTCTTTATAGCCTTCATCATTGTCAGAGTAAGCTCTGCCCCCCAAAAAACTCAGATCAAAATTTTCTGTGAATGTCCAACATCATGGCTAAAACTGGTAGTTATCACCAAACACTATTTCCCTCTTCTTCGAGAGTAAAAAAAGCTTAGGTAGGCATAAAACAATCCAGTAAATACATTTCCCAGACTCTCTTGTAGCTAGATGCGGTCTTGTGATAAAGTTTTGGCCATTGTGTTGTGAGCAAAGTGTGGAATGTCCCTCCCGGTTTGTGCCAGGAAAGAGAAGGAGAATACCTTCCTTCCTCCACATCCTGCATCTTACTGTTTGGACGAGGGATGTAGTGACGAACCACCTCCACCCTTAAAGACAAAGGCCCTCCTCTACACATGGTAGAAAAATAGCTAGAAGAATTCTGGGACCTCACAACACAGTTATCATAACAGCCCTGGACTGCTCACCCCTAAACTCTGTATTATGTGAGGGAAAAATAAACTCTACCTCATTCAGATCACTGAATAACCACTTCAGTGTGTGGTATACATTAATATATTTATCCATGGAACCGGCCAGGGTTCTTTTCTTATTTGTCATACCTTACAAATGCTCTTGGTACAAAATAAGAAATTTAATATCTAAACAATTATATGGGGGCGCCTGAGTGGCACAGTTGGTTGAGCGTCCGACTCTTTGTTTCGGCTCAGGCTGAGATCTTGGGCTCGCAAACTCAGGGTTGTGAGATCAAGCCCTGTGTAGGGCTCCACACTCAGCAGAGTCTGCTTGAGATTCTTTCTCCCGTTCCCTCTGTTCCCCCTACTTGTGCTCTCTCTCTCAAATAAATAAAATCTTTTAAAAAAATAACCATATTAAGGTAGTAGCTGGTATGTGAAATTGTCAGGATCTATTTTTTAAGCTATCAAATTTCTAAAATTTAAATCTTTTAATTGTGAAGTGAGAGTAAAACCTCCCCTTTTAGCATTCATTTCCACGGCCTGTTTGTCTACCACATAAATATCCATTGGTCCAACTCCAAAAGGGTGGAAGTCAAATGTTCTAGTTTCTATCCTTCCCTTGCCCTCAGGTCATTCAAGTATGGCTGCCTTCCTACTCTCAGCATGCTTACTCTGAAACTCACAGATCACACGCTGAACTCTGACCAACTGTAATGAGAAACAAACTTTAGTTTTTGCCACAGTCACCTCTTTCACTCTTTCTCATTATTTTATGCTCCCCCCTCACTCCTTAATCCTCTATCACACACACTTCAATTATTTCCCATCACCCACCGCCACCATTGCCTTGTTCCAGAAAAAACTTGCTCACAACATCCCTAAGAGACGTTTGTATCCCCAACCAATCCTGAGAGCCCTGTTTACCCAAGATACTTTCCATGTACTGAGTGGCTCCACTTGTAGGTCCTCTACAGCCTGGCCACGGTGCCAGCTATACAGGCTGGGGCAGAGTGGTTGGTCCCTGAAGGACCAGAAGGATCCAATCCTGAGATAATAAACATTCGTGAAACTGAGGGACATGTTTGATAGAAAATCCTTTAGAGAGAGCAGGAAGTGAAAGGCCTAGGGCATTTGAGGTAACATCATAAAAAGGCAACAGAGCTGAAAAATGAAAAAAAAAAGAATGAAAACAATTCAAATTGAAGTCGGAATTAGGGTTCACATGTTTTAGACCATTCCAAGTTGCTTGCTGGAATGTGATCAAATCTATATCCTGCTAGTTTTGGATTTGAACCTGAGGTAGAGGGAACTTATTCAGTCATGGTATACTCCTGTCATCAGCCTGGGCAAAGGCTCACTCTTATTTGGTTTTGTTTGATTTTCCTCTTTAATCCTTGATTAAAGGATGTTGGCAGAAGACATGAGACTCCCAGGTCAGGGACAAAGGACAGTTATTATTCACAGCAATAGCAACTGCCAGAGTATTGTCAGGGTTTTTTTGTACCGGTTTCCCAAAGACCAATTCCCGTAGGGTAACACGAAGAGGGTCAGGTAATACCTGCACACATGGGGATGCATTACAGGAGAGGAACCATGAGCTTAGGGAACACAAATCTTTTAAAATGGATAATAAGCCTTCCTGATCTTTGCCATATAGGGAGACATTATTTTTATTATAATGGACAGTAAACAAACCTACCCTTTGTTATCTATCTTCCAAAACTGTTCACAATAAGAACATCCTTGAAAAGATAGTCCAGAACAAAGGTAGTCTGCTCACAAGATATGCAAAATTCAAGAGACCCTTGGAGATTGTCTCCCAAACCTCCTTCTATGCCATTTTCTCTTTCTTTCTTAAACACCCCCTTTATGAAGCTTATAATATCAGATAACTCTTTCTTGTTGCAATCATTTACAAACCTCATGTTACTCCCTCTCATTTTCTGGAGATTTCTGAAGAAATCAGTGTATTGATGATCCTTTACTACAATAGCTTTTTGGTTCCACAACTTCTCCTTCAATGATCTTAACCTCTATTTTCTGATTATTTTTGAAGTTGAAATGAATATCGCTTCATATGTTATTATTAGTGTCTCCCCTTTTTAAAAAAAAAAAGATTTTACATATTTACTTGTCAGAGAGAGAGAGAGCACAAGCAGGGGGAGTGGCAGGCAGAGGGAGAAGCAGGCTCCCCACTGAGCAAGGAGCACAATGCGGGACTCAGTCCCAGGACCCTGAGATCATGACCTGAGCCGAAAGCAGATGCTTAACCAACTGAGCCACCTAGGCATTCTGGGTTTACCATTTTCTTGTAATTAACAAGATGTCTTGTTTACTGTATTTATCCCTTATTGACTTTAGTTATTTCAAATATCCTTTTCCAATCTGTGATCTGTATATGAACTTTCCCTATTATATCTTTCAATGAAGCAAAGTCTTCAATTTTACTGTCTTTTCTATCCATTTCTTTTTTATCTTAGAGTTTGTGGTTGGTTTAAGAAGTTTAAGACGTTCTCCCACACCCCAAAGCCAGAAAAATAATCTTTTTTCTCTTACCATTAACTTTTCAGATTTACACTGTCCATTTAGGACTTAATCCAACTAAATTTCACCCTCCCAAGGGATATAAACAGATATAGATGTATAAAATATTTGTGGTATTAAAATTTCATTGGAAAAGGTAGAAAATTAGGGGAAAAAGTCTAAAAAAGTTTAACTATACAATAATGAAAAAAGGGTTGAGAAACACTGGTATAAGCTAAGAATCCAGCATTACTTTTCTCCATAAGAATGACACTTTCCTATTATCATCTGTTAAATGTTTTATCAATCCTTTCTCCACCTGCACATATCAGTTGTCTGATATGTGCAGTGAGCCCCCCCAACCCTTTTTCAAAATCTCTTCAATTTTTCATAACATATTTAGTCTTCTTATACATGGCAGAATAAGTGTGTTGAATTCATTTTTTTAAAGTCCTAATAGAATTTTCATTGGGATTGAATCGAATTTACAGATTAGTTTTAGAGAAGTGACATTTTACCCTGTTGCCATCCATTCCATGAGCACGGTATAGTGCTCCATTTATTTAAGACCTTTATGCCCTTAATAAATTTAAAACTTTTTCTCCATAGAGATCATATACATTGTTTATTCAGTTAAATTCATAGTCTATAATTTTGATTGTTATTAGGAACAGCATCATAGAATGTTACATTTTTAGTTAGCTATTGCTGATGCAGAGGAACATTAGTGATTTTTGTAAATGGATCTTGTATCTGGCATTTTTGTGAAATCTCTTATTAGATCTACAGTCTTTCTGTTGATTCAATTGGGATTATCTGAAAAAAAAAAAAGAGGGGGATACTTAGCTGGCACAGGAGTGTTTTCCCAGGGCAAGGCTTATCCATTGCACTCTGGATATGCTGACCCCTGTGATTTCCCCAAATGTGGGAAAATTGACTGCATAATTTGTGGTAGCAGGGGAGTGCATTAGTTCTCTCCCTTCCCTGTGCCACCACATCAAAAAAAAAAAAAAAAAAAAAAAGAGAGAGAGAGAGGAGAAGAAAAAAAGAAAGAAAGAAAAGAAAAAGAAATTGATACAGATAGGGAGAAGCCAATAATTTGGTAACCTATATGTAGCAAAAAGAACAGAGAATTGACCCCTTGTGGAGCACACTATAATGATCAGATGGTCTGAGATGCCTGGGTGGCTTAGCCAGTTAAGCGTCTGCCTTCAGCTCAGGTCATGATCCCAGGGTCCTGGGATCGAGTCCTGCATCCAGCTCCTTGCTCATCTGGGAGCCTGCTTCTCCCTTGCTTGCTTTGCCTGCAGCTTCCCCTGGTTGTGTGCGCTCTCTCTCTCTCTCTGTGACAAATGAATAAATAAATAAATAAGCTTTAAAAAAAATAATCAGCTGGTCTGTTAATGGCACAGGGAATTTCTGCTTTGCATTTGCAATAATCAGCTTATTGAATTCTGCCTAATAAATACCTATAATTACTTTTAGCTTCCTTATTCATATGCTCAGTCCTTTTTGCCCTATATAATTATGAATTTCAGTAATGTATTATGTTATAAAAGGTTAGAACCACTTGTACTGCTTTATCTCGGTGAGCAGAGCAGTAATCAATATTCTATGGCTTTCTTTGAATAGCCATACTTAATAACTCTGAACATTCTCACCAGTACTCACAATGAAGAAAAAATTTAAGCGTATGTATTAGAGGAGAAAAATCTCTTGAGTAGTTTCCTAAATGATGACCTATCAAAAATAGCTAATTCAAAGTGATCATTTTCACCTGATGATCCAAATTTATTGCTTAATAAGAGCTTCAAGAAATTAGTTGCATCCAAATATACACACCATTCCCTAAATCAAACAATAGGTACAAAATAAAATTATGCTCCATTGTAACAAACTTGGACAAAGTTTCCATGCGAACACATGTCTGTAGAATCTGGAAATTTCCCAAAATAGTCACAAGAAAACTAGGTGCCTTTAGAAACAGATTCCTGAAAAGGATCATATCAATTGGACTGAAAATTTCTTCACCACCTAAAAAAAAATCCAAGAAATCACTTGACCAACAAGTAGTTTCTACCAGAATAAAAGTGTAGCACTTGGCAAAATTTAAGCATGTGTATTTTAATTTTTAAAAATTGGGTTTTGGGGGCACCTGGGTGGCTCATTCAGTTAAGTGTCCGCCTTCAGCTCAGGTCATGATCCCAGGGTCCTGGGATCCAGCCTTGTACAGGGCTCCTGGCTCAGCGGGGAGCCTGCTTTCCCTCTCCCTCTGTCCTCCCCACCACCACCGTGCTCTCTCTCAGTCTCTCACTGGCTCGCTCTCTCTCAAATAAAGAAATGAAAACTTTTTTAAAAATAAAAGAAAAAATAGGGCGCCTGGGTGGCTCAGTCGTTAAGCGTCTGCCTTCAGCTCAGGTCATGATCCCAGGGTCCTGGGATCGAGTCCCGCATCGGGCTCCCGCTCAGCGGGAAGCCTGCTTCTCCCTCTCCCACTCCCCCTGCTTGTGTTCCTGCTCTCGCTGTCTCTCTCTGTCAAATAAATAAACTCTTAAAAAAAAAAAAAAAAAGAAAAAAGAAAAAAAATTGGGGTTTTTAAAGTAAGCAATACGCCCAATGTGTGGCTTGAATGTACAACCCTGATATCAAGAGTCACGTGCTCTACTGACTGGGCTAGCCAGGTGCCCCAAGCGTAAATATTTTAAACAGGATGAATTGGATTTCTACATAAAGCTTTTTGGAAGCTAAATTAAATTCAGAGCTAAGGCATAAAAAGAAACACCAGGACTAGCTCTGGATACTTCTCCGTATCCATTAAGTGGAACAGGTGGACAACTTTGTAGCAATGGGATAATCTTAGCTGCCCTTCGTCAAGTAGTACTCAAAGTAAAATATAATGGCTTAGCAAGGAGGGGGAAAATCATAACAGAAACATCTTTTTGAAGGTGATCCTGTGTAATTCTAACAGGAAGCACAAGAACATGAGGTTTAATGGAAACATTTTTCAAACAGAACAGTAAAGTAGTGACTTAATGCAGGTCATCATCAAAGCAGCAGAGTCATCAATGGTATGGCTAACTCGTTCTACTTTGTACATGTCTCTATGAAACACAAATTCACCCTATGTCATAATTTTGAGCAACTGGCAGTCAGAAATGATCTCTTCCTCTCCTGTTTTGTTTTAAAATTCCCCGCACCCAGCATGGTGCATAGGTGTATAGTAGGTGTTCAGTCTAGAGAGGCTTTGTGTTTTAAAGTAATGTGATTATATGATTTAAGACTTTGCACTGTTTCTAGATTTACTCATTATCACTGAGTTTGTCTAATAGGCATATGACTTACTCTGCTTGAGCCACAATATCCAGTCTAGACCAATTATTCTAACCTCCACCTTGGACTTTTAACTCTGCCAGATGCTATTTGACAGTAGATTCTCCAATACTGAAAACCTTGCCAGGCATACATTATGTGGATGTATAATTACAGCTTTCTAGTACTCTGTATGGTATTATTAGCTCAAGCTGTAGCTCATTTAGAGTACATAATTACAGCACACTCAGCAGTGAGCACTGACCTACAAAAGGGGGGTGGTGGTGGTTTCTGGTGCTACTTTCTTATCTACTTCAATTGACAATATATGTAGTTTTTACTAAAATTCCAAATTTTAAGGAACTTTGATACTCACACTACATTTTCATCTACCTTTGGAATATCTAACATCACACTGATATTTTAGAGCTATTATTTCTGCTAATGATTATTGAATATTACTATTATTTGAATCACACTTCAATTTTTAAAATTCTTTCCTCTGATAGGTGCCTGGTGGAAAACACCAAGGGACAAAATGGTACAAAAGAGTGCAAGTCTTAAAGGAATGTTCTGCTGGAGAGTTATCATTTGTTAAATTTTTACAGTGCCTAGGGCATATTCACACCTTCGGAAATGACACTTTCTTGTCATCATTCCATTTACATATTTTACAGCTTCAAATATCCCTCTTTAAGAGGCACAGGAGTTAGCCCTTAAGCAAATGGTAGTCATAGGTGTATTCCCATGGGGATCGGAATTGTTCTGGACATGAGGTATTAAGTTTTAGAGGAACTTGGGAGCGGCAACAAGGAAGCTTCAGTTTGCCTGGGCTTCTCCTCTCTGCCCAGCTTCACATCGTTTGCTCCCATGTCACTATTAGACATCTCAGCTGAGCTACTTTTCCTTTGCCTCCATGTTCCTCTAGGATTTACTTGCATTACAAGAAAGGTTAAAAGCTTAACCACAACATATGGCATTTAACTGAAACTCAGAATATCAATAATTGAAGAACTTTAATTTTTTTTAAAGATTTTATTTATTTATTTGAGAGAGAGAGAATGAGAGATAGAGAGCATGAGAGGGAAGAGGGTCAGAGGGAGAAGCAGACTCCCTGCTCAGCAGGGAGCCCGATGTGGGACTCGATCCCAGGACTCCAGGATCATGACCTGAGCCGAAGGCAGTCACTTAACCAACTGAGCCATCCAGGCACCCGAAGAACTTTAATTTTTAAAAAAGATGTCCTGAAGACTGTTCTTTTACCTTTCCTTAACTGAATTGTCATAAATAACAAGAGCTAATGCTTTTGTACATTATTTCACATTTGTAAATATCTGTGAAACTTAAGAAGAAATCATTTTAAGTGTGCAGTATATTTTCCACTTTATTCAAGGACTCAATATTTTAATTCAAAGAAATGGATTTTTAAGAAAGAAGCTTCAGTTTTCAAACTATTCATAATTTGCATTTTAACTGGAATTTTAAACATCCTGAAGGTGAAAGCCATGACTGCTTCAATATTAAAGACCTCTTTCCATTTCCAAATACATATAAAACTAATTTTCATTTATGTGGTTGCAAGTTCACATGCTAATGTAGGCAGGAGAGTTGATTTTAATTCCATAAAAGTCTTTTTGGTATTATGTAAAAAGATTCTTACCAGCATAATCAGTTAACAAAGTTATAAAAAGCTTTTATTTTATGTGTGCATTTTTCAGACTGTGGTTTGACCAATAACACACACACACACACACAAACTTTTCTTTATGTTAAACCATGTTATAATATGGTTTCACTTAAAACATCTTGTTATAATATGGTTTCACTTAAAACATCTTGTTATAATATGGTTTCCCCTAAAACATCTTGTTATAATATGGTTTCCCTTAAAACATCTTGACATTTCCCTTACACTGGTCTTGTGACCATTATAGAACCAAATGACTATTAGGAAATTCAGTGATAGATACATAAACAGAAGGGGCCTCTCCTGATAGGTGTCAATAAAGTACAGATATGTTAGAGCTGTTTGAGATCATTTGGACTAGCGTTGTCATTTACAAACAAAGGCTCAAGGACATCAACCGAACTTGTAACACTCATACTGTCTCTAAAGGTAAAGTCTGATGTCATCACCATCATCATCGTCGTCGTCATCAAAGAGATTGCTAAAAGGAAAATCAACTAGTAATTTGCAGAAAGAACTATTCTTATAGTATTCATGTAGACACATACTATATAGTGTCTAATGATTAAGGCCTACCATCTCAAAATGTTGAATGAGAATACCTGGGTTCAACATATCAGCCTGAAATTTATTAGAAATGATTTATAGGAAACATGTATATTAGATACCATGAATGATTTTTAAAGTTAATAAAAGGAAGAAGGAAGGGAGGGAGGGAAGAAGGAAGGAAAGATAAAAGCAATGCCTGTCTTCCAAAAACTTATTTTTACTTGGAAAAAGGTATTGCTATTGAACACTTTGTTTAGCCTCTATAAACATTTCAATATTATACCAGTCTCTGCCATTAAATGAAAAGGTCTTCAAGGACAGAGAGCTTATCTTGTTTACTGATTTATCTCCCAGAATAAGTACCTTCCATTAATAGCATTTGCTCAGTAAATGCTTCTTGAAATGAATTCTGTTACTATTATGGTGCATCCAATACCAATGATAGAATGAATCCTTCATCCTTTATATACCATTTCAACCTCATTAATGTACATCCAACACATCTTTTGCATAAAGAACAATTAATATTATGTTTTTTAAACAATAATTTGTACAAGTGAGTTTGAAAATCCTCGAGGGAAAAGTCAATGATGAAATAATGACTGATTTAGAAATATCCTCATTGACACTCCTGTTAGTCATTTAATTGAGATTTTGTAGGTAAACTAGTAATCTCAGTTAAAGATGAATGCTTTGATTCTGCATGCCTTTATTAGGTTACACCAAGTTGAGAGAGAAAATATCTAAGTGAAAGGCAAGGAAGGAGGGCGCCTAGGTGGCTCAGTCGTTAAGTGTCTGCCTTCGGCTCAGGTCAGGATCCCAGGGTCCTGGGATCGAGCCCCACATCAGGCTCCCTGCTCAGCGGGAAGCCTGCTTCTCCCTCTCCCACTCCCCCTGCTTGTGTTCCCTCTCTGCTGTGTCTCTCTCTGTCAAATAAATAAATAAAATCTTTAAAAAAAAAAAAAAAGAAAGAAAGGCAAGGAAGGGTGTTATAAATTGGATGAGGCCCCTGAAGAGAGATGATCCACTGATAGGCATTTGGTCTATTTAAGGGAGGAAGTGGAGTTTGGTTGTCAAAGAGGGGGGGTCTATTAGGAATCAGTCGAACAAAGAACAGAAGCAAAGACATAGAGGTGAAAGGGTTAAGTTTGTGATATAGCAACATATATGATTTTTATTAGCACAATAAATAACACAATGGAGCAACAGACCTAATAACCTCTGAAATTGCCAAGTTATACTGTGAATGATATTTTAAGATTTCTGGAACAACTGGAATGTGATATGAAAATAGGTATAATTTCTGTTGACAAATTCATAGGAACTGTTAAGACTGCTGTTGTTTGTTGCCTTCATTCATAATTGAAGGAAGTCTGAATTTAATTAGAGATAAATGAAAATAGAGATGTCATTTTTTTCCCCAACTAGGTTCATGGACCCCTGAAATGTATGCATAGTTATCCTTGGCTCATGCTTTCCTTTCACCCACCCTGTGTAAGAACCTTAAGGACCCTGTACTAGACTCATTCTGTGCCATTCAAAAGAACAGAACTAGGCTCAGTGGGTTCATGTTATAAGAAAGACAGATTTCTACCTGAAGCTAATATAAAACTGTATGTTAACTACACTGGAATTTAAAAAAAAAAAAAAAGCCCACACCAACCAGTAAAAGCATTTGAGTAACAATGTGTTTCATTTCCGATGCATATTTTAGAAATAAATACTAAGATTATATAACTGTCCCCCAGAAAAGACAGATTTCAGTTCATCATAATGGAGAGCCTTCTCAACAATTAAAAATCCTCAAAAATAATAGACCACTTAAGGTAATGAGCTTTTCATCAATGAAAACTTCAACTAAGGTTGAATATGATTAAATAAGGATTTCTATATTAGAAATGATATTGGGTCCCAATTTCATAAAATATAAGGAGAACAAGGCTTTCTAGAGATGTGCAATGCAACAGGTCTGGCAACCTTCGCCAGTCATGGTCCTTTACATTCATCAACTCATTCAATTCTTTTTTTTTTCTTTTTTTTTGAGAGAGAGAGCACATGCACATGGGGAGGGGCAGAGGGAAAAGGAGAGAGAGGATACCAAGCAGGCCCCATGTCCCGCCTGGAGCCTGACTCGGGGCTCAATCTCACCACCCCGAGATCATGACCTGAGCTGAAACCAAGATTCAGACACTCAACTCACTGAGCCACGCAGGCATCCCACAACTCATTCAATTCTAACAGAATACTGGGGAGTAGGCATTATCTCATGAATATTAGCTTAGTTATTTTTAAGTATCTTGGCCAGGCCAAACATCTCAGAGGTAGAATTCAAATCAAGGGCTCTCAGGCCCCAAAGGTTAGTAGTTTCCACCTGAAAACTAGAGTTAATAACACCTACTTCTAGAGTCGTTATGAAGACTTCAAAAAAATAATATATGACAAGTGCATATGCCAGATGATCACAGATAATAATATTCTAGGTGCTTTACATGTATGAACTCATTTCATCTTCACAGCAACTCTATGAGGTAGATTATATTATCATCCCCATTTTACAGAAGAGAACACAGAAACACTAGGATGTTGAACAGCTTGCCAAAAGTTATACAGCCAGTAATTGGATTTGAACCCAGGCAGTCTGACTCCAGATTCCAAGTTGGTAACTATGTTACAGGATTTCTATTCCTTTAGTGCCGGCAGTTCTTGGTCACCCCACTCTGAAGAATGAAGAGGTGGACCAGACAAAGAGTGGTGGGCACCAAAGCAAAGTTTATTGAGCAAGAGTACAAAGCTCCTAAAGAGAGAGGGTACCCGAGACGGTTGCCATTGGAGTTTCTAAGTTTAGGGGTTTTTATGAGCTCTTTTGCAGAACTATCTTAAGCAAGCAGGGTGTGCTGAGTTGTGCCAACCAGGGCTTTGATCACGTATCTGTCTACCTAATAGGTTAATGTTTTTGTGCTAATGGTCTTTTTTGGGCTGACATCTGGGGGCTTATGTCTTAATTGCCCCTTGCTCGTGATAGTGACAAATGCTTTGTGGTTAATTGTTTTATTTTGGGACATTTTGCAGAAGTCATTTTTGCAAAGGCTGCAAGCAGAATGCTAGTGTGTTCCTGTTTTAGCTGCAAAACAGGATGTTAGTGCTGTTCTGTCTCTGCTGTCCCAACTCCATATTTTCTTGTTGGGGACCCTGGCCCTGACTACCTAACTGTCCGACTAACTCCTAACAACTACTATGCTGTGCTAGCACAATTTGTTTTATGTTTGCAAGATTTCTCTCCCCAACAAGACAGTTATTGTTTGAGGGTAAAAAATGGAAGTACCTTAATAAAACTAAGCTTGTTTGGGACATATAAATTCAAAAAAAAATTTTATTGGTCACTGCACAGCCCATAAATGTTCTGTACTGAAGATCTCAGACTGTCATGCTATACTACATTTACTTTACATGCCAATATCTAGGCAGGTTAGAGTTTCTCACTTCTTGATTCTTACTCCTCTGCTTCTGTCAGGGCTGTTGGATGAATCAAAAACAAATGACTGAGACATAGCAAAAAAATCTGGGCAGGTCTGCTCTCCAATTTAGAGGGAGATCAGCAACAAATATCAGCTTTACCGAAATCCCTTTGCAATACAGACGATAATCATTTAAAAGAACCTTACAATTTCATTTGTAGATTTCCTCCCCCTCTGCCCTCCTGCCGTATCTTTTTTGTTCCCTCACCACAGCAAGGATGACTCTTCAAAAGGAAACACAAAAATTTCAAAATAATGAAATAAAAGTACAAGACTTTTCAGGATCCATCCCTATCAGTTTGACTCAGAACCAACTTGTTTTGCCTCTGTTGCCTGTTTCTCTTAATCATTAATGTTATTATTTATAATCTCTGAAGACTTTTTGTTCATGGCTGGTCACTGAATGTACTCTGAGGAAGAAACAAGAACCACTCACTCTCAGGGAAGCTTTGTAATTTGCCTCTTGGATTGTTGCTAAACTGGGTTTCTCTGTCCTATAGGGGACTCCTGAATGGTGATTCACAAGCCGAGATTTATGACTTGCTATGTCCAAAGAGACAAGCAAAATATTTATTTCTGTCATTTTTCTCAAGAAGTTGAGTCACTCACATATCTCTCTTAGAACTTAAAAGGCTATAGTTTTAAGTAATTTTATGACACTCTTCATAAGTGGATATAAGCTGATAGCAAAGCAGTGTTAGAATTCTACTTGCAAAGCAGTAACATTCACATACATTTTCTTGTTTGATCCTTACAAAAACTCTATGAGATTTTAATATCTTTTTTCCCCATTTTATATGAATGAATGAAGCAAACAAAGTGGTTGAGGAATTTACCAAAGGGCCTGCCCTTGGTGAGTGGTGGAACTGGAATTCAATTCATGTCTGTCAGATGCCGCACTCAAGTTCTTAACTCTCAATTTTCAAATATCGGGGACCTTTCTCAATAACCCAGACAGGCCTCTGGCAAATACTGCTGAAATACTTGGTGTACAACTATACACTAAAGTCCTCTATCCACCTGTAAAAATGTACCCGAAGCTACTTTTCTTGATACTCTCTGTGCCTTTCAACCCTCTCAGAGAGTGCTATTTTATTTCCTGAGCACCATCCATGTGCTGGTTAGTGCAAGAAAAGTTACTTTTAGCAAGATGTCTTTTCTGGGGGTCAGTTTCATAAATGCAGCCACATCAGCTACCCTTCAATGGGATCCAGCTGAGTCTGACTGAATCATCACTGGGGTAATGAGCTGAAAGCAGGTTTTGTTTCACTGAAGCTAAGACCCTACAATACCCATCTCAGGATCTCCTAAGAGGAGGGAAACCACTAGGCCAAGTCACTGGCCGAGGTGGAGGAGGAGGGGATGGGGGAGGTGATGGAATTTGGATCCCAGGAATCAGAATCAGACTGCTCAGTGTTTTTGAAGACTGGCATTCACCTGTGGACAATATTTTCCTTGAGGATTCTCCTAGAAAAATTCTTTTAGTGCCTCCAGCTGTTCCTTAACCTTCTGGTCAGGTCTTCACAATTCAAAAATAACTGCCAGAAGTTATTCAGGTAATTTTTGTTAATTCAAGTCAAGCACTTGCTCCCTCTTACTTAAGTTGCCTGTGGCTGCTTCACTAAAGGACTGTTTCATCACTAAACACTGGACTTCACCTAATAACTCTGTTGGCAGTGCAGATATCCAGAAATTTTATAGGATACTTGGTAGTAATGATTGTAGTAAGAAGCATTTCATGGGAATTTATTCTCTTCTTTAAAAGAAATATAGACTATAAATAGTAGACTCTGCCAGAAGAAAAAGATTAAATCTTAGGCTGGCTGAATTGGAGAATTTTTGTGTTTTTATATTTCACTGTATCATTTTGATTTCAGTTTGCAAAGCTTTAGAAGTCTTTAAATAAATACAGTTAAGAAGAAAACCTTTTCTGTGAGCTAAAGAAGCATTTTAGTATTTGTTCTGGTTTATTTTTAATTTCTTGCCTACTAAAAAACTATAAAAGTTATTTTCTAAAATAAGAAGTAGTAATGGCTGATAAACCCCCCAAAAAGTTTTGTATCTAATTATTGCAATTTTTTTTAAATTTGTGAATTAAAAACGAGAAAGAGAATTAAAAAACGAGAAAGAGAAAGAGAGAGAGGGGAAAAAAGCCCGTAAAATATGTCAGTGAACTTAATCCCCCAGGGAACCTTCTGAAAAACTGTGTGGAACCCACCTTAGAATTGTCCCACCAGGGAATAGGGAAGCCAGTCCCAGTAGTTGAAGATGGTGTTGACTCTGCATTTCTGATTCCCGTGGTACTAAGCGTACCTGTGGGGCTGCAGAAGGGCCTCCTGTGGAGAAGCAAAGACACAGGAGGTGTCAGTCAGATGGCAGCTGTTGCTACAGCCACAGGAAGGTAAACTTAGATAAGGATGGGTGTGGCATATGGGGTGGGGTGTTAACAGTTTCTGTCAAACAGAAACTGGATTGAACCGTGAAGGGTGAGCTTCCTAATATTTCAACCATGAGTTATGCCTACTTAGCTGCTCCATCACTGGTCTCAGGCACAGGGCAGACTCTGCCCCCGTACACTTGCTCATGGAACAGAAGCAAAAAGCACCTTGCCTCAGGCAGGTGCGTGCAAGAGAAAAGAGGAGTGGGCTGAGGCAGGCCTGCTTGCTAGTCAGGTAAATCACGCCTTCCTGGAGGAGGAGTGTCAGAGGAGAAAGAGAGGGAGGGCCCCAAGAAAAATCAAAGTATAAAAGCTAATACTGCAATTAAAAAGAAGAAGAAGAGGGGTGCCTGGGTGGCTCAGTCGTTAAGCGTCTGCCTCCAGCTCAGGTCATGATCCCAGGGTCCTGGGATCCAGCCCCGCATCGGGCTCCCTGCTCCGCGGGAGTCTGCTTCTCCCTCTCCCACTCCCCCTGCTTGTGTTCCCTCTCTTGCAGTCTCTCTCTCTCTGTGTCAAATAAATAAATAAAATCTTTAAAAAAAAGAAGAAAGAAAATAGTGGTATTCACATATTATTTCAGATTATCAAGGTATACACCCCCTAAGTAGTTAAAAAATTGCAGAAGTTACCTGTTGGGGAATGGGAATTGGGATTAGGAAGACCAGAAGAGGGACTGCTCTTTTTCACTACAACCTTAATCATACTATTTGACTTTTTAATTCTGAATCTACGTATTATTTTGATAAAACATAAATTTGAAAAAACTATATAGCAGACCCACCACACTGAGGAGAAAAAACTTTTTTTTTTAACAGACATGACAATAATCCTAATTAGAAAAAATTCTACATGAAGAGTTTTTACTTTTATAATCAGGAAAATACAAATACATACTAAAAATACTTTAAAATACCTAAAGCATGTATGAGTTGGACTCCCTGATATGGTCCTTCTACATATTAGGAATTTATTAAGTTTATTTTATTTCAGTAATTAATTCTAAGAAGCAACAGTGAAAATAAATTAAGAACATATAATCTGCTAGTTCAGACACCCCTCTTTGAAAAGTCTGTGACCCATTGGGGTGTAAATAAAACTAGTGAGATACCAATGTGAAATGCAAGAAGCTCTGGATTTGGAGTAAAAAAAAAAAACAACCCAAAAACTAAATTGGAGTTCTAGATCTGCCACCCACTAACTCTGATGTTGGTTATGTTCTTTGAGTATCACTGACCCTTGTTTTCCCTCTGTAAAGGGGGTTAACAACACTGACCTCACAGGATTATTTTTTAGATGAAGTGAAATAATGTATGAAAGCACTGTAAACAGTTATATAAATATAGGTATCTATTTGAAAACTCTGTTTTAAATATTATATTTAAAAACAAAAAACTAAGGGTGCCTGGGTGGCTCAGATGGTTAGGCATTTGCCTTTGGCTCAGGTCGTGATCTCTAGGTTCTGGGATTGAGCCCGCTGTAGGGCTCTAGGCTCAGCGGGGAGTCTGATTCTCCTTCTCCCTCTGTCTCTCCCTCTGCTCATGCTCTCACTCTCTCTCTCTCTGTATCTCTTGTCTCAAGTGAATAAATAAAATCTTTAAAAAAAGAACACAAAAAAATCCGAAAAACTAATTATAGATAACCTATTAAAAGAAAAATTATAAGGGCACATTTTAAAATTTAAAACTTCATTAGAAAATATATTTCAATTTAAGGCGTATATGAAGATAAATATTTCCATCACTATGTGCTGGCTAGGTAGTACCTTGGCATACTTATTACAATTGTGTTTTTCACCTTACAATTTTTTTTATCTGATTATAAAAGTAATGTGTGTTTATTATATATCCTCAAATGTACCTTCCCCCAAAATGACTTCTAATGGTTCCAAATCATTCCAACAAGCAGCTGTGCAGTAATTTGACATCTTCCTATTGTTAAGATAGTTCGGTTGTTTCTAATTTTTCAGTATTATAATTGACTTGGGTTCAGTATGCTACTACACAAACTGTTACACTGAGTCAGAATTCCCTATTTACTCATTGGGTTCCCCACTGGACAATAAGTTTTGTGAGGGATTTTTTTTTTTCTGCCACTGTTACTTAGTGCCTAGTATTTTGTCTAGAACATAGTATCTACGTATATAAATATGTGCTGTGTGAATGAACAAAGGAATGAATTAATGAATGCTAGTATTTCCCCATAGGATTTAAGTGGAATTGCAGGGATGCCTAACAAAATGAGATAACCTTTATGAAAGCACTTTGTGTGTTTTAAACTTTATTATCTTTTAGTCAAGATTATTTTTGCTGTTTTAACTGTTACCATGAACCAGAACAATAAGAAGGAGACGTGTGAGGGGCAGATGTGGGCATCGGTGGGGGGGGACATGATATGGGGGGGGGGCGACACATGCCTCTTCCTATCCTAGACACTGGCAAGCAGGCTGTATTTAGAGCTCTTTGTAGGCCTTGGCAAGGACAAAGCTTTCGTCTTAATAGAATTCTCTGTTGGCAGTGCAGGAAGTAGCTGTTTCAAAGCAGGAAGGGGAAAGAGAAAAGGGAATGACTGTGGGAGGGGAAATTATTTTTCTCATTTTCTACAAAATATGAGTTGGACATACACAAAGAGGAATATATGGAAAGAAATGCAGACTGCGCATTGACCCCCTCTGTATACCTAAGTTCTGTGCTGGAGGCCAACACAAACGTGTATTTGCTAAAATCCAATACAGTGTGCTGCTCCAGGGCAGTACGTTGAAATAACCATAGAGGTTAGTAAGCCCTGGAAAAGCAATGTGTATCACAGGAGGAGTGCTGTATTAGGGTAATTTCTGATTTAAAGGGGGCACAAAGGAACCCTCTGGGTGATGAAAATAGCTCATATCTTGTTTAGCAACTGCCGCAGCTCTGAACTGAGCACTTAGGCTCTCTGTGCATTTTATTGAAAGTGAATGGTGGAGGCTGCCTTTAGGCAATCAACTTGAGCAATGGAAACCTGAGTAAGGTAAAAGGGTCCACAGGGGCCACTGGGCTGAATACAAACAGGTCCATTAGGCAACCCACCTCAAAATATCCACAAGTCCTAGCTGACCAATGGGTTAGAAAAAAGGAGAACTGTATATGTTCCCATACCTCCTCACCTTCCCCCCTTAACTACAGCCCCCACAACCCCACCACCACCGCCCCCCCCTCCTGGCAGACAGTCTCTCCTTTGCTGTCCTGCCCACTACTCCTTTGCAGTGTATTCTGTAAACTTCTCTCTCTTTTGTTCTGCTTAGGGTGAATTCTTTCACTGCCAGTCTCGCCGGCCTCCACTGGATCCGGTCGTGTCACAGAAACTATACCTCAATTTTAAAAATTATTACATAATAGAGTTTTTTTTCTGGTTGCGAAAATAACATGCATTCATTATAGAAAGTTTAGAAAATACTGATATGCACAAAAAAGGAAATAAAAATTCTATGGAGTTTTATTGCCCGGAGACAATCACCCTTAACATTTGTGTCATTGTTATCTGAGTTTCCATTATCCCACCATCCCATTTAAGAGGCTACCTAATAAAGCAGTAGTTATCATAACACGGACATATTCAACTAATGAACTGACCACTTATAAAATTTGTCCCCACCCAACATCCTCTAACTTAACGCTAGGTTTCGTCCGTCCCCACCCATCCTGTCAAAGTGCTTGTCCAGCAGCTGCTGCCTGAATGTTGGAGGTAAACATCCACAAATGTAATGGAAATTGACCCTAAAGTGAATTGTGAATTTTTTTAAAAAGCAAGGTATACTTCATAAAGTCAGTGAACATAATGTTGGAAAACTGTAGGATCACGTAAAAGCCATGGAAAAGCAAGTTCCATCTGATGTGCGTGTACTAAAAGAAAATAAACAGGTCTGATGACAAGCACTTCAAAAGAGAATGATTCGGCGATCAAAGATTAGAAGAAGCGCTTTGAAAATAATGAAGCCCTCAAATTATTTTTGTTACAAAAGTTAGGATAGTACTACAAAAGTCAGCCATAAAATGTTGAAGAATATTATACCATACTATCATATGATTTTATTCAAGAGAAAAAGTTAAAATAACAATATTTTAAGCTTTTTCCCATTTTCTTAAAGATTTATTTATTTGAAAGAGAGTGCATGTGTATCCCCCCACCACACACACACACACACACACGCACGCGCACACACACACACACACACACACGTGGGGGGGGGCAGAGGGAGAGAGAGGAAGAGAGAGAGAGCATGAGCACATCTCAAGCAGCGCATCTCAAGCAGACTTCTGCTGATGGTGGAGCAGGACACGGGGCTTGATCTCATGATCCCGAGATCATGACCTGACCGGAAATCAAGAGTTGGACATTTAATGGACTGAGCCACCCAGGCGCCCCTCCCAATCAAACATTTAAAAACCTATTTTCTATAACAGCATCACAAATATTAATGTGCACAGGAATCACCTGGAGATCTTGTCAAAATATAGATTATGATTCAACTAGGTCAGGAGAGGGGCCATAGAGTCCGCATTTCTAACAAGCTCCCAGGAATGCTGATGCTGGTAGTCTTTGGTCCTTACTTTGAATAGTAAGACTGTAAAATTGTAGTTTAAGTAGATTCACCTTAAATGGCCTTTATCCAATACCATCTTTGAATATTGAGAAACTCCTTCCTATCCTTCCAACTATTTCTAATTTAACTGTTCTAGACACATACATGGTTCTCAAATAAAATCACCTGGAGTGCTTGTTTAAACAGAAATTGTTGGGCCCTATACTCAGAGTTTTTCTCTTAGTACATCTGGGGTGGGGGGGTCCTTTCTTGCTAGTTCTCAGGTGATGCTAATGGTGTTGGTCCAGTATATACTTGGTTAATCACTAGTTTAGAATGATTGCAAATAACTTCCAGGGAGTTGCTTACAATACCCAAATTAGACATTCTACTTGTAACATTTTCAAAACAGGGTGCCTGGGTGGCTCAGTTGGTTAAGCGACTGCCTTCAGCTCAGGTCATGATCTGGGAGTCCCGAGATCGAGTCCCACATCGGGCTCCTGGCTCAGCGGGGAGCCTGCTTCTCCCTCTGACCCTTTCCCCTCTCATACTGTTTCTCTCTCTCTCAAATAAATAAATAAAATTAAAAAAATTTTTTTTCAAAACAAAGAGCAAGATGGGAATTGTATGGATCACAGGAACAAGCCCCAAACATTTAACTATCTGAATGTTCCTGCTATTTACTGAACTCACTGATCCAGCTCATTGCCCAAGGTTCGGTTTTACTTTATATATAATGTATGTCAGTGTTCTCTGTTTTGACTGCAAAATTATTTTTATTAATGATTTTCTATAATTTTGTATATTTTTAATTATATTTCTAAAGAGAGTAGGGGTGCCTGGGTGGCTCAGTCCTCAAGCGTCTGCCTTTGGCTCAGGTCATGATCCCAGGGTTCTGGGATCAAGCCCCGCATCAGGCTCTCTGCTCAGCGGGAAGCCTGCTTCTCCCTCTCCCACTCCCCCTGCTTGTGTTCCCTCTCTCACTGTCTCTCTCTCTCTTTCAAAAAATAAATAAAGATCTTTAAAAAAAAATAGAGCAATAAAACTACATATATGACATAGGCTTAGATGATCAATTGTTTTATCTCATTGCTGTTGACAAAGGTTTGCCCCTCACTTTTACAAGGAGTGGGTGGCTCTGCCATCATCTTGTTGATTGTGCTTGCATTCTTCGAATGTGCAAATACATACATTTTCATTTGTATGAACTACTCACCACACACAGTTTTCTTGTATGGATCCGTTCAGACAATCCTCTCATTTTGAGAAGATTACTTAGTTAAAAGCAGATAATACAATCTTCAGATCCACTTCCTATATTTGTAATCTGCAATACAACGCAATAGGCGAAAAATGAACAATCAACTTAAGACTTCACTATAAACTGCTGTCTTCTGAGGACCTACAACTCAGGATACTGCAAACCCTTAATCACTACTCTCAGTATTTGTTATTCAGTAGGCAATGTAGTCCTGTAGCTGCATTTTCATCCAGCACACAGATTTCCTAATAGGCCAGAGTGATACGGTGGGAAGCTGTGTCAGATACCCCAGGAGGAAGCAGTTTGTAGTGGCTAAGTGCTCTGGTTCTAGAGTCAGATAGTATAGTTCAGATACTGGCTCTATCACCTGCTATAAGTTCTGTGGTCTTAAGCAAGGACCTGGATCACTCTGTGCCTCAGTTTCCTCATCTGTAAAATGGGAATAATAATAGAGCATATTTCACAGTGTCACTGTGAAACTCAAATAAGTTAATACGGATAAAGCATTTAGAACAGTTCCTGGCACAAATTAAGAAGGCAATAAACATAGCTGTTTTATTTTGCCCTGAACACTGAATTGGAAGTCAGAGAGCTGGGTTCAAATCTTGACTAGTTTTGTGACTTTACATAAGCCATTTAATCTTTCTGAGCTTTGTCTGCAAAACAGGTCTCACAATCTCTGCCTTGCCAAGCTGATAGAATTGTGATCTCAAATAAAATAGTACATGTAAATGTGCTTTGGAAAACTGTAAAGCACTATCTAAATGTAAGAGTCAAAGTCCTTCTTTATAATTTTCTTTTATCATAAATCTTATTTTAAGGCATTTATATTATACAAAATATTTTATAAAATAGAAACATGATCAAAGCAGGAAAGATTCTTAGTGAATACTTTATTTTCTTACATTTTTATAGTCACTCATTTAGCAATTTAATTTTTTTTCTGACATTTAAAATGAAACTCACTAGAGGGCACCTGGGTGGCTCAGTCGGTTAAGTGTCTGCCTTCAGCTCGAGTCATCATCCCAGGGTCCTGGGACTGAGCCCTGCATCGAGCTCCGTGTTCAGCAGGGAGTCTGCTTCCCCCTCTACCCTTCCCTCTTGTTTGTGCTTTCTCTCTCTCTCTGTCAAATAAGTAAATAAAATCTTTATAAAGTGAAACTCACTAGAATAAAATTTCTAGTGTTCTTTTCTCCACTAAAAAAAAGAGAAACATTTTGTCATCGCTTGTCTTCTAGCTTTCTGGTATGCTATAAAGAGTGTGGGCTTTGAGAAAAGAAGACCAACACGAGTCCCATGTGAGCGGTGTGAATTTGCACGAGTTATTTAAATGTTCTGAGCTTCCATTTTATCACAGGGATAAGAGTGGCTGCTCAGCCCACCTCCCTGAGTAAGACCTGAAGAGGACCTAATGAAATACAAACTTTCATAGTTGTCATGGATTAGAGATAACATCAGATATCTAGCTCATGGATCAGTGAATTTTTTTTTCATAAAGACTAAATAGTAAATATTTTAGGCTTTGCAGGCCATAAGCCTCTGTCAAACTACCCAACTTTCCCACTGATGCACAAAGGCAACCATAGACGGTATGTAAACAAATGGGCATGGCTGTGTCCTAATAAGACTTTGTCGACCCTGAAGTTTGGTTTTCATATAAATTTCACATGGCATGCAATGTTCTTTTGATTTTTTTGCAAACCATTTAACTCATCATTCTTAGCACAAAAACAGGCAGTGGGCTGAAACTGGCCTATGAGTCATACTTTACTGACCTTTGGTCTAGCACAATGCCTAGCATGTAGCAGATACCAGTAGCTAATATTAGACATATAAAGTTCCTTTATAAAATGTCAATATTAGGTATAATCTATTGGCAACTTTCTTGTTCTTCATCATGATTTAAAGACTATCAGCACGTGTCTCATTATTACATCTGTACTCTCCCAATACCTTAGGCTATAATTCGTCTGGAACTGTGGACTTGGCATCATTAAAGCATTGATTTGGACTGTTGCTAAATCTTTTATATATATATCGATTTTTAATTTCTTGTTTTTCAATAAAATATTTTTAAAAATATTTTTTTAAAGATTTTATTTATTTGACACAGAGAGACAGCAAGAGAGGGAACACAAGCAGGGGGTAGTGGGAGAGGGAGAAGGAGGCTCCCCGCTTTGAGCAGGGAGCCCGATGGAGGGCTCGATCCCAAGACTCTGGGATCATGACCTGAGCTGAAGGCAGCCGCTTAACCAAGGCAGCCACTTAACCAACCAACCAAGGGGAGCCACCCAGACACCCCTAAAAAATCTTTTTTTAAGTAAATACTTAAAAATATAATATAAAATTTATATATATATTTATATAATATATTTATATATTATATATTTTATTATTTATTTATATTTTGTATATTTATTTATATTTTATATATTTGTATTTATATAATAAAAATATAAAAAATAATACTCATTCTAAAACTTTCAAAAAATGGAGAAAAGTAAAAAATGAGGAGGATCTCTCATTTTCCTGCTTAGTTATGTTTTCTACTTTCCCTTTTGAAGACCATTTTCTTTACTTAAACAACAGAAAAGAAGTGAAACAATAGTTAAGTGGTTATACTTTCTCTGCCGTCTGTCAGCATTACATCATTTTCTTCCTCCAAACATAGCTTTGTTTTGTTTTGTTTTAACTGAACTGTTTCTTTTTATCCTCAACTTCAGCTGGTTCTGTGCTTTATCCTTCCTGAGTCTTCCCTCCGTCTGTGTCCTTGGTTGTGCATACCTCTATTATCAGCATCTATCTCAACAGAGCCCGTTCTCCTGAGTCACATGTTCTTTCTTTGGTATTTCTTCCTCATCAGCTTTATGTGTGATTGTAATTTCTTATAACCCATGTTTTCCTAGCTACACCAACCTAAGCATAAAATGGAATCATATTAATGGTAATAAATAGTATTTTTTTTTCTGATTTTCACCCCAACCCTATTGCAGGACTTGTAGCTACTCTTAAAGTCTCATCCAGTTGTCTCTATGAAGTTCATAGGTGGTATGACATGTGTGCTCATCAACAAGTCATGTCAGCTCTCCCCTCTGTCTGCCATGATTCTCTCTTACCCAGACCACCTTTGGAGATATCTGCTGACAAAACCTTTGCTTCCCATGAAGTTACTTGGTAGTGCCCGACCATTGCCACTACTGCAGGTGATATCCATGCTAAGGGTATTTTCTCCTGAAGCTACAAACTATTAAAATCTCTCCCACTCTTAGAACTGGTTTTCATTCCTTCAGGGTGATGGGGGCTGGCCTCTACTGGCCACCACTATGGGGACTGGTCACCATTTCAGACTCATTGAATGTTAAAGTTGGAGGAGGCAATTTTTAGAATCTTTAATGCACTGAAGCCTGTTGCACAAAAGTAGGATCAAGGCTTTTCTCCTTTGGGCCTTAGCATTAAGAGATGAGTAACAAGATAGCATTGTCTTGTTCTTGTGGTATCTTACATAGTTTATTGAAACAGAGCTTTCATCTCTTGTATTCCCCTCTCCTTAGGATTCTAACATGGGTTTATAGCCTCTGGGGCAGAGGCTAAACCTGAGCAATAGACATCATGCTCTACTAATTTCCCCTCCTGTTGGCCAGGTATTGGTCCAAACCTAAGAGCACTACTTTCTCTTCCTTTAGAATGAATTCTTTCCCAGGAGACTCCTTTTCCTGCCATGCACAATAATGGAGGACTCATGCCCTGACACTAAATGCCAATGGTGATTAAAATCTAGGTTCAAGCCAGAATCCTCCACTGCATCAGAATTCTACCCCTTAGTCTCTCTCATTTTTCTTAATCTATTGTCCTTTTTAAATGATGTTGGCCATAAAACTATAGTTGACTTTCTCTGGGCTTTTAGAAATCTGTTTTTCTAAAATCTCCCATATGTTTTTGTAGTGGACATCTGTTGTTTTGCATATCTCCTCAAGAACATTGCTCCATCAGTTCTGCCTTTACTCTCCTATATCATCAGTTTCCTCTCTCCAATGGATCATTCTGTAACATATAAATTTCTCCCATTTAAAAAAAATCCTCTCTTGATATCCCTCTTCTAACTACTGCCCCATTTCTCTGCTCTGTTTTATTGCACAACACAGATATAAACTATGTTGTAGTTTTTAATATTTGCAATCTCCAAATTCCCTTCTTCTCGTTCTCTCTTGAACAGACTCTACAGGGTTTTTTCACCTTCAGACCATTTAAACTGCTCATGGCAAGTAGTTAAATCCAAACGTCAGTCCTTATTTTCACTTGACCTCTCTTCATTTGACAGAGTGATCTCTCCCTCTCTGAAGCATATTATTCTCTTTGCTTCCAGAATATCTCATCCTCTCAGATTGCCTCTTATCTCATTGACTGATGCTTCTCAGCCTGCAGTCTTCTTTAGGAATTCCTTATCATCGTCTTGACATCTAAACATTGAAGTACCTCATTCTTGGAGTTCTTTCCTCTATACTCTCTCTCTCTCCCAGTGATCTCATCCAGTTTCATGGCATTATATATCTGTATACTGATAAACTCTGCAGCCAAGAACTCTTACCTGAATCCTAGACACATATATTCAAGTGCCCATCAACATCCCCACTTTGAATCATTAACAAGTATCTCAAATTTAATAAGAATGCCGTGGAACTCCTATTCTTCTACAAACCTGTTCCTCGGACAGTTTTCTCCATCTCAGTTAATGGCAACTCTAGGCTTCTGATCACTCTTGCCACAAATCTCAGAGTTATCCTTGATACTTTCTCCTGCCCCCCACAATTCACTACCTTGAAAATATATCTAGAATCTGACCACTTTTAACCAAGTCCACTGTTATATCATTTTGGTCTAAACTATTAATATCTCTAATCTGGATTACTATACTGATCTCTTACCTAATCTCCTGCATCCTCCCTTTGGTTTACATTTTAAATGTCACCTAGATCATGTCATTACTCTGCTCAAGCTTTCCAGTGGCTTCTCAACTCATTAGAATCAAAGTCGATAGCCTTCAAGACCTTTTACAATCTTTGACCTATCACCTACTCTCCTCTGGCTCACTTTTGCAAGATACAAATCCACAAACACACTGCTTTCCTTCTCCCCTTTTACCCAGATATTTACAGAGCTCATTCTCTTGTCTGCTTTGGCTCAAATGTCCCCGTCTCAATAAGGCCTTCTCTGATAACCCTACATAAAATTGCAGTGATTTCTATTCCTTTTCCCTGATATTTTCCTACAGCACATATCACCACCTGAAATATTATATATTTTATTAATGTAGCTGTTTATTGTCTTTCTCACCCCTAGTTTTCTTTCTCACTAGAGTGCAAGGTCCAATAAAACAACGATTTTTGTCTTTATTATTCACTGTTATATATCTGGAATCTAAAATAAACCTACACTTCTGAGGCAAACAACCAAATTGTTTCCCTGAGAAGATGTCCTTATTTATATTTACTCCAACAGAGCACACAAGAATTTGTCTCACCATACCTAGGCCAGTATGGAATATTTTATCCAAAACAATTTGCTACCTTAATTGGTGAAAATTATAGCTTTTTAAATTCATATTCTTCTGATATTCTTAGGGTTGAATACATTTCTCTTATGTTTATTAGTCATTTTTCAAAGAGGGGGTGAACTAGTCTATTGGTACCCTTTACCCACTTATAATTGGGATTTCACTACTTTTTTCTCAGAGATTTGTATGCAAGCTTTATATACTAATTACATTAAATTTTTGTCTTATATATGGTAAATATTATTGTCAGTTTATTCTTTGTATTTTATTTCTATTTTGTGTTTTGATGTGTAAAATCTCTATATTTTTATGTAATCATATCTATCATCCCTCTGTTATTTTTACATTAAATTTAAGTTTGGGAGCCAGAAAAATAAATAAATAAATCTTTTAAAAACAAAACAACAGGGGCACCTGGGTGGCTTAGTTGGTTGGGCATCTGCCTTTGGCTCAGGTTGTGGTCCCAGGGATCAAGCCCCACGTCTGGCTCCCTGCTCAGCAGGGAGTCTGCTTTTCGCTTTCCTGCTCCCTCTGCTTGTGTGTGCTCTCTCTCTCTGTGTCAGATAAATAAGTAAAACTTTTAAAAAATAAAATAAAAATAAAAACAACAACAACAACAAAAACAAAAATGAAATGGGGCGCCTGGGTGGCTCAGTTGGTTGGGGGACTGCCTTCGGCTCAGGTCATGATCCTGGAGTCCTGGGATCGAGTCCCGCATTGGGCTCCCTACTCAGCAGTGAGTCTGCTTCTCCCTCTGACCCTCCCCCCTCTCATGTGCTCTCTCTCTCTCTCTCTCATTCTCGCTCTCTCAAATGAATAAATAAATAAATAAAATCTTTAAAAAAAACAAAAAACAAAAATGAAATAAAATAAGCAGCTGTAATTCTTGAAATAGCACCTTAATTTTCCTTCATGGAATTATTCCTTTTTAGTCGAATAGTACTGACTTTAGCTCCTCAGCTTCAGATTTAGTATGTGTCTGATATATTCCTACTCCCATCCCTCACACAGGTCATATAATTGGCTTAGGGATGGGCCCATAACACAAGCCTGCCAAATGAGTCTCCAATCCCACACTTCTGTGAAAAATGTTCAGAAAGAGATCTTCTCTTTCTAATGAGCTTGCGAACCCTCTAGGACATAACCTCAGAGCTCTTGGAGGTCATCTTGCCACTATGAGAGGTGACCCTGTCTTAAGAATGAAGCCAGCAGACAGGAAAGCAAATAATAACAAAAGAGAAATAGTGGTTCTTGATGACTTATTTTGAAAACCTTGATCCAACTGTGACTGAGTTAAAATTTGAATTGGATTCTTGCCACTGACAACTAAAAAATACTAACAAATTCGGACTCTACTCCCAGTGTCCAACCTTAATGTGACACTGCCTCTTCTCTTGATCTCCTTGTAGCTTCTGTATGCTTCACTAACTGGTTTTTCCTTATTAGTAAAAGTCAAGTCTAGAGTATAAGTTTCCCTTATTGCTTCTTTAGTCTTCTGAGTAATAAAATTATCAGGTGGCAAGTAAAGACTTTTCCTAATTCTTTGCCTTTAGCAGAATAGAACATTCAATACACATTGGAATAGTTGAAGTCCCTCCTCTAAATTGCCTCAGTGCCAGTTTTGTAACTAGACTTAGAAAGTAGCATCTCAAACATCCGTCTAGTTAGGTGACATGCTGCATAATCTTACAGTAATATCACTTGCATTTCTCCCTTTTTGTACTGAACAAAATTATTTTCATTATCTCTATCCTTAGGTTTCTAGATCTCCTTATAAATGAACACTATTTTTTGAAGTCAGGAAACATTTATCGAATCCAAACTCCAAGCCTGGTACTTTTCTAGATGCTAGGAATATAAAGATGAAATTTTATCTTGTTCTATAGTCGTATCTTGTCACAGAGTAGGTGTTTGGTAAACATTTGTTGAGTTAGTAAATAAGTGGATACATTGATATACAGAACTACTTGAATATTCATTGGATCTATTTCCTTTGAACAAGATTTACCTTTCTACTGACATATTTTAGTCCATTCCAACAATTCTTGGCAGGGATGATGATAGCAATAGCTTTGATTTATAAAGTACTAACTGACAACAAATGCAATGTTTTATTTATGTTTTCACTATTCCAGTCAGTAATCTTTGGGTGGATAGGAACAAAAACTAATTCAAGTTAACTTAAATGAAAAGGGTTTATAGTACATTGCAGTAAAAGTGTTGTCATATCAATCCAAGAATACCCATAACTAATTGCGGTAATTGTGCCAGAGAGGAGTTCTAGATTCATGGCATTTCTTGGGACCTCAACAGCAGAAATTCATAAATGTGACCCTTTTGTATTATTGTTAATTACCATGACTCACAGGTATTCCACATGCCTGCTTCTTTCTCTTGTACTCTGGTCAATTGGCCACTCCTGTTTCAAGCAGCTCATGGCCAGTTACAAAAACATGACATTAAATGGCAGTCGGCACTCAATGTGGAAAAGACTGACAGTGAAGGAGATGGGGGTGAATTTAAGGGAATTTAAGCCTCATTTAAAGGGGACTGCCAATTGTTGCCTTGTGGGAAAATGAATCTATTTTTGCTACAGTATCTGACTTTTCACAAGGAGCTGGAAATCCTGAGTGAAATTTCTTAATTTTTGAAGAATGGCAACTAAGTTAAAAGAAAAAAAAAAAAAAAAGCCTGCATGGGCAAACCCTGTGTGTGCCTGTCTAAAAATGGTAACATAGCAGGTCGACCTGCTTATTCTTAGAAAGGCCTACTTACAGGTTGACCCTTGGCTGGCATTTGGGAACTTGAACTTTGGGAGGGCTCCCACCATTCCCAAAACTGATAAGAGTGACTCACTGTGCCTGAACTGTTTGTACAAACAATATGGATGATGCCAAGCTCCTGCTTTCCTTCTGGGAGTCTGGAATTTTGATATCTGCCTGGCAGAAGCTGCCTACATGACCAGTTCCTGATAAAAACCCAGGTGCTGAGGCTCTAATGAGCTTCTTGCTTGGCAGCATTCCATGTGTGTTGTTATAACTTATTGCTGGGGCAAGTAAGCCCATCCTGTGTGACTCCATGGGAAAGGACCCTTGAAAGTTTATTCCTGGTTTATCCTGGACTTTACCCCATGTGCTTTTTCTTTGCTGATTTGGCTGCATATCCTTTGCCATGATAAATCATAGCCTTTGAGTAGGACTACATGTTTAGTCCTGTACATCCTCTTAGTCAATCATCAAACTAAGGAATGGTCTTCGGGACCCCTGACAGAGACTCAAACAAAACTCACCTTTGAGCCAAGTCCAGCCCACAGGGTATTACTTTTTAATCTCTAATCTAAGAATTGGTCATGGGCAGGACAAGCACCACTCCAAAATGGAGCATTTTTCCATGCCTTATCTCATTTAATCTTCACAACCTTGCAAAATAAAGGATGTGGTATTTTTTTTTCCTGAAAAAAAGAGTTCTGCATCTTGGCGATCACATTTATTGAAAGGGTTGGAAAAAAATTAAAATGCCCTTTAGCTTAAGAATTTTTGAGTTTTCTGCAAATCAACTCATTTCAGGAGTGGAAGAATCCTTGGTCATTTCTTAATATCAAAATTTATGCAGGTTTCTCTTTTGAATGTCTTCTACATTTAAAGAGGCAATCATACAAAAGCTCCTGTATTCCATACATGATAAATTCTTTGTTTCAGCCAACTCAGTGGAGGGGCAACTAGTACAACATCATCTCCCCAGACAAAAAGCATTGGAATATTCCATTGTGTTGATTTATATATCTCTTCGTATGTTTCCTCATCAATTTCTATAGTAGTCACAGTTTCTTCCACATCTCCCAATATCATATTTAAATGCTGATCATAAGCATGTAATCTGCCTCGAAGCTCTCTGTCATTTCTCATTTTCACATAAATTTGCTCATCCAGGCTGAGCCTGATGAGATCCAGGGGCTCTTCTACAGTGTTGGTAGTTTGTTGCTGGTCCATGTCGTCTGCCGTGCCCTTTCCCCCAAAATAAACATTTTTATAATCCCATTTTACTCATGAGGAAATTGAGACTCAGAGAGCTAACTTAAGCTTGCACAAAGTCATATAACCAGTAAGTGGAAGAGGCAGGACTCAAACAGAGCTAAATCCCATTTTATCTCCATATTGCCTCTATGAAATTATGTTAAAATTTCAGGATCACTTTATTTTCCATTCCCACATATAGCATTTATATCTCTGGAGCTAAAAGTATTCTTATCACTCCTCTTCCTTGCAATATCTGCCTTTCTCTTATTCCATTCCAATCTTCCCTTCCTATCAGCCATGAATGAGGCTTTCTAAGCCAGTATAGGAGGTGGAAATGTGCATGGACAAGGAAAGGGAAGAATAACTCAGCAGCTTGGTCAGCCTTCGCTGGCCTGTCAGAAATCCCAAAAATAGGGTCTGAAGTGGTATGGGGAATGCAGGGTTAATTTGGATCCACATTCAAGAGGGGATGTGATGATTATTACTGCCTCCTCGACTACAGAAGTTTTTGTCAAAGGGACAGTGATAGTTGCCCCAGAGGGATCCATGGTGTTTGAAGCAGACTCTGATCTAGCATCCAAGGGACAGTGGCATAGTTGGGATATCAGGATAAGAGGGTGAGAAATGGATAGGTAGGTTGTCAAGGCCCCAGCTGAGGGTACAGGACTGAGCGACATTCTCAGGAAAAATTGACATGAAAACCAGACATCTGGGTAGAAGCCCCACTCTAAGACCTGAACTCCCAGAGTTAAAAATTAGGAAGGGAAAATGTAGCTTGATGGCTAATCAAGTACTCTAGGGTCCTCGTCTGGTCTACTGACTATCAAGCTTAGAACAGGAAGACTAATTCCAGCCTCTTTTTTGAGTAACCTTCTAGGTAATGATAGAACTGAATGCATAAAGCTGAGCAGACCTGTCTGTGTCTGGGCAGAGCTGAACATTGTAGGGACTGGCCTTCTTACCTGAGGAATAAACTAAAATAGGTTTGCCTAGCTTTGCAATATTGATACAACACCTCTCTGGAAAGATTCAGTGAAGTATACATAAAGCAAATGATACTCAGGGAGACACAATTTCAATGGACTCTTGAGATTATATACTTAAAAAAAAAGATTTTATTTTTAAGTAATCTCTATACCCAACACGGGTCTCAAACATATAACCCCAAGATCAGTCACATGCTCTACCAACTAAGCCAGACAGGCACTCCAAGATACTATACTTTTTTTAAAGTATAGTATCATATTAACAACGTGAATGATTATTCCCTTACCAATATGATCTGTGGATATATTTTTTAAAGATTTTATTTATTTGACAGAGAGAGAGACAGCAAGAGAGGGAACACAAGCCAGGGGAGTGGGAGAGGGAGAAGAAGCTCCCTGCTGAGCAGGGAGCCCAATGTAGGGCTCCATCCCAGGACCCTGGGATCATGACCTGAGCCGAAGGCAGACCTTTAATGACTGAGCCACCCAGGTGCCCCTGTTCTATGGATATTTTGATGCTAGGTAGTCTCTGAGTTATAAATATCAGTCTTATGAGCATCCTGGCCATTTATGCATCCACTAATACCTGCTGATATTACATGTGCCTACTATGTGCCTCAAGGTCATTGTGCAGTCATACTAACATTTATTGAGCATTTACCCTGCAATCTGCATTGTTCATTACATACATTAACTCTTCATTGTTCACAATAATCCTATGAAGGCAGCTATCACTGTTATATCCATTTTATTATTTTTTAAGATTTTATTTATTTGACAGAGAGACACAGCGAGACAGGGAACACAAGCAGGGGGAGTGGGAGAGGGAGAAGCAGGCTTCCCATGGAGCAGGGAGCCCCATGTGGGGCTCCATCCCAGGACCCTGGGATCATGACCCAAGCCAAAGGCAGACGCTTAATGACTGAGCCACCCAGGCGCACCTATATCCATTTTAAAGGGGGAAAAATAAAGCACAGAAAAGTTCAGTACAACTTTTGGTTGTATGTGGAAATGTTCCTAGCTTCAAGCAATAAACAATTTAGAGAGATAAGAGATAACTAAATATAGACAACCAGTCACACTGCCTCCCCACACATTCACCCAAAGACTGCCTTGATCCTGAATATTTCCACCCTCTGTTCCAGTTGGCACCCAAGCTACTCTAATGCCACCTGTTGATCAGCATGGGGAACTGTCTAACTCAGTACTTTCCTATAATCCTATTCTAGTGGGATTTTGTCCTACATTCCCCTCACCCCTTTATTTCTAGTCTTAAATATCCACTTTATTCAACACGATACTCAATACATATCATTTACCTCTGAAGAAGAGATGGCTTATGGTAAAACACCTATTCTAAGAAATGTAATCCATTGTGAAATATCAAATGGATGATTCCATAAACATGAATCGGTTTCTTTGCTATAGAAAATCCAAGTGGAGTGGGGCACGTGGGTGTCTCAGCCGGTTGTGTCTGACTCTTGGTTTCGGCTCAGGTCATGATCTCAGGCTCATGGGATCTGGCCCTGCGTGAAGCTCTGTGTTCAGCATGGAGTCCGCTTGAGCTTCTCTCTCTCCCTCTCCATCTGCCCCTCCGCCCCACTTGTGTGCTCTGTCTCCCAAGTGAATAAATAAAACCAAAACAAAAAAAAAATAGGGTGCCTGGGTGGCTCAGTCATTTAAGCGTCTGCCTTCAGCTCAGGTCATTTTCCCAGGGTCCTGGGATCAGGTCCACATGGGGCTCTCTGCTCAGCGGGGAGTCTGCCACTCCCTCTGTCCCTCCCCCCTCCCCAGCGTGTGGGCTCACTCTCTCTCTCTCTCTCTCTCTCTCTCGCAAAAATAAATAAATAAAATCTAAAAAAAATAATAAAATAAGTAAAGGGGAAAAAAAAGAAAATCCAAGGAATGGAGATGTGTAAAAAGGTTTCTTGAAGGAAAAAGGATGACACCTTGTATACATTTAGTTTTCTGCATTTTTCTGCACCTCACCTTCTTCTTCTGCACTGCCCAATGTTCATAATGTTAGGTTGTCACTAAGCATGATAAGGGTGCTGTCTTTGTATGAGTCTTCTTTCAGTGCATTAAGTTCTGTGATGGCTTCATCAGAAGTGGTCTTAGGCATGGCACAAAAATAGACACATAGATCAATGGAACAGAATAGAGAGCCCAGAAATAAACCTACAGTTATATGGTCAATTAAGCTACAATGAAAGGGGCAAGAATATACAATGGGGAAAAGACATAATCTTCAATAAATAGTGCTGGAAAAACTGGACAGTTACATGCAAAAGAATAAAACAGGACCAGTTTCTTACACCATACACAAAAATAAACTTAAAATGGATAAAAGACCTAAATGTGAGGCCTGAAACCATAAAACTTCTAGGGAAAAAACATAGTAATTTCTTTGATATTAGCCATAGGAACATTTTTTCTAGATATGTCTTCTCTGGCAAGGGAAACAAAAGCAAACATTAAGCTATTGAGACTACATTAAACTAAAAAGCCTTTGCACAGCAAAGAAAACCATCAACACAATGACAAAGTAACCTACTGAATAGGAGAAGAAATTTGTAAATGATATGTCCGAGAAAGGGTTTATATCCAAAATATATAAAGAACTTATACAACTGAGCACCAAAAAGAAAACAACAAAATATCCAGTTAAAATGGGCAGCAGACTCATATAGACATTTTTCCAAAAAAATCATAGAGATGGCCAACAGACACATGAAAAGATACTCAACATCACTAATCATCAGGGAAATACAAATCAAAACCACAATGCCATATCATTACCTTACACCTGTCAGAATGACTAGCATCAAAAAGACAAGAAACAAGGGTTGACAAAGATGAAGAGAAAAAGGAACATTCCTGCACTGTTGGTTGGAATACAAATTGGTATAGCCACTGTGAAAAACAGTTTGGAGGTGGCTTAAAAATTTAAAAATAGAATTACCATATTATCCAGTAATTCCACTAAATACTGGGTATTTACCCACTAACTCAAAAGGATATATGCACCCCTATGTTTGTTCTTTGCAGCATTATTTATAGTATCCACCATATGGAAGTGTCCATTTAGATGAATGGATAAAGAAGATGTGGGGTGAAATATTACTTAGCCAAAAAAAAAAAAAAAAAAGAGTGAGATCTTGCTATCTGCAACAATATAGATAATGGACCTAGAGGGTAGAATGTTAAGTGAAGTAAGACAGAGAAAGACAAATACCATAAGATTTCACTCACATGTAGAATTTAATAACTAAAACAAATGAACAAACAAAGAAAAAAGAGGCAAACAATAAAACAAGACTCTTAAATATAGAGAACAATCTGATGGTGGCCAGAGGGGGGGAATAGATAAAGGGGATTAAAAGTGCACCGATAGTGGTGAGCACTAAGGAATGGACACAAATGTAAAATCATTATATTGTACACCTGAAACTAATATAACACTGTATGTTAATTATGCTTCAATAAAACAACAAAACAATAACAACAAAAGTAGTTTTAGCTAGTATGCAGGCAAGCTTTGGGTTATTAAGGATCTCATATTAGAGTACAGAAAAGAGCCCGCCCAATGTAGATTGGGTGTGTGGGTTGCATCTCTTTATAGTTTATATCAAATGCCTTTTGGAAAACTCCTCCAGAATTATCTATAGTTTGTTCTCAATCATTACCATGTGCAACAAAGGTTACTAGAAGTAAACTCCATTTTCAGATAAAAGACTTTACCTTTTGGATTAGTTGCATTGGCTATTAAGTACTTATCCAACAATTGCAGGACAATGGTGCAGATGAATCTCAGTTTAGACTCTTTCTCCCAGTAGTTCTTAATAACTTCTGGTCAGAGGTGTTCATCTTTTGTTCCATATTTGAGAAAATCCTCCAGGGGCAACTGCAGTCTCTGAAGACATTCTTATAGGCCACCTAGAGCAGGTTACATTCTGACTGGGCAGCTTGGTGCCAGCCTTTGTCATGGCCTTCATGCAGGTGGACATGTCAGAGCACTCAGCCTGCTCAGCCAGCTTGCCTTCAGGATCACTCTGTTCTCCTTGGTGAGCAGGTGGCATGCAGGTCTGGTGAGGTTCCAGGACCAGAACACAGAAGAGAGTGAGGGCAAGGCATTGAGGGTGTGAACACCAATAGGACATAAAGGAGTCCTCCTCAAGAGAACTTCTCTTCTCTGCAGTCACTTTGATCTACATTTGGCTTTAGCAGAGGACCCTCTGGGAGGCAAGGGGCAGGCAATTGTCTACACACCATTTTCTTTCTTTCTTTCTTTCTTTCTTTCTTTCTTTCTTTCTTTCTTTCTTTCTTTCTTTCTTTCTTTCTTTCTTTCTTTCCTTCTTTCTTTCCTTCTTTCTTTCTCTTTTTCTTCTTTCTTTTTCTTTCTTTCTTTCTTTCTTTCTTTCTT
>NW_027397076.1:29683611-29896205 GCF_003265705.2 Callorhinus ursinus
TTTCTTTCTTTCTTTCTTTCTTTCTTTCTTTCTTTCTTTTAAAGATTTTATTTATTCATTTGACACAGAGAGAGACAGCGAGAGAGGGAACACAAGCAAGGGGAGTGTGAGAGGGGAAGCAGGCTTCCTGCTGAGCAGGGAACCCCATGCAGGGCTCAATCCCAGGACCCTGGGACCATGATCTGAGCCGAAGGCAGACGCTTAACAACTGAGCCACCCAGGCACCCCATACACACCATTTTCAACTGGTCTTTCTTTTTGCTTCCAAATCTTGGCTCACTTATAGAAAAATTCCACTCCCACTTTCTTTGTTCCACTTACAAACTCAAAGAGTACTCTCCATGTGCCTACCACCTTGAGGATCATGCTCTTCATCTTCCTGCAGGAGAGTCTCCGTATTGGGGGTAAAATCAATGATAACAGACAACTTGAATTTAATATATTTGAAAGTTGTTCAGAGTTCCCCTCAGAATCATCATGAAGTCCTTACTGACCACTTCATTCACTTTCACTTAAATCTATATTTTGCTAAGTACCAACAGTCAAGATAAAGATTTCTTATCCATCACGTCTTAGAATATTAGAGTTGGGAGGAACCATAGAGACCATTTAGAATTCAACCTTTTTTTTTTTTTAAGATTTTTCTTTATCTGAGAGAGAGAGCACAGAGGGAGATGGAGAAGCAAGCTCTCTGCTGTGCAGAGAGTCTGATGCAGGGCTCAATCCCAGGGGCTCCATCCCAGGACCCCAAGATCATGACCTGAGCCAAAGGCAGATGCTTAATTGACTGAGCCACCTAGGCGCCCCTAGAGTTCAACCCTTCTGTTTAAGATTCTACCCTGTTTGCCACCTAAAATCTACTTCACAGGGAGCTGTTTGTTGATTGGCTGTCTGGGCTGCCTTCCTGATTCTACATTTTTCTCCACAGTCCCTGCTCTCATTCATAAAGAAAGGCCTATGTTGGAGCTGGGGTGGGCGATTAGGCATGCCATGTGTCTGGCAGGTCTCAGTTTGTTGTTGTTGTGCTAGTGAAATTTATTTACATTACATTCTATCATGTCAATTACATTTAAATCCTGGAAGTTTGTATCTACATTCCAAACCCAGTACATTCCTGGAAAAATATTATATATATATAACAAATCAAAACAGCATACAATTAATATGATAGTTGGGTAGCTTAATGAATATCTTGCTTCTTTGAGGTCTCATCTGTGATTTTAGGGTGAAGTGTATCCAGAGGCTGCCAGTGACAATTCATGAGAAAGTTGTAGAGTTCCACACTTTTCACCATAAACTCTTTAATTCCTCAATATTCAAATGAAGATATGGATCTTGTAATGGTTTTTCATCTTGGTTTTCAGCTAGATTTCTGGTTTCCTCTGGTGTAACCAAAAGTTCAGCTGGATGTCCAGAGTTCTCACGAGCAGAAATAATGTAGTGTCCACTTCCATCCATGACAGCTGCAACTGTAGCCAGAAAGAGAGTAACATGTTGTTGTTCATACTATTTGCCAAAGGGGTAATCCTGTCAGGGCTGGAACTTGGCTTCACTCTTTGCCAGTACCAGTAATAATTATTTTGAGTCATGCCAAAACCTGCAAAACTCTCCTGTCCAGCCATTAGACAGAAGTTAACCATGAGATGGGTTAAATGCTAGGCTTCCATGGCCTCAATTCCCCACTCCTCTTGGTACATTAGAGACACCAAGCAAGATGCAAAGGATGGCACAGCTGTCAGTTGCTCTGAGCTTGGGGCTTCAGCATTGTTTCCCAGTACTGCCCTCTGAGTAGTTTCTAAGAAGAAAGAATAAATTTCTCCTTTATTGAAGGCTTTCTCCTCCCATCCTATTATTTTTGGCAATGGCTGAGCTGAAAGGTACCTAGGAATTGCGGGTCCCATAATTTCAAAGGTATCCTTTCCCCAACTCTTTAATATTGAACTTTGACGTTTCCTCAGTCTGATATAAAGTGCTTTGGAAAATCAGCTTTAATGCTCCCCTTCTAACCAATCTGCAGCCTCACATCCATCCTAAATAGAACTTCAAGACATGCCATTTTCTCCTAGAGACCTTTAGCAGGGTAACGACTCAAAGCATTAAGAGCTGTTTTTCAGCTGTTTGCTGTTTTTCCTGAAGACCACCCATCCTTTGAAGCCCTCATTCCTCTAAACTGAATAGAGTTAGAGGTACTTCAATCTTATCTACAAGGTTTGCATTTGTGCAAGAGCAAGAGAACCATGTACCATAGCCTGGCTTCTCTGCCAACTTGTGGATAATGTTCTTCAGAGTATGCAGTATGAAGTTAGGGCATTTCCTAGTTTCAGTGTGGATTAAGTTCCCCTCTCTAATTAGCTTCTTTGAATTCCTTTTAGTGGGTGTGGAATGGGAAGGACTTTTTTTTTTTTAAAGATTTTATTTATTTATTTGACAGAGAGAGACACAGCGAGAGAGGGAACACAAGCAGGGGGAGTGGGAGAGGGAGAAGCAGGCTTCCCGTGCAGCAGGGAGCCCAATGCAGGGCTCCATCCCAGGATCCTGGGATCATGACCTGAGCCGAAGGCAGACGCTTTTTTTTTTTTTTAAAGATTTTATTTATTTATTTGAGAGAGAGAGAGTGAGAGACAGAGAGCAGAGAGGGAAGAGAGTCAGAGGGAGAAGCAGACTCCCCCCCGAGCAGGGAGCCCGATGTGGGACTCGATCCCGGGACTCCAGGATCACGACCCGAGCCAAAGGCAGTCACTCAACCAACTGAGCCACCCAAGCACCCCCGAAGGCAGACGCTTAACGACTCAGCCACCCAGGTGCCCCAGGACTTTTTTTAAATATAATTTTTCCACAACTTTTCCTACCCTTTCATTTTGTAAGTGAAGAAATTGAGGGCCAGAGAGGTAAAATCCTTTGGTCAGATTCACACAGCCAGAGAATAGCAGAAGAGAGGACTGAACGCAGGGCTTCTGCTTCATAGACAAATGCTTTATTTACCTGTTGTATTTAAAAACCAATATTGTAACAGCTTTTTAAAACTTCTTATTTTGAATTATTTGATATTTCAACTATATTATGGATTCAGTTAATGGCCTCATTTCAGAAATGAATCATTATTTAAATCAAGTTTCCTATGGGAAAATGCATTTCTAAATCTAAATATTCAATTTCCTTAGTGTCAGTCAATTCAAGCCACTAAAATACTGTAGATTGAGTGGCATAAGAGACATTTATTTCTCACTGTTCTGGAGGCTAGGAATTCCAAGATTAAGGTGAAGTAGATTCTATAGTTTGTGGATTGTTGCCTTCTTGCTGTATCTTCCTGTGGGGAGCTGGGGGGTTCGGAGAGAAAGGGAGAGTGAGAGAAGGAGCACAAGCACTAAGCTCATCATGAAAACCCCACCCTCATGTGGTCTTTAAGTAAAGGTTTCTGACTATTCCCTAAACTGTCCTTTCCTTGAACACTTATTTACGGTATGGGCGTATGCTTGTCCTTTTCCTGTGTGTATGGTTATCCTGTTTCATTTAAACTGTTAACCCCTTGAAAGTAATTATTACTGTATTATTGAGTTTTTTAAGTAGTTTTGCAAAAACACGTATGATTATTAAAAATGAAGTGCAAAACTTGTTAGAATTTACATTTCAAAAAAATGATTGAACTTTGAAGAGAAAGTCAACGTAAATAACAGAAATGTTTTTTTTCAGAGAGTAATTAAACCTTGCATGAAATAGAGGATTGAACTGGGTGACTTTTCTGAGGTTCCTTTTGGGCCTATGATTCCATCAAGATCTTATTACCAATAGAGAGGCAGAAAGCAATGAAATTAGCAGATCTGGGCAGGCTTGTGACTTGCTTATAATCAAAGAAAATATACAATTTCTGAGGCTAGGTCATTAAAGGTGATGCAGTTTCTCTCCTTTTGGCTGGAACACTCCTGTTTTGTAGCCCTAAAATGCCCCCAAATACTGTTACAACTTCAGTCAGTGTCTGATGTCACTAGCATGAGAGTCTCTGAGCCTGATTCTTAGAAACCATAATAAAATGATTGTTGTTGTTTTATTCCACTAAGTTGGAGGTGGTTTCTTACACAGCAGGTGTGACTGGAATAGGTATGTTAGTATTACTGGAGGAAATAAGTACTGGAAAGACCTGAGAGGGAAAGAACTGAAAATGAGAGAAGTTTGTACTTTGGTAGTTTTTTTTTTTTAAGATTTTATTGATTTATTTGACAGAGAGATAGAGCATAAGTTGGCAGGGAGGCAGGCAGAGGGAGAGGGAGAAGCAGGCTCCCCGCTGAGCAGGGAGCCCGACCCCAGGACCCTGGGATCATGACCTGAGCCCAAAGCAGCCGCTTAACCAACTGAGCCACCCAGGCACCCCGTACTTGGGTAGTTTTTAAAGAACAAATTACAGCATATGTCATATAGAGAATGTGTGTGTGTGTGTGTGTGTCTGCTCATGGGTATGTGCCTAGTTGGGGAAGAGGGTACCAATCTGCATGCTCTACTTTGGGAACTTAAAACAAAACAAAAAAAAGTTTACCTAAGAATTCTATTTTCCTGTAGACCCAAAAGTCTATAAGAAGAAAGTGCAAAGAAGATTTGGAATTGATATTAAGGTTCATAGTATTCCACAATTAATACTTAGTACAAGAAAATGATGAAACAAAAAGCATACCCACCCTGCCTTTGGTTTTGTTTTTTTTAAAGCTAGCCTGGCTGTATTACCCCACCTATTCTCTAGAGGATCCCTGAACTGGTGTTTGGAATAACTGCACTGGAACCTCTCTCCTATCTTCAGTCCTCTGCCTCATGCCCATCCCATGTCCATTCTTTAGAAGAGGTACTACAGTGACTAAGACTCCAGGCTCTAAAAAGAGACTGCCTGGTTTTGAATTATGGCTTCTTCATCTACTAGCTAGGTGACCTTGAAACTCTCAAGAATTGGGAAAATTTTTTTAAAGATTTATTTCTTTGAGAAAGAGAGCGAGAGTGAGCATGAGTGTGAGTGGGTGGGGGTGGGCAGAGGGAGAGAATCTCAGGCGGACTCCCTGCTAAGCGGGCTCCAGCTAACTACCCTGAGATCATGACCTGAGCTGAAGTCAAGAGTCGGACCTTATCTGACTGAGCCACCCAGGCATCCTTGGGAAATTGTTTTTTAAAAAAGGAAAAACATCAAGGTTATTGTTCAGAGCCTATATGCCCGGGGAAAAGAGGGACTGGTTAAGAATAAGCTTCAGTGAGTAAGAGACTTGAAGTGTATAAGTATACAGGGCGTTACAAGCTCCCATGAAATGAACTTCATTCTGAACCCAAAAGTTAACCTAGGAAAATAATGAAGGAAAGAAATCTCACCTCCTAGGAAATCAGGAACTCTCTTACTAGAGAGTTCTCTATATGGACTGGAAACAAACGAAGAAATTAGTTGTGAATCAGATTACCTTTTTATGAGTGTGCCAAGATTTCCCCACATATATTAAATTATTAAGCACAAATTAAAGCTTTGTGTTTTAATTGCATGGCTAAGATGTAATAGGTAGCTGACCCAGTATGGACCAAGAGTAATAAAGGAGAAGACAAAATCCACTCTTTGGATAAATATGGCAAAAACAAAACAACACCTACATTTGAGAAACCCTAGGCAGGCTTCATTTAAAGGATAACTTTGACTAGTTTTACCAAAGATACAAGGCCCCAATTAACCAAAAATTTGGCCCCTTCTTTGCTTTGTGTTGCCCAGGCCTGGACTATGTATTTAAATAAACAATCCTAGAACCAAGTAGGTCTCTAAAATTCAGGAAACACCATTCAAGTACACCAGATAAGATAAATAATATTTGGAGATGTACCCAAAAACAAGTCTGCTTTCCTGACAAAATGATTTTACAGAGAGTTTTATGCTTTTCTAAGAGACTGCAAAAATAAATTATTTTTTCTTCAAGTAACACTCATATTCAGCCCCCTACGGTCCTGATAAGCAGTAAGTTTATACTACAGATATAAAAACCCCTGTCTTTTAATACTGTCTGGGAAATAATAGGAAATAAAGACCCATGGAATTAAAATACTTTCCCTAGTATTAGGGATCAGTTAATGAAAATAAATTGGGTGATAACAAGTTAAGTTTGAATTGGGAAGCAGTTGCAACATTGACTGGTTCCAGTTAATGAGACAAAAGCTCTCACCTATTTGAATAAGGAAGGCAAGAGTCAAAGATACTATTCATTTGTGCATAAAGGGAAAAAGACATTCTTGGGACCTCAGGGTAGCTCAGTCGGTTACATGTCTGCCTTTGGCTCGGGTAATGATCCCAGGGTCCTGGGATCAAGTCCCTCATCGTGCTCCTTTCTCAGTGGGAAGCCTGCTTCTTCCTCTGCCTGCCACTTCCACAGCTTGTGTTCTCTTTCTCTCTGACAAGTAAATAAATAAAATCTTTAAAAAATAAATAAAAATAAAGAGAAAAAGACATTCTAAAACTTTTTCTGGTTTAACAAAGAAACCTGAAAATATTTAATTACCTTTTATTTATTTTTTATTTAATTTTGAGGATTTTATTTATTTGTTTGGCGGGCAGATGCACGGCGGGGGGGGGGGAGCGCGGGGGAGGGAGGGGCGAGCTTCCCGCAGGGCGGGGAGCCCGATGTGGGGCTCGATCCCAGGACCTTGGGAAGATGACCTGAGCCGGAGGCAGACGCTTAACGACTGAGCCACCCAGGCGCCCCTTTAATTACCTTTTAAAAAGTAAAGATATCATTTTAAAAATGATTACTAGGGAAGCAGATTATTAAGATAACCAGTTAGATCTGCAGAGTGTCGCAGGTTGTAGAGAACTTTTCAGAGGACAGAGCAATGTCTCCTCAAGTCAGCCTGCCTTTAAGACTCCTTTGCATAGAGTTCCGAGCCCCGACCCCCGCCGCGCTGCCCCACCGTCTGGCCCAGCGGACCCACGAACCGACCGATCCACGCACGGACGAATCCGCTCGCTCTTGAGAGCGCCATGTCTGGTTCCTCCAGCGTCGCCGCTATGAAGAAAGTGGTTCAACCGCGTGAAGGTTTCCCAGGCAGCTGCAGATTTGAAACAATTCTGTCTGCAGAATGCCCAACACGACCCCCTGCTAACTGGTGTATCTTCAAGTACGAATCCCTTCAGACCCCAAAAAGTCTGTTCCTTTTTGTAGTAAAATGAATCTTTGGATGGTTTTCTAAACCACTTTTCATGAACCAGTGAATATCAAAGGAGAATTAAATTTGAAGCCTGTATAGGGGCGCCTGGGTGGCTCAGTTGGTTAAGCAACTGCCTTCAGCTCCGGTCATGGTCCCAGGGTCCTGGGATCGAGCCCCGCATCGGGCTCCCTGCTCGGCGGAAAGCCTGCTTCTCCCTCTCCCACTCCCCCTGCTTGTGTTCCCGCTCTCTCTGTCAATTAAATAAATAAAATCTTTAAAAAAAAAATTTGAAGCCTGTACAAAAGCTTATTATCCCTATAACACGTGCCATACTATATAAACTTCTACTTTTGTCAGTCCTTAACATCTACCTCTCTGAATTTTCATAAATTTCTATTTCACAAGGGTAATTATTTTATATACACTGGCAGCAGCATACAATAAAATACTTAGTGTAAAAGTTTTTTGGTTAAAAAAAAGACTCCTTTGCATAAATATCTTTCAGAGAGTTTTTTTTTAAGATTTTATTTTTTATTTATTTGTCAGAGAGAGAGAGAGTAAAGCAGGGGAAGCTGCAGGCAGAGAGAGAAGCAGGCTCCCTGCTGAGCAAGGAGCCCAATGTGGGGCTCGATCCCAGGACTCTGAGATCATGACCTGAGCTGAAGGCAGAGGCTGAACAACTGAGCCACCCAGGTGCCCCCCTACAGGACAATCTTAATTTAAGCAGTGAATGTTACTGGTGCATGTGCCCTCCACAGCTCTGTCATGGCAGTTTCTGGTTCTGCCCGCACGATTATTCTCTTGCTCATCTTTGGCCACAAAACACCACCAACAATGCTAAGTGCCTCAGTTCTTTATAAGACTTTCTGGAGAATTCCACAATTCTTTCAGCCAACCTTAGATGGTCATCCTAAGGGTGACAAGTAGGGAGTGGGGGGATGTATATGTGTGCACAGGGTCTTTTATTCTCATCCCTTTATCTCCATCAGCTGCCCAGACAAGCCCCACAAATAAATATACAATGAAGTCATAGTGTACTTATCTATAAGCAACTTCAAAAGAAGCCCCCAAATAAATTCCCTTTCCCCACCCCAATATCCTTAAACACACACACATACACAAAACAGAATGCTGCTCCCAATGTGCCCAAATGGAAATTCTGGCACCAACACTGACTGGCCTCATATAGTTACAGTTCATTTGACTCTCACTAGTTAGTCTTCTCTACTGAATTTACAGTTCCCAGGTTGTTGTAAGCTGGGTCCTCCAGGAGCCAACTCTAAGACTAAGTTAATGTGTATGATGTTTACTAAGGAATGCCTTGGGATTAGTACCTGGGGAAGGGAAGGGAAGGGAAGGGAAGGGAAGGGAAGGGAAGGGAAGGAAGAGTAGACAGAGGGAGAAGCTGAGCTGTGATGCAGTGCCAGTGACAACCTTGACTGATGCTACAGGGAGTTCTCGAGCTGGAATGGCCCTTCTGCACTGTCCAGGTTAGCCCAAGATGGTCTTTATGCTCCCACACTGATTATTTTGAAGAAGCCCAAACCACATATAAAGGAGATGTATAGTTCAACCATGTTCAAATCCACATGTTTCCATAATGAAAATATCAGAAAAGAGCAGTCAGATAATGCCCTCTGGAACCCAAAGAAGTGGTACAATCCAAGTTGCAAATGTGCTCCTGCATTTCTTGTTTAATCAAAGTGCTTTTAATTTCCTTTAGGATCTTCAAAAATTATTGCTCAGCCTTGCAGAAATGAAGATGTGCCTTATTTGTATGGTTACTGTGAAATGTCTGCCATCTGGTGGACATAAATAAATAAAATTTAAATATAAATTTACCTCATCTAATGGAATAGAAACATTACTGCTAAGTTGAGCAACTTGAAGTTTTATTAGAAATCTTTCGAATATTGTCTTGCTAACAAACATTTACATCTTTATATTTCTCATTAGGGAAAACTGCCACGTTTAAACCTAAATCACATCAAAGTGTGCAGCATTGAAAAGATTTATAAAAGGAATCTTTAGTTTGATAAAATATTAAAACCAAACATAGGTATCATTCCAAAACCTGGATTTTCTCGGAATTACATCAGAAAAATATGTAGTCTTTTGGCTCCTTAACAGAAAATAAATTAATATTTATCTTTCCCCTAGATAGATCACAGACAGTGGGTGCTGGAGCCAGCTTCCATAGACTCATAAGAGCTGATTGTGCATATGTCTTCCAACTCTAAGTTCAGTGATTTCAGGTTGGTAACTTGAAATTGGCCATGGTGGGGGTATTTATACTGAAGAAATCAAGAAAGATTTGAAATCAGAGTTGTTGAGTTTTTGTTTTTGTTTTTCAGAAAGTCAGTTTACCAGCATACCATACATATCTCTGTTCTCCCTTGAGTCCACCAATTTAAAAAAAAAAAAAAAGCGTTCCATGGAACAGTTGTTAACCTTTTTAAAATTTTATTTAAATACACATTTCCAAATTTGGGACACTATGGAATCTTTTAGGAAGTGCTATTTGAGTTTTATATTTTTCTTTTAGTTGGAGGAGCCCAAACTGAATTTTTAAAAGGTGATTCACTATTAAAATTATTGCATAAAGGTAATATATCTCAAATTGTTTCAGTCTTAGTCAAACCTTTACCAGTGTTGACATTTGTATTTCTTGTACTGTGACTGTCAGCTAATAGATGTGATGAATGACAATAGCTCCAAAATTGAGACCAGAAACCTAAATGCTCTATATGCTCTGAGACTTTCCTGGTCTGTTTTTAGAGGGGTGAACTCGAGAGATTTAAGTTCTTATTGTATTTGTCTGATGACTCAGAAATGTCCCTCTGATGTTTTTTGAGGGCAGTGTGCTTACCTTTGCCTCTAGTTATATTGCCTTAAAGAGGCCTAAGCTATAAATGTGAGGTAATTTATTTCTTACAATCCAAAACTCTTGTTAACAAGTAAGGACAAGTCCTAGACATAAAACTATTGGACCAGGGCCAGGGTCTTTTATGTTCAGTTCTCCACCGTGCCATTTTCTAAAACAGGCTTTTCAGATCTTGTGAGTTCCATAAACTCTCAGATAAAAGAAAATGCAGCTTTCTGCTTTCTGAAACTGAAACGAATAGGCCTGTTTCATGTCATCTGAGGTTCAATATGGCAGAGAAATTCTGTTCAGTGGAAGAATCCACAGGCTCTTTCCATTAGCCTTCAGTGGTAACAAGTGATAGTATTCTATAATAGGTGCAAGTGGATTGAGATGGGGATTTGAGTTGAATCATATTATGAGGTAATGGAAATGTCCAGCATTACTGGGCGCTAAAAGTAACAATTTGTAAAGTTTTACCAATGTAATGTATTCCCACCGATAGATTCAACTTTCACTTTCTTGAAGACAGCGATTTTGGTATCTTCTACACCTAGCATAAAAACCTCAAAAGATATTTGTTCATTTTTTATAAAGTTATACTGGTAAAAATGAATGCATTGTTTATGTAATGCCTATTTTCCCCAGGAGACTGCAAGTTCCATGAGGTCAGGGATCATATCTGTCTTATAAACATGTATCCTCAGTGCCTGGCATATAGTAGGAAATTTATACATATTGATTGAATGAACTAATAAAATATAGATATTAGGTATGATATATAGATATTGGATCCAATGCAGATCTATTTAAGCTTTTTTTTGCAGGTATTCTGGCTTACTCAGGATGCCATTCTGTTTTTTCTAGGTGATTATATAAAAGAGATTAGGAGACTTAATTTAACTATCTCATGATATACAGGATTCTGATTTTCTAAGGGTCTGAATTTAGTGTAATAAGGAAATTTTCTTAGTTCCCTGGTGTCAGACACTAATCGAGGGAAGAAGTCACCCATACTGTTCTTTTTTTCTTTTCTTTTCTTTTTGTTTAAAAGACTTTATTTATTTATTTATTTATTTATTTATTTATTTATTTGACAGAGAGACAGAGAGAGAGAGCACAAGCAGGGGGAGCAGCAGCAGATGGAAAGGGAGAAGCAGGCTCCCTGCTCTGCAGGGAGCCCAATGTGGGGCTCAATCCCAAGACCCTGGGATCATGACCCAAGCCAAAGGGGATGCTTAACCCACTGAGTCACCCAGGCTCCCCTGGTTTTGTTTTGTTTCTTTTCTTAAAAAAAATTTTTTTTTTATTTAAGTAATCTCTACAACCCACGTGGAGTTCAAACTCACAATCCTGAGATCAAGAGTCACATGCTCTAACAACTGAGCCAGCCAGGCACCCCAATCACCCATCCTGTTCTGAGAGTTACTCTTCCTACTCTCCTTTAGAGAACATGAGGTCTCTCTTTCTCTTTCTCTTGAGTTACTCAGTCATTATGCTTTCCTTCCCTTTTCTTTTCACAGAATGAAGGAGCCTGAAATAAAGGTATAAGAACATGTCTTAAATAAGGTTATATGGCTTTACTTGTAAATAATTTCTTTCCTTCTTAATAGTAAAATGTTTCTTAAATACATTCCAGTAAAAATTTATAATCTTCCTGGTCAGTACCCTCTATCATCTGAACTTTGAATATCTGGTGAACCTCATCTTCTATTTTCCTTTTATGCTGTTTACATGCAGGTCTACTTTGTGACATGATCGCACCATGCTTTGCTTTTCTTCATGTCTGATACCCTTTCAGAGTCTTTTTAACTTACACAAATGCTCAGTTCTAGAAACACTCCACCTTCTCCACCTCATGTCTGAGACTTTCCATGAGACTTTCCTTGAGAACTCTGTCAAATTAAACAACTGGTATATTTTTGCAATGCAAAATGTTACCTATTCAACCCTAGGGATAAGGGGACTAACAGTAGTGTCCTCAGCCACTGCACAAGGGAAGTTCAATGGTGTTACACAGAAAGTGTCATGGGTCTTTACTTAAGTGGGAACCATGCTCAGTTTGGACTGTAAACAAGAAGACCTTTCCTATCAGACTTTCTGTCATTATCACAGCTCGGTGGCCAGATGGACACATGATCACTTCCTACATGATCAATTTAGCAAATCTGGAACATTCAGGTTAGAGAGACTGAACTGCAGAATTATCCAATCATTCTCAGCCTCAACGAGCAAAGATTCTTATGTATCAGTACAATAAGAATAACAGTTTATTCCTTGGGATTTTCTTTTTCATATATAGAAAAATGAAATGAGATGTGTGGAAGTATTTTGGAAAATGTAAAAGCGAAAGGGACTTACATTCATTGAGCACCAAGAGCCAGGTGGTGCATGTAAAGGACATAGCACAGGCATTGTCTTTCTTGGATCTCCACTCATTGCACTCTATGGGTGCATCTAATCACTGGAGAAAAGAAAGTCTCTTCAATAAATACTGCTGGGAAAATTTGATATTCACATATAAAAGAATGAAACTAGACCATTATCTTATACCACTCACAAAAATTAACTTGAAATGGATTTAAAACTTAAAAACAAGACCTGAAGCTATGAAACTCATAGAAGAAAATTAGGAAAAAACTCCTTTACATGGGTCTTGGCAATAATTTTTCAGATATGACACCTAAAGCACTAGCAACAAAATAAAAATTTAACAAGTAGAAATTCATCAAAATAAAAAGCTTTTGCAGAGCAAAAATACAACCAACAAATGAAAAGACAACACACAGAATGGGAAAAAACATTTGCAAACTGTATACCTGATAAGGGGTTAACATCTAAAATACATAAAGAACTCATACAACTCAATAGCCATAATAATAATCCAATTAAAAATAGGCAAAAAATCTGAATAGACATTTTCCCAAAGAAGATATACGAAAGGCCAACAGGTACATGAAAAGATGTTCAACATCACTAGTCATTAAGAAAATGCAAATAAAACCACAATTAGATATCACCTCAAGCTTGTTAGAATAGCCATCATCAAAAAGACAAGAGATAACAAATGCTGGCAAGGATATAGAGAAAGGGGAACCCTTGTGCACTGTTGGTGAGATTGCAAACTGGTACAACCACTATGGAAAACAGTATGGAGGATCCTCAAAAAATTAAAAATAGAAATACCATGTGATCCAGCAATTCTACTTCTGGGAATATATTCAAAGGAAACAAAATGCTAATTCAAAAGGATATCTGTACCCCTATGTTCATCATAGCATTATTTGCAATAGCCAAGACATGGAAACAACCTAAGTGTTCATCAATGGATGAATGGATAAAGAAGTTGTGACATATATATACAATAGAATTTTATTTAGCCATAAAAATGAGAGAATCCTGCTATTTGGGACAACATGGGTAGACCTTAAGGGCAATACGCTATGGGAAATAAGACAGATTAAGACAAACACTGTAAAATCTTGCTTATATGCAGAATTCTTAAAAATAAAAATTAAACTTAAAAAAAATAAATAAAACTCATAAAAAAAGATCAGACTTGTGGTTACCAAGGTAACTCCCTACCCCTAAGAAGAAGAGAATTGGAGGAAGGCAGTCAAAAGGTAAAAATGTCTAATTACAAGATAAATTAGTACTAGGGATGTGACATACAGCCATGATGACTATAGTCAACATGGCTGTATGATTTATGGAAAAGTTGTTAAAAGAGTAAATCCTAAGAGTTCTCCTCACCAAGGGGAAAAAATGTTTGTTTTTTTTTTTCACTTCCTCTTTTTATTTTATCTATATAAGATGATGGATGCTAACTAAACTTATTGCAGTAATAATTTTACAATATATGTAAGTGAAATCATTATGCTATACACCTTAAACTTATACAGTAATGTATGTCAAATATATCTCAATAAAACTTGAAAAAAAAAAAGAGTCCCTGAGCAAAGCCTTTTTTAAGATAGATGTCCTAAGCAGGCATTAAATGTATCTCTGGATACGATCATATAGTAAAAACCAATAGCCCATGCTAAAAGGCACTATTTCCTTTTCATTTTGTGAAAAGGAAAAGGGAGAAAGGCAAATAAATACTTTAACTACATAAAGTAGAAGAAACAAGAACTTTAAAACCACGCAGAACCTGGTTTCAAATGTCATTCCACCATTTCTTATTTGACCTTGAGAAAGTTACTTAACCTCTTTGCACCTTGATTTCTCTTATGAAAATCCAGATAATACTGTCTAAGTGTTGTGAGGACTGACTGACAAAATTTAGCATAATAAATAATACATATAAATCATTTGATAAATATGTATCACTTGGGCACCTGGGTGGCTCAGTCGTTAAGCATCTGCCTTCGGCTCAGGTCATGATCCCAGGGTCCTGAGATCGAGTCCCACACTGGGCTCCCTGCTCGGCGGGAAGTCGGCTTCTCCCTCTCCCACTGCCCCTGCTTGTGTTCCCTCTCTCGCTGTGTCTCTCTCTGTCAAATAAATAAAATCTTTAAAAATAAATAAATAAATATGTATCACTTTATTAGAGCTATCTTTGTGTTACATTGACCAAAAGAAAGCTACAGATGTCTAGAAAGAAACTCTACAGAGAATTAAAATACTGACTGCATTTTCCCCTTTACATTTATATTGTAAAGAGATGATATAAAGCCAGTCCAGCTATAACCACCATTTCTAATATCCTAATATATTAGTTTTCAGTTCTTGTAAGTGCTATAAAATTAGTTCCCCCTTGAGTATAGCCACTTGTATACCTAATAACCACAATCTTCTAGTATCTGTTAGATTCCAGTTCTTGTAAGTGCTATAAAATTAGTTCCCCTTGGGTATACTACTTACATGCCTAATAGGTAGAGAACTGAACTCATCATTTTGCCTCACACAAACTGTTCCTTTTTCTGACTTCCTGACTTCTGTGAATAGCATCACCCTTCTCCCAGTAACTCATACTTAAAGCTTTAATCATTTTTTCACAACCACTTCTCCCTTACCACTGCTTACTGATCTTACTTCCTCAGTGTTCTCAAAATATATTTCCACCCATCTCCACCTCTAGGGCCACCACCCTAGTTCAGGCCTCCAACCTGGTTTTCTTGCCTCAGGTCTCTTTTCTCCATTAAATTTCTTTTCATCTGTAGTTGCCAAATAAATCTTACACAAATAATGCTTTGATTATTGAGCCTGTTTTACCCCATTACCTCTGCCTCTTCTGAAACATCTCTAGTGGCTCCCCACTGCTTACTAAATGAACTCTAGGCATTCAACACCTTCTACGACATGACCCCTTACTGCCTTTCTGACCACGTCTTTTAATTACTCTATTATCTGCATCCTTCTTTTTCCTAAGCAGTCCCTGTGCTTTTTTACCTTCATACAACCATTATTATTTCTTATACTTGGAAAAATGTACAGTCTCATTTCACCTGTCCAAATCATGTCACTCTTTAAGACCCAAAGCAAATGCTATCTCTCTAGCAAGTGAAATAGTAGATTTGCAGAAAATTCATTTTAAAATCAATGAATTTATTTAATTCATTAAATACATACATACATACATACATACATACATATACATACATACATACATAGAAATAAAATTCTTCCCTGAAGGGCTAGGTTGATTCCTGGCAACAAAATTAAGAATTAAACTGGAATCATTAGAAAATTAATGTGGGGTTTGATTAGGCAGACAAAAAGAGGGGCCAGGAGTTTTTATTTTGGCAAGAAGAATGGAGGGTTAGAAATGGGGAAATAAGCTAGAACCAGAACAGAATATGATGGGTCATGATTACCAGTAAGCAGAAAAGGTTGGTGAGAGCAGTTAGGCCAGGATTAGTTAGAACACCACAGACTCTTCTCAGAGTGTGAAAAATTGTGTGTAACCGCAAATTGTGTGAAAAATGGATTGCTACCACTTACAAGTTAGGTTCGCTCCTGGGCAGCAGTTCTCAAAATGTGGTTTGTAGACCCCATGGAGTTCTTGAAAACCTTTTAAGTATCTGCAAGGTCAAAACTATTTTCAAAATCATACTAAGATATTATTTGCCTTTCAAACTGTGTTGACATTTGTACTATAATACAAAGGTAATGGTGGGTAAAATTGCTGGTGCATTAATAGAAATCAAGACAGCAATACCAGCCTAGACTAGTAGCAATTGTATTGGTCACTGATATATACTCACAAGAAAAAAAAAGAGTTTCATTTAATAATATGCTTAATAAAATAGCAACAATTACTAATTTTATTTAATCTGAACTTCTGATTCCATGTCTTTTAAAAATTCTATGATACAAAATGCACAAAGCATTCCTGCTGAATACCAAGGCACAATGGTTGTCCTGAGAAAAAGGATTTATGTGATTCAGTTGTGAGTTAAACAAGCCACTTTTTATATGGAACACCATTTTTACTTGAAAGAATGACAGACAAAATGAATTATTGGGACTTCATCAAGATAAAAAGCTTTTGCACAGCAAAACAGTTGACAAAGCCTAAAGACAACCTACAGAATGGGAGAAGATATTTGCAAATGTCTTATCAGATAAAGGGCTAGTATCCAAGATCTATAAAGAACTTATCAAACTCAACATCCAAAAAACAAATAAACCAGTCAAGAAATAGAAGACATGAACAGACATTTCTCCAAAGAAGACATACAAATAGCCAACAGACACATGAAAAAATATTCAACATCACTCAGAATCAGGGAAATACAGATCAAAACCACAATGAGATACTACCTCACACCAGTCAGAATGGCTAAAATTAACTAGTCAGGGAACAACAAATGTTGGCAAGAATGCAGAGAAAGGGGTACACTCTTATAACTGCTAGTGGAATGCACGTTGGTACAGCCACTCTGAAAAACAACATGGAGATTCCTCAAAAAGTTAAAAATAGAGCTACCCTACGACCCAGCAATTGCATTACTAGGTATTTACCCAAAGGATACAAACATAGTGATCCAAAGGGGCACCTGCACCGCAATGTTTATAGCAGGAATGTCCACAATAGCCAAACTATGGAAAGAGCCCAAATATCTATCAATAGATGAATGAGTAAAGAAGATGTGGTATATGTATACAATGGAATATTACTCAGCCATCAAAAAAATGAAATCTTACCATTTGCAATGTGGTGGATAGAACTAGTGGGTCTTATGCTAAGTGAAATAAGTCAATCAGAGAAAGACAATTATCATATGATTTCACTCATATGTGGAATTTAAGAAACAAAAAAGAGGATCATAGGGGAAGGGAGGGAAAAATAAAATAAGATGAAATCAGAGAGGGAGACAAACCATAAGAGACTCTTAACTATAGGAAACAAATTGAGGGTTGATGGAAGTGAGGTGGGTGAGGGGATGGGGTAACTGGGTGATGGGCATTAAGGAGGGCATATGATGTAATGAGCACTGGGTGTTATATGCAACTGATGAGTCACTGAACTCTACCTCTAGAAGGATTAATGCACTATATGTTAACTAATTGAATTTAAATAAAATAAAATTTTAAAAAAGAATAACAGGCAACCAAAATATAGTTATTCAGACTTGGGTATTTGGCAGACATTGTCTCAAAACTTAGTGAAGTCTGTCACTTCAATGAAAACAACTTACAGCATTTGTTGTTAAAGATAAAATTCAAGCTTTCAAGAAAAAATTCAGAATTTTGGAAAACTTGTATCTACCCATGAGTCTGACAATTTGCTAATTCTTAAGGACTTTCTTGATGAGATCAGTGGTGACAGTCATGAATGTGAGTCTTTGATATTTCAGATGAAATGTATCAACATTTGGAAAATATGCATACCTCAGTAAACTATTTTCCAAATGAACAATGCATGATGTTACAAAATAATGTATAGGTAAAAGATCCATTTAAAGTTCAAGATACACCATAATATATCAGTAGATTTTAATGTTACAGTATATAAATGTCCATACATATGATTTCAGATACCACATTGCTACTAATCTTTAAGAAACTATCTCTTGTAGGGTTTTGGCAGTATGATATCAAAGAGATTATTCACAAATATCTTTTTAAAAAACTATTAAACCATTCCTTCCTTTTCCAATTACGTATATGTGTGAGAATGGATTTTTTTTGTTTCAACCAAAACAAATACCAGAACAGATTGAATACAGAAATAGGTATAAGAATTGAGTTGTCCCGAATTTGCTCTATGGCAACTCTACTGAGAAGGTAGCCTCATTTGGAAGTAAAATGTCCATGATGTTAACAATACTCTCCTATTTAAATAGTAACAGTCATGATGTCTGAACAAGAATGATTTTAGGTTGGGCACCTGGGTGGCTCAGTCGTTAAGTGTCTGCCTTCAGCTCAGGTCATGATCCCAGGGTCCTGGGATTGAGCCCCGCCTCAGGCTCCCTGCTCAGCAGGAAGCCTGCTTCTCCCATTCCCACTCCCCCTGCTTGTGTTCCCTCTCTCGCTGTGTCTCTCTCTGTCAAATAAATAAATAAAATCTTAAAAAAAAAAAGGAAAGGAAAAATGGTCTAATTATTTGTCTCGATGGTAGACAATGGTCCTATCAATCAGACAAAGTCAATAAATGAAAAAGCAAATGTTGACCTAAGGTGTAAAAAAACAAAACAAAACTGACCAAAACAGGATAGAAATGGGAAGGAGGGTCTAATCTTTCATCGGAGAACAGACCAAATTAGGGCTGAGTTGTAGCAAGTTTCCAGATGTAAAAAGCATTTTAAGTGCAGACTCTGTGGTCATCATTTAGCCTATTTTCTCTCAGATCCATCCTTCCTAGACTCTTCCTTGCTCTACACTCTGAATCACAGGACATGACCAGGTTAAACCATATTTCCCAGTATCCATTTGCCAACTAGCTTCTAGTTAGGTTCAGCAAATAGAAAGTACTGGTGGGAGACTGGAAGGGAGAATGAAGGAAGAAGTATCCTACCACTAAGAAAAAGGCACAGAGAACCATCATATACAACACTTGGGGTGACTTGGAAGATTGTCAGTTTTGAGTGGACTCAGAAAAAGTTAGTTCCTAGGTACAATTAATTACTCTTTATCTATGGGCCTGAGAAACTAAAGAAACAAATGAACTGCCTCCAACATACCCAACATTCAGTGGTGGCACAGATTGAGTATAACAGTTTAAGACATTCAAGTTCAAACAGGGGGGAAATGAAAGGCTTAAAAAAAGATAAAATGAAAAGTAAGTTTCTTGGTCCATAGCATTTTGTTTTGTTTTTTAAAGATTTTATTTATTTATTTGAGAGAGAGCGAAAGTGACCACAGAGGCAGAGGGAGAAGCAGACTCGCCACTGAGTGGAAAGCCCGATGTGGACACCATCCCAGGACCCTGAGATCATGACCTGAGCCAAAGGCAGACGCTTAACTGACTGAACCACCCAGGCACCCCATAGCATTTTGAAATACAACTGGGTGAATGTTGGGGAGTTCCTTGATTAAGTTCTTTGGCTTGGGGATAATCCTGCAAGGCTCTTGGCTCTGCCCCCTGGATTCTTGGTTCGGCCCTCTGAGTCATCCTTCCTTTTTTTGGAAGGTAGCATGTGTTCACAGATGAGTAGGTTTATCAGACTATTTCTTGCCAATACAATTTGGGGGGGGCAGTCTGACAGCCTCCTTTTGTTTTACATTCTGTCTTTCTCATTCCAATCTGGCACTGTTTCTGCTGAAATAAATTTTTCAAGAATTTGGTGGGTCTTCAAGTTTTTCAATGAGGTTCACCCCATTAGACAAAGACCACACAATCTACAGTTTGTTTCTATAAAATAATCTCATCTCTATCTTTGGCTCCTGCTGAGAGCCTAGGGCTGAGGAATAGCACCTTTAAACTTCTTAGAGGTCTGGGTGCCTGGGTGGCTCAGTTGTTAAGTGTCTGCCTTTGGCTCGGGTCCTGGGGATCGAGTCCCACATCGGGCTCCCTGCTCAGCGGGAAGCCTGCTTCTCCCTCTCCCACTCCCCCTGCTTCTGTTCCTGCTCTCACTGTGTCTCTCTCTGTCAAATAAATAAAAATGAATTTTTTTAAAAAAATAAACTTCTTAGAGGTCCAATGGTTTGCTTGAGAAGATCTTGAGACACACCCTCAATCTTCTGAAATAGCCCTTTGTGTGATTAAGCACCTTGACTTTTTTTTTAAAAGATTTTATTTATTTATTTGACAGAGAGAGAGGCAGTGAGAGAGGGAACACAAGCTGGGGGAGGGGTGAGGGAGAAGCAGGCTTCCTGCAGAGCAGGGAGCCTGATGTGGGGCTCGATGTTTGGCCTCTGGGATCATGACTCCAGCCAAAGGCAGACGCTTAACAACTGGGCCACCCTGGTGCCCTGCACCTTGACTTTTGATCTCTTTGAGGTTTTAACAAAAGGTTGTGGAGTTACTCCCTGGGCATTTTCTCTGGAGCAAGCTTTCCTGACAGTGTTCAGAAGCCATCTCCTAGTGTTAGTATTTTTACCATCTGGGGAGAAGGAAGATTTTCCAAAATCATCAAGTCCTGTTCCCTTTTTGATTAACAATTCTTCCCTTAAATTGTCTCTCTTTTCTTGAATTTTTACTATAAGTAGCAAATTGTCATCTTCAACACTTTGCTTGGAAATCTCCTTAACTATATAACCAAGTTCATCACTTACAAGTTCTGCTTTCAATATAATGGCAGGAGACAATTTCACTAAGTTGTCTGCCACTAGGATTCCCTTTCCTCTAGTTTCCAGTAACACATTCCTCACTTCCTTCTGAGCCCTCAATAGTAATGTCCTCAGTTCCATATTTCTACTGATAATCTGGTCATGGCAATTTAGGCTTTATCATCCTCCAACATTCTTCCAGCCTCCACCCACTGCTCCACCCACAGACACATTTTTAGGTATTTGTTATAACAGCACCCCATTTCTAGGTACCAAAATATGTATAGTTTTCTATTTATGTGTAACAAATCCCGTAAATTTAGCAGCTTAAAACAACACACTTTATTATCTCTGTTTCTGTGGGTCAAGAGTCCAGGCAGAGCTTAGCTGGGGTTTCCACTTTTGGGTCTCTCCAGGCTACACTGAATGTGTTGGCTGGGCTGTGTTCCCATCTGGAGGCTCAAGTGAAGAAGAATCTGCTTCCAGACTCCCTCAGATTTTTGACAGAACTCACTTCCTTGCAGCTGTAGGAGTAAAAGCTTCAGAAGTTTTCTTCTGGCTGTCAGCCAGTGGCTGTCTTCAGCTTCTAGAGGCCACCTGAGTTTCTTGCCACATGATCCTCTCCATAGGCAGTTTACAACATCACAGCTTGCTTCATCAAAGTCAGCAAGAAAGTAAGAAAGAACAATTCTGCTAACAAGATGGATTCTTACATAATGTAACATAATGATGAGAGTGATGTATCCTACCACAACTATGATATAGTGTAATGTAATTATGGGGGTAATATCTTAGCACCTTTGCCATATTCTATTGGTTAGAAGCAATTCACAGACTCTATCTTGTGAAAATTAATAAAGGGAAACCTTACTAAAGTGAACTCGGGATAATAGAAGGGGAGCTGGAATGGGAAGCCATACCACTCAATCTCAATTACAGGAAGAACTGTCAATTACAGACCCCTAAAAAAAGAATCCTCAATAGGAAAGAATCATCAATTACAGGACCCAAGAGGGAAAGATGTACATTGCATCTGCTACAAGAAATTAGCTACCCCTGCAACTCAGCCATTGAGAAACCTTCATTACCCTAGACTCGTGCTTTCCTCTGACTTTTGATCAAAACAACCCCCCAACTTCCTCCTTTTCCATAAAATAACACTCCTTTCCTTTGTTAGACTTGCAGATAGTTTTGCTATAACTTGCTTATCCTGAATTGCAATTCTCTGTTTTTCCCAAATAAATCCATTCTTGCCGATAAAATAACTTTTATTTTTCAGGTTAGCAACCTATATTTGGGGGTAGGAGCATTAATACTGGAAGACAGAGATCACTGGGAGTTACCTTAGGGCCTATCTGCTGCACACACATAATTTCTCAGGATTAATGATACAATCCTAAAAGCAATGCTAAAACTTCACGGAAGAAAGCACACAAAAGGATTAGAAGATACAGTATCTCTCCTCTGGAAAGGCAGAACTTGCCCTGGGCACTAGATTGGCTAGGCTGACAAGTGGAGCTCAATAAATTTCTGTTGTAGAGAGAGGATTTTATCAAGTATGAACCTCGCAGAGCTTGACAGCTCAGAAAGGTGACGGAAGTCTTTGAATATAAAGGAGAAAACTATTAAAGAACATTTATTACACACACAAAAAAAACACACTAGTTTCTTCAGTTATCTCTATTCCCATGGTGTCTGTCACTTCAAGTGATAACCACCACTCATTCTACTTTGGTAGAGTGACTATCATTCACTTTACTTTGGTCAAGTTACTTGTCAAATCATAAAAGGTGAAATAAGAGGACCGTCAGGTCATATGTTTGGTAGGGATGGAATTACAAAGAAAGGAAAACTATGACACTTGGGGAAGGAGTTATAGGAAGGAAAACCAATGGCATGCTTAAGAAAAGGACTTGAGTCAGAGTCATCTGGATACCATAGCTAGCACAGTGAATTACTCTCACATAAAACTTCTAAAATGGTTACCTTAAGATTACACTGGCTACATGGTCAGGGTTCTCATTTCCTTTTCTTAAAACTGGATTGGTGCTCTTTGAAATGTCTAAATATATATAGCTACCGTTAGTTGAGTGTATTATATTACAGGCCCAGCACTGAGCTAATTGCTTTGCATACAATTTCCCAACATCTTTATGGCGATAGATGATATTCTTATCCTTTCCCCAAAGTATAGGGAAACTGTTAACCTTAGTGTTAGGATGTTGAATAACTTGCCCAAAGTCACACAGCTAGTAAACATCATAGCCAAGACCCAAGCTCATATCTGCTGACTATAAAGTTAAAGCCTTCTTTTGTTTTAACTTTTTAAAAAAGATTTTATGTATTTATTTGACAGAGAGCGCGCGAAAGCAGGAGGAGCGGCAGGCAGAGAGAAAAGGAGAAGCAGGCTCCCTGCTTAGCTGAGAGCCCGATGAGGGCTCAATCCTGGAACCCTGGGGTCATAACCTGAGCTGAAGGCAGACACTTAACTGACTGAGCCACCTGGGCACCCTCAAAATAAAGTTTTTAATATTTAAAAAGAATTTAAGTTTTTCCATACCTCATTTTAGTCTTTAAACTAGTGACCTTAAAATTTCTGTTTTTCTCTGGAAGATGCAAACTAATCTATAGTGACAGAATGCTCATCAGTGGTTACTGGAGGATGGGAGAGGGCTGGGAGAGGCAGGAGGCATGAAGAAGGAAATATAAAGTACCACAAAAAAAACTTTTGGTAATGAGGTGCCTGGGTGGCTCTACTGAGTAGGTTAATCCTCCGGATCTTGATTTCAGCTCAGGTCATGATCTCAGGGTCGTGGTATCCAGTCCTTCATCAGGCTCCCCGCTTGGCAGGGAGTCTGCTTGGGATTCTTTCTCTCCCTCTGCCCCTCCACCTGTTTGCATGCACCCTCCCAATCTCTCTCTCTCAAAATAAGTAATTAAAAAAAAAAAACTTTTGGGAATGATAGATATGTTCACTATCTTGAGCTATCTTGAACTATGGTAGCAATAGTTCACAGTTGAATACATATGTCAAACTTATCAAATTATACTTTAAATATGGACGGTTGATTACATGTCAATTATTCTTCATATTACAGATGAGGAAACAGATATCAAGAAGTTAGAGTGCCTTGTCCAACATTAGCCAGAGAGGTGGTAGCAGAGACGGGATAAAAATAATAGTTTTTAAAATATTTGAACAAGTGCTATTTTTCCCTCTCAATTTGATAATTTATCCCTACATGGTTTCAAAAGGGAGTTGAAGAGACATAAAGTATGAAATGCATATTATAGGAAGAAGATTGTATTTAAGAACTCTGGGTTAACTTACATATCTCATTTGAGCACTGGAAATCCATTGTGAACTCATTTGATGAAAAGGTTTAATGCATCTCAGAGTTTGTCATCACATGCAATCTGAGAAATACATATCTTCAGGAATTTTATAACTATGTGACCAGCAGGGGGCAACTAAATACTTCAGAAACAGCATCATGTACAGGAAAACACATTAAAATTGGAGAGACTATGAGCATTCTCAGTTGTACAGAACTAAATTCCTTCTAAAATGAAATTAACACCTAGTCAGACATTCTCACAATATTGAATTTGTGAAGATAGTTAGAACACTCTCCTAAGTAAAATCTATATACTAACTCAGTCAAATTTGAGTACCAGGTAACTTATTTATTTATTTATTTGAGAGAAAGAGAGAGAGAGAGAGGGCGTGAGCAAGCAAGCACCCACTCAAGTGGGGGGAGGGGCAGAGGGAGAGAATCTTCAAGTACACTCCCTGCTGAGCTCCATAGCCTGACAAAGCAGGGCTCAATCTCAGGACCCATGAGATCACAACCTGAGCTAAACCCAAAAGTTGGATGCTTAGCCAATTAAGCCACCCAGGTGTCCCATGGAGTACCAGGTAACTTTTGTCTAAAATATTCTAACTCTTTAAACCTCTTGAAACAATGTCCAACACACAGTAGGCATTCAGGAATAAATGAACAAATTCCTATTTTGCTGATTCTCTGATAATTGCTATCATTTTATTCTGGGATCTTTTATTCCCTTGTTAGATTGGCAAGATTTCATTTTCCATTCCTTTTGTCATACCTAGGTTCTCATTAAACAACTACTTTTGGATAAAGTTGTCCTATCAATAATGGGGCTTAGGCAGTGACAGATGCTCATATGTCTTAACTCTTCTCTGAATTCAGAACCAATTAATAGGGAGCCAAATAGAGAAAGATGAAAAACCACCCTCTTAACTGATAAAGCTGTTTGGACAATAGGACTTCAATTTACAGCCACAACCAGGTGTTTCAATACTTCTCCCCAAGTGCAAATGGGATATGGCATAATAAAAGGAAAATCTGGGTTTGTAGGACAGATAAACGGGCAGAATCACTGGTCTCCACACTCAGTGAGGTTAACAGTAGAAAAAATGAGGCTTAGGACTCAGACCTGCCTCTAGAAGGCAAGCCTAGGCTCTGATCCATGTGTGTTTAGTTTATTACACAGAATGAGAAAGAGAATAGAACATAACCTGTTGTGGGTAGGTACATTTGAAAAATATGGCAAGAAAGGGGCCGGGTCTTATTTTCTTCTTCTGAAATCACCAATTATGTAAAATAACTCTTTCTTCTCAGGGAAGATGGTAGAAATAAAAATGGAAGTTACTCTTCCCTAAAGTTCTGAAAGTAGCATATTCCTATTTTAAGAGCCAGGCAAGGGAGCACCTAAATATGTAAGTATATAAATTTATAAATATATAAATGTCTAATTAGAGAGTACAATAATTAGTGATTATCTATATGATTTTTTTGCTCAGGAGAGAGGCCTACGCTAGAGATACATATTAGATTAAAAAGAATGAGAACACAAAATCCATTTTCTCCTCTCTTTTCTAGGAAGAAGATGTAAAGTGAAGAGAGAAGAGGGCTGAGTTTGAAACTTTGGAGCAACACATAAATAACAGAGAAAGATAAACTTGTAGAGGAGAATGAGGAAGAGTCAGAAAGGAAGAAAACTAATATGACATGAGAACTGTAAGAAGTGAGTTTCTGTTCAAGGCCAACAGAGGCACACAAATAAGCTGCCAATTCGTGAAGACTGCTACAGTGGAAAGCCTACATGGTTCTAGTGCTGAGGCAGCCCTATGAACCATGGGTGAGATGCAAAGGCAAAGGAAAGAGAGGCTTTTTTTTATTTTATTTTGAAGTGGAATGAAAGTTTATTAAATGAAGGTGAGAACAGAAAGGAAAGGAGCTCTTTAGAGAGGGGTCCTGAATGGGTTGCCCTGCAAGCAGAGAGGCTTTAAAGAAGTAACCAGCTAGGTTGGTGCCCTGGCAGTCCCTCAGGCTGGAATTTTTACAGTCTCATGTTGATGATGATTCAGAAACTATATGTAGGGCCAGTAGGAAATAGTGATTTTCTTAAAAAACAAAATTTCTGTTACTGTGAAAGTAGTACACATATGGTAGAAAGTTGGAAACCATATATAAGTAAAATAGAAAAATAAAAGAACCATACTTCCCATCTATTACCATTATTAACAGCTTATTGTATATCTTTCCATACCTTTATTTATCCCTATATATGCATATAAATGCATATATTTTTAAACAAAATGGTTTCATACCCAGTGTGCAGCTTTACAACCTATTTACTTTTTGAAAATTAACAACCTCTACCTTTCCAAGTCAATGAATTTTCATCTTATCTAAAACCCAAAATCAGATTTCCCCACTAGTCTCCAAATTATTGATATTCAGAAAATTACTAACTAAAAGTAAGGAATTTATTTTTCCTTTCCTGTATGAACCATATTTTAAGGTAACCAAACAGTTCTAGGTATAAAGGCAAGCTCTATTTTACTGAAAAAAAATGTCAGAATATAGAATGAATGATGGTATTAAAATTATTTTGCAATTCTTATTGAAATTATTGACACGTACAAGGGTTTTAAAGTGTTAAAACATGAGGTTTATGTTTGAAGAGGAACTGGGCATATGCATGGTATCAAAGTAATGCCATACAAATTACTTCCTAGTCATGAGTTTATAAAGTAGGGATGAGACTGCCATATCATTTCAGTATCAGTCTAAGTATCAATAATTGAGCATTAATCGAATAACATGAAAGATGCTATACAAAATATACTACATTACCTATAATTGTTCTAGCCCCAAATGTTTAACCTGAATCCAGCGAATCTTTACAACTAATATCTCTCAAAGATTTCAAAAGGCCATTTTTATATCTATTGACTATTATAAACAAGGTGTTCTAGATCACTAAGTGACAGTGTAAGGGCAGAAGAATAACGAAATGTATGCATTACTGCATTGTGCTTAGAGATAAATTTTGTTTTACTATGATTCATTGTACTTAAGAAATAAGTTTGGCAAGAGAGGACTGGCTTAGAGTGTTGACTTCATATTGCAACACTCGAATGTCTGTTTGAAGTCTTATTTGGGGAAAGTACAACTCTCAAATTGAGTCTATCTCCTGGTTGCTGAAGAAATGGCTTTCATTCTCACATTACATGTGAGACCTGATATTTGAATTGTAGAGATTCTTAAATAAATCTGCTTCCATGGCCTGGGGTTATGCCCACCTACGTATCTTCTATAATTCTCAGAATTAGGCCAGTCGCTACAAAGTTTTGGTATCAATGGAAAGTTGGTATAGTCTGTGTGTAATTTTTTTACAACTGAGTAAGGTGAAAATACAGTTAGTAATATTGTGTATAATGTGTATAATATTGTGTATAATATTCCCCAAAGAGAGTAACCATAACAGCTTATGTTTCTTAAGTTCTTTCTTATCACAACACTGTAAAATTAAAAAAAAAATTTTAACTCCACTTTACGGATGAGGAAAGAGGTCTCACAGCTAGTAAATGACAGGGCTAGCATTATATATCTGATGTTAGAGTTGGAGCTCAACCCCACTACACTATACTACTTCAGTGAGTCAAATTTATATTGAACTTTGTAATATTGATTAAATTGATTTTTTAAAAAGACTTATTTTATTAATTTATTTTTAAAGATTTTATTTATTTGTCAGAGAGAGAGAGAGCGCACAAGCAGGGGAAGCAGCAGGCAAGGGAGAATAGGATCCCCGCTGAGCAAGGAGCCTGATGTGGGACTTGATCCTGGGACCTTGGGATCATGACCTGAGCGGAAGGCAGATGCTTAACCAACAGAGCCACCCAGGCATCCCAAGACTTATTTATTTTAAAGAGAGAAAGAGTGTGTGTTTGAGAGAGGGGCAGAGGGAGAGAGAGAGAATCCTCAAGCAGACTCCCCTCTGAGCGCTGAGCCCAATGTGGGGCTTGATCCCAGGACCCTGAGATCATGACCTGAGCTGAAATCAAGAGTCAGTTGCTTAACTGACTAAGCCACTCAGGCGCCCCTTTGATTAAATTGATTTTAAGATTTTCTTTCAACTTAATAGAATACTAACTCATAACAGTTTCTGGATTATCACTGCTAACCTAATGGGAACATCTCTGCATAAAATCAAAGTACTTAGTTCTTGTCAAATATTAGCACTAAAGAAATAAAAACATTAACAGAATACTTTCAACTATTCTTTTTTCCAGAAAATAGTGCTAATCAAGGCAAAGCCTAAACTTTCACTTGACTTTTTTTGCTACTTTTTATGAATTTGACAGTTGTGCATTTGGAATCTGTTCAAATTCTATTTGTAGCTGAATCATGTGAATGCCAAGGAGATCAGTACATCTGCTTCTTAGCATCTCTAGAGTAATCTGTATTTGCAGAATAATTTACATAAATTTGAACATGTTAATGTGCTTAATCAGATTTATTTACCATAGATCATATGATATTTGGCCTTTCACAGTGGTTTAATAGAGGTGTGAAGCAAATAACAGATAGCAGGAGTTGCTATTGATTTGAATACTTTTACCAAAAAATAATCATGGACATGGGGCACCTGGGTGGCTCAGCTGGTTAAGTGTTCACCTCAGGTTGTGATCTTGGGGTCCTAAGATTGAGCCCCGCACAGGGCTTCCTGCTTGGTAGGGAGTTTTCTTCTCCCTCTCCCTGCTCATGATTTTTCTCTCTTTCCCTCTTAAATAAATAAGATCTTTAAAAAAAATAGACATGATAAAGAGGAAATGATTAGTATCTTAAGGGTAGAAAATAACAAGTAGGGCACCTGGATGGCTCAGTTGGTTAAACGACTGCCTTTGGCTCAGGTCATAATCCTGGAGTCCTGGGATTGAGTCCCACATTGGGCTCCCTGCTCAGCAGGGAGTCTGCTTCTCCCTCGGACCCTCCCCCATCTTGTGCTCTCTCTCTCTCTCTCTCTCTCTCTCAAATAAATAAAATCTTAAAAAAAAAAGAAAATAACAAGTAGTAATAGTAGAGTACATTCCCATGGATTTGACATACAGATAGAGAAAAGAAAGTGACATAATTTGAAGGTAGGTTTTTCTCCCCCTTAAGTAGGGGCCAGATTATACAGTATGTGTCCTTAAGAAATGAGACATTTAAAAAAACATAATCACATATAATTATCATGCCTAAAATGATTAATAATAATTCCTTGATATCATGTAATATCCAACCAGTAGTAGTATTTCCCTGATTGTCTCATTAATGTCTTTTTATAAAAATGATTTGATACAGAATCTAAAAGAGGTCCATACATTGTATTTGGTTGATATGTCTGATGAGTCTACTTTTTTAGTAAACATTTGTAATTTTATTTAAAAAAATAAAACATCACAACCATGAACATTGTTACAGTTAGATGCCCTTTGGTTTTCCACAGTGATACTATGGAAAACAGTATCTCATTGTTTAGTCTTAGTTTATTTTTAATTTAATTTTATTTTTAAAGATTTTATTTATTTATTTGGGAGAGAGAGCAAGGGGAGGGGGGAGCAGAGGCAGAGGGAGAAGTGGACTCCCCGCTGAGCAGGGAGCCCAATGCAGCACTCCATCCCAGCATCCTGGGATCATGACCTGAGCTGAAGGCAGATGCTTAACCGACTGAGCCACCCAGGCGCCCCTGTTTAGTCTTAAACAACCAAAACAACCATCTTTAAAAGAAGGAAAAAAGTTCAGCACACTACCGTTTAACTTGTTTTAATGTCTCTTCACAAATGGTGAAAAATACTAAAGTACAGACAAGGAATAATCATCATGTTGTGGTCAACCTTATAAATATGGAATTATAAATTTAAAACATTTTCTGGTTTAAAAATAACTCTGGTAGTCAATGCAGCTGTACGGGGTCTCTGCGTCTAGTAGGGACAGTCTCTGCATTCCTGACAGTGCTCGCCTTTGTCCATTTTTCCAGGTCCTCCATGCCCACCTCTTCTTCCTCCCATCTGTTCCATCAAAGGTCCAAGAGGCCCACCAGGGCCGCCCCATCTTCCTCCACTAAAGCAACCTCGGTCCATGCCCCATCCACCACGGAAGCCAACTCTTTCTCCACCATGACCACTTCTGAACATCCCATTGGGACTACTGCAGTCTATGAGGCTGCCTCTTCCTCCCCGCATGCCACCAGGGCCATCTCTGCCATGGTCACCACCCGGGGGTGGAAAGGGTGGTTGGAAGGAAGCCTTCAGGCTTTGAGACCTTGCACTGGTTGCATTCTATTCTCCAGGCGAAGTTCTGGTTTCTACACCCTTGATTGGGGCACTGCCAGTCTCCAGCTCAGTGCTGGACGTTTCCTCCTCCAGATGGGAACCCCTGGGCCCTCTTGGGAGAAAGCTACCTCTGTCTCCTCCATGGCCTCCCATGTGACCCATTGGGACCTCCAGGACCTCCTGGGCCCCCTGGGCCTCCACGGAGTGGCTGTGGCATCCCTCTGCCCTTACAGGGAGGCATACCACCCTGCATGCTGTACATCAGAGGCTTCTTCCTAGCAAGAGAAACCTTAAGTTTGCTCCATTGAAATTCTTTCCCATCAAACCACTCCATGGCAACCTTGGCAGTTGGTGGGTCTTCATAGGAAACTGTAGCATCACATTTGGGCTTCCTTGTTTCCTTGTCCAAGTAGATATGGATCATGGTTGTCCAGTTGTCTTGTTCATCTTAACAATCCCACACTGCTTAACGAAGTCTGCCAGATCATCTAGGATCACACTGTCATTTAAGCCTTGCACATAAATTGCACTGTTGTCAGAGTCTTCATCTGGATCTACAGGTGGGCCTAGATCAAGATCTGGTCCTTCGACCATGGGTCCACCAGGTTTATTGAAGCCACCTCGCTCTCCAACACCCATTCCACTATGTCCTCCTCCCTGCCCACCTCTGCTCATGCCTCCACGATCAAATCCCCCTCTTTCCCTGCCCCGGTTATCAGGCCCACCCATGTTCCCATTCTCTCCCGGTCTGGAAAATCCTCCAGACTCCTGCCCATAAACACCCATGCTGCTGGGGTGGTGGTCCTGTTGGAATGAACTCTGCTGCCCATAGCTGCTGCTCTGCTGGCTATACTGACTTGGAGCCTGGCTGTAGGATCCAGTTTGGGAGGGATAACTAGTGGGCAGCTGCTGCCCAGAGCTGCTTTGTTGACCATAGGTACTTGCTGTCCATAGCTGCTGGGCTGCCCATAGGTGTTCTGCTGAGAATAACTGCTCTGATCATAACTAGTTGGCTGTGCAGAAGAATAGCTGGTAGGAAGATAAGATGGTGGTGCCCTGACTGGCTGCAAGGGGTAGCTCCCACGTATCTGGAGATAACTATAGTTACTCTGTCCATATCCTAGGCTGTGCTGGTTGTAACCTCCTGTGCTAGACTGAGGTTGACTAGTCTCAGCAGATTTGTTATCATCCTGCGGTTTTGCAGGTTCAGTGGCTGCCGGCTGCTGCCCATAGGCTGGGTAAACAGGCTGAGTGCCATATGCAGACTGAGCTGCATAGGAGGCCTGTAGTGACCGTAACAGCGGTATCATAAGCACCAGTGCCATACCCCTGAATAGGCAGACTGTATGCCTGGGGGGCAGTTGGAGTGGTGCAACCAGCAGGAGGCTGTTCCATAAGAAGTTGCCTAGGCGGCCTGCTCATAAGTCGCAGTTATCTGAGTCTGGGTATAGCTGACATCAGTGGGCTGTCCATAGGTTCCATAACTTTGCTGCCCATATGCCTGGGTGGTCTGTGCATATCCTTGAGTGGGCTGTAGCTTGGCTGTAGGTACTATAATCCGTGGACACCATTTTAATGTTGATGAGTCTATTTTAATACATAATAGTGCCCCATTTTTTCCCCTTGCCTTTATTTATTGCATAAAGGTCATTTTCTTCTAGAATTTTCCCTGTTCTTAGTTTAGATCATTGTATTCATATGGTGTACTGCTTTTCTAATAATTTCAGGAAGGGGGGCTGGGAGGCAAATGATGTTAGGTCCAAGACTATTGGCTGACAACAAAAGAAAGTCAAAATAATCAACACAATGTGGTACCACAAGGGGCAAAGTGTTTGGTCATCTCTGGAAAGGAGCTGATATTTAAAAAGAAAATAAAAAATAGATGTATCCCAACTCTAGTCGATTCCAGGAGTATGTTATAGGGATTAAGTGTTAAAGGAAACCAGTGGGGGAATGGGATTGGGAGTCTGGTCTCAGCTGTCTGTGCGTATAATACCAGCAAGTTAGGCTCCCATAGGAACTGACTGAAAACAACTAGGGGAAAATAGCAACAGGGCCTAGAACAGGGGGATGAACCTGACAATAATACTTTGGACAGACATTACTGGAATATAGGGGGGTAGGTGCCTTCTTTCTTCACCCTGTCACTTCTGGGCACCAGTATTCTGGTGAAATAAGAAAGATAATAAATACCTAGGAGATTTGACAGAAGTAATCTAGGCAGCACCTGTCCTTGTTGGGAGGGGTGGGTAGATGCTGCTATTTGATAATGTTGTCTGTATGGCACCTTCATTGCCAGCAGAGAAGAGTACAAATGGCAGTTTTGAAACACTGTTGGTTTACAGGGCGAGGCCTCTTGCTAGCTTCCCATTCACTTCAGAAAAGAGGTGGAGTAACCTACAGATACTTAATAATTTTTTTGTAAACAGGATGGGCCTTGGACCCAGTAAAAACTGATAACTTATTAAATTGAAAGAATTAATGTACTGTCTGGTTTATATGAATTGAATTACTTGTGAACTGTCAGAAAGTTTATAGGCATATAAATACAGGTTGGACAAAGCTAACTGGAATAATCTATACTAATAATATGTAATCTCTTACATGTTAAAAAATATAAAGTAATGAAAGTCATTTAGACATTATGCAGTGAAATTATAGATTTGGTTTTCTCAGGAAAGTATTATAGAAGTAAATATGTTTTGAATAATCTCATATGGCTGAGGAAAAGAAAGGGTAAACCTTTGGTTAAAAAAAAAGTAAGGTATAATTTCTTTGCATTGTAGTTACTACAACTTTGGAAACTTAAGGAATTATGTGTTCTGTGCTTTTCATGTTTACATAATTGTGTTAAATAGCTTTTTATACACTCTCTTGAAATTGAAATGAAAAACATATTTACAACTGGGAATGTGTAGTCTAGGTAGATATCAGAAAGAAATGGGTTCTTCTCCTCCCTTTATAAAAATTTATTTCGAGTTCAGGATGCCCTCTGAGCTGAATTAAAACTCAGGAGTCAATCTTTACAGCCTGAGCATAGATTTCTAACTATTTCCAGAGATGGTATTAAAAGTCATAGCATGCACCTAATTTTGAATAGGCAATGTGGGTGGAAAGAGTAGGCAGAGCTTTTCAGTAAGAGTTAATTGTTCTTAACCTGTGAATACATAATTATATAATTTGTTATGATGAACTTTCATTTTTAGACTTCCATGGTGGGACTCATTAATGCTTCATAGTTATGTGAAAAATAGTATATAATTCTACTTTTTATTACTCTAAATCATGATTTCCTAATTATGTGTTAATTTCTTAGTCTGATTATTAATAAATCATCTTCACTTGTACATTATGCAAATTTGAAATAAAAATGTCATGAAGAAAAACATTTAAAATACTGTATCAGTAGAGTTATTTAAAAAGAGAATACCAATAAAACATTAATACAGTTTTGCCTAAATGGATCAGAAAAGAGGAAAAAAAATGGAAATGTTTAGTATTTTTGCTTTTAAAGGCATATACCAGGTGGAAACAATACAAATGGATAGAATACTTAGTCTGATGAGGTCTGTTTAATAGTAGGTATAAAGTGAGAATCTGATTGGACTTATTCTGTTAGGAATATGAGTGATTGCTATTTTTTCTTTTAAAAATATTATTAAATAATTTTAACAATTCTGTTTTGCATAGTTAGTGGTTTTTAGATTCATGCAAATATTTAGCACTTTCAATGATCTTCCTTTAGTCTTAACTTTCAGACCTTTTATTTGGGATCCTTTCATTTTTTTTCTGAAGAAAGAAATTTCTTTAGACTCTCTATTAGTGAGAATCAATATTAGCAGCACACTCTGCTTTTGCTTGCCTGAAAATGCCTTCATTTTGGCTTCCTTCTTAAAAGATCTCTTCAATGGGCATTGAATTCTAGGCTGATCGTCATTTTCTTTTAGGCCACTGAAGACATTATTCCACTGTCTTCTGATTCTATTGTTTGTTGCTGAGGAAAGCCAATTACCAGATATTTTGAGGATAATCTATTTTTTTTCTCTTCTACTTTTAAGGTTTTCTTTTTTTGTTTTGGTGTTTTGTAATTTTACTATAATGTATATAAGTGTAGATTTATTATTCTTTAACTTGCTGGGGATTTCTTAAGTCTGTGGGTTAGAGTCTTTCATTAGTTCTGGAAAGTTTTCAACCATTATCTTATCAAATACTGCTTCTGCCACATTTTCTCTTTCCTATTCTTTTGGAGTACTGATTTATTTTATACTTTCTCAGAATGTCTTCCTTGTCACTTAAAGCCTCTTTATATTTTTCATTTATTTTTCTTTTTTCTATTGCATTTGGGCAATTTCATCTCTATCTCCCAGTTCACTAAATTGTACTTCTGCTATGTCAAATAGACTATTAAACATGTCCACTGAGTTTTAAATTTTAATAATTTATATTTTTTATTCTTTAAATTCTATTTAAAAAATATCTTTATTCTTTGTACTTTCTTGTTCTCTGTACATATTTTCAAGGTTGTCCTTCATTATATTTTATATAGTTATTTACAGTCTGTGTGTAATTTCAGTATCTGAAGTCCTTTTGAATATGTTTTTGCTATCTATATTCACTGTTTCTCACTAATGCTGTCTCATTTTCTTCTGTGCTTGTTATTTTTTAATATATGAACTGCTCGGGGCACCTGGGTGGCTCAGTTGGTTAAGCACCCAACTCTTGGTTTCAGCTCAAGTCATGATCTCAGGGTCCTGGGATCGAGCCCCACATTGATATATAAATATCTTGCAAGCAAATCTACAGATTTTATAAATAGACTACTTTTTAATAGAAATTTTTAGTTGGGCGCTTACCAAATATCTAGGTGACTATTTTGTAGGTGTCTATTATTTTATTTTACTAAATAGAAGAATAGTATTGTTCTACAGTGCATTTAGCCTTTGAACCACTAATCTGTTGGTTTACATTCACTTAAGCTGATTTGTGAGATTATATTACATAATAATTTCAAAATCTCTGTGATTTAGGATAACACATATTTATGATTTACTCTTGTTTCATGTTAGTAGCTGCAGGTCAGCTGCTGCTGTACTGCTCCAGAGTAAAGGTCAGTTGCAGGTCTGCTCCATGTATTTTCTCATTCTGATAGCCTACTTGGAACATGCCTTTCTCATGGCAGGCAGCATAAGACTAAGAGATTGACCTAATGTTGCACTCAAATTTAAAGCAGTTAGCATGTATTACATCTGTTTATAAACCACTGGTTAGAGCAAGTTACATGGCCAAGAGTAATAATATAATCTACCACAGTCTTATTGTGTTGAATACCTTATTCATGTTTAAGGTTGCTCTTAATCTTCTCTGAGAAAATGAGGATTTTAACCTAAAATCCTCATCAGCAATTTTTGGCAATATAAGTGTCTAAATGGAAAGGCTAAAGGTAAAACAAAAACAACTTCAAGCCAATCTCTCTCATTCTAGGTCAGGGTTGATACATATTCTGTGGGAAAAATTATCATGCCTGTCAGTGCTTTAACTGATTTGGAAAAAGAACTTCTCATTCTCAGAAATGCATAATTAATTAAACACTAGGCAATAAGAGATTAATTCTCATTGGAGTTAAAATTGGATAGTGATAATAAAAGTGGATAGTTTAAATAAAGTTTTATTTAAAAATGTTATTCTTAAAATCATTTTAAGAGTAGAAAACTTGTAGGGTATCACAACATAGCAAATGGGAGTTACAGGATATTTCTCAATTACAGTGCAGGATCACATATTACAATTTGTTTATGTTGTGATTACATCACAAATGCTAGATTGAATGATAATTTCCTGGAATCATAGAATATTAGATTTGAAAGGATCTGAAAAGTATATATTTCTGAATTTGAATATGTTGATACATCATTTTGTTGCAATCAATTGTGAGGTATGTCAAAATCATCATTTATGGCAAGCAATTATTATTAGCAACAGTTAAAATACAGACAATTGCAAAAGATATACTCACATTTGTTGTCCCATATCTTTACTTTCATGAACTTGCACTCTGATTTTTTTTGAGCGTGATTGATAGGAGTTATAACTAGTCTGACAAGAATTTGCACAATCCTGAGTGTACAATGCTTATTTATTTCAAATGTGAATATCATGACTGAAAAAAAAAGGTTGAATGACACTGGTTAAACAGCATACAGTCCAACTTCCTACTTTTATCAGAACTTGAAATGCAGGGAGTAAGTCATCTAGTCAACGTCTAATTAGCAAAGTCTATAACCTAGGCCACCTTGCTTCTAGAACAGTGCTTTCCATTCCAATAAAAGACCATTTATTGTCAACAGCCAATGTAAGAAATTTGGGCTGAGGCAGGAGAGGATTGTCAAGGCAATTTGCCTTCTCTCTCTAATCTTTAGTTATAGTTCCCAAAGTAAAGGAAAAGCAACAGAGAAACAGAGCTCAGAGCGTATATTTTGCCTGTTATTTGTGCTCTAAGAACATTCTTTTTCAAATCTATTTGATTGCAACTCACAATAAGAAACAGTTTAAATCACAACATAGGACACACTCTCACCCTTTCCCACAAATGAAACAAAAATTCCACAAAGCAATTTCTTGTCCATGCCAGGTACTACTCTGATCTTTATATTCTATTCCATTCTAGCTTATTTCATTAAAAAAATATTTTTTGAGTCAGTATAAAAAAATACTGCTCTAGAAAATAGGTGACAGGTTTCAATCTGTTGACAAACTCCAAAGTTACTAGCTTTGCTGAAATAGTGTCATTTGCAGAATAATAAACGTCTCTCATATTTATTTGAACTACAATATCTCAGACTTCAGAACAGAACCTGTAGAATCTTTTCCTCATTGGAACACCAGCTCATTACCAATCCACAGATTCCAAGACTCATTGTTTTTCACATTTTAACATCTCTGAATTCAAGATGTGTCCTAAAAATATCAGTGGCATGGCACAGTTCAATTGGCAGTGTTTTTCTGTCTTGAGTAACATGAAATAATAATGGTGAGTCTTAAAATCCATGATTTCTTAGTGTGTCCATAAAATACATTGATCTTAATGATTACATAAACCAAACTCTATTGCTTATTCATTTCAAAGTATCCAGCTGATCAGAAAGCTTTTTGATGTCATATTAAGAAAATGTAATGAGAGCACAGGACTTGCTTAAGCAAAACCCTTAGTTCTGGGCTAGAAGGAAAAATGACTTACAAACTGAGAAAACGTTCTCATGTGCTTTCATTGTTAGCAGGGTTTGATTATGATCTTTCTGCTTTTCTCCCTCCCTCATTTCTGTACTGTTGCTTTTCCTCTGGTGACCAGCATATTCTTTTCTTCTCCTCACCAGGGTTGGGGGGTGGGGGAGAGAGTTCCTCGGACCATGGTTTAAAAGGAAGGCAAAAGGTATGTCCAAAAGTTAAGGTACTTGGAAAAAAAAAAAAGGATTAGTCTTTATTTTAAAAATGGAACAAATTGCCAAAATCCTGTGTATCTGTTTAAACTGCCACCAACCTAACACATTGTAAGACTTAATCACTGTAAAACTGGCATGAAGGATGCTGAACCTGACGAGGAACAAAAATAAGTTTGCTAGGCTATTTTCATCCCAGCGTGATTGAAACGCACCATCCTTTCCTCCAAAATAAAAACCTCTAATGAGGAAAATAGTAAATTAAATTCACAATTAACGTGCTACTAGAAATCGTAACAATTCGTTACTGCTTTTTAAGCCAGACACCACGATGCCTTCTTTTTTCCTTTGTTTGGCTAAAACTTTACCAAAGCCAGGGCTGAGGAGGCGGGTGTCATGCTCGCGCCTCCGAGTGGGCGTGGGGTCCTGAGTCCTGACCAGTGAGCTGCATTGTGCAGTCTCCTCAGGTTAGGCGGGGCCCTGTAAGACCGGTCCAGAAGGCCTCGCCTCAGCAGGTCACAGGCGTGGAGCGGGCGGCGGTGGGCTCGCATCCCGAAGCCGCCTTCGGGTGTGCGGAGGCAATTCGGCGGCGATAAGTCTCTGGCAGAACAAGGTGTTGACAGTTGCTCCCGCGCGACTCACGCCCGGCCCACAGGGGAGGTGTCTTCGCGACCGCCTCCGCGCGCGGTCATGTGACGGGAAAGGAGGGGTTGGCTGGAGCCCGCGAGTTGGGGGGGCGGGGCCTGGAGGGGGAGGGCGCTCGGATGCGAAGGAGCTTGGCGGCTCTAGGTGCTCAGAGAGGCGGCGACGCGGCCGATGACAACATTAGGCCGCGACGCGCTCCAGGCCGGGCGGTGGTGGGAGCAGTAGCTCGAGCCGCTGCAGCGTTAGTTTTGACCGCGGCAGTAGCCGCAGCCAGTATCCGGCAGAGGGGGGGGGAGGTGGAGCCGGCCCTGGCGGGAGGACCGCGGGCCCGGAGTTCCCGCCCCCCTCGCGTGCAGAGCCGGCAGCGCCTCCGCGGCGGCGAGCCAGCGCCCTCAGTCTGGGCTCGCGCCCTAGCTGCCGCCGGCGACAGCAGCCGAGAGAAGTTGGGGTCCACCCGGGCGCGTGCAGGGCCCCGGAGGAATAGGGCCCCTGCTCCTCGCCTCTCCGGGGGTTCCGCACCGGTGAGTGTCACGCCGGTTCCTGAGTCGGGGTGGGCGACGGGTCTGCACCCCTCCGGGCGACTGCACCCCCTTATCCCCACGTTCCGAGCTCGGGCCGGCAGGGGCTCCCCGCGCCGGAGAGTTCCTGTTTGGGTCCTTTGTCCCCTTGTGGAGTGGGGGATTCCAGAGGCTGGCGGGGGTGGAGTGTTTTGGGGCCCACAGTACGTGCGTGTGCAAACCTTACAAAGCCGCGTCAGGGGCGGGGGTGGTAAGAGAATTCTGACCGCCCTGAGTGCCTCCTCCCGAAGTTTGGGCTGACCGCGGGGTCCGACCGGAAGCCCCCGCGCGGGGGAGAGCTGGTGCCTTGTCACTTGGCGCGGTTAAGGCGAGGCTCCGGTTTTCCTATGACAGCCCCGGAGGAGGCTGTGCCGCGCACCGCAGACCGCACCCGCCCTTGCAGAACGACACCCTAGTGACATGGTGTCGTTCCTCTAAACTCAGTTCCTGTGGCCGACTTGTAACGTAGGAGGAAGACGAAGCCTTTGCTGTACTTTTGAATGTAATGTTTGTTTCTAAGTCCTTTCTCAAGAGTGAAATCAGGTTCTAAGAAGCTTCACATGAAGCACGCTTCTGGTTCATTGAGCCACCCACTCAAGACCAGCTGAGTGAAGCAACAGTATATGCAGATTTTCCATTCACAAAAGTCATTTAACCCTCGTCTTTATGAGAGACATCTGCGTTAAGGAACTTGCCTTATTTCATTTTATCTAAATACTGCCTGAAATGATAACTTGGGCTCCTCAAACAGATGGGAAAACTTATCTGATAATGGTATAAGCATATTTGCGTTAAATAATTATAATTAAGTTTTTGCCTTCCTAATGCTAGAGGACTTCAGTGACTTCTAATTAGTATGAGAATACTGTAGTAGGGTTATTAGTTTTAATTAACTTCTCCTGAAACTTAGCCTCAGATCAGTGCCATTTTAAGTCTTTTCAGATAATCATTTAAAAGTTTTTGCCTCCCTTAGGATTCCAAGGAAAGCAAGGATTGTAGAGGGACCTAAGTGAATAGCTTGTTAGATTTTCTCTAGTCCATCAGGTGTTGTCTAAAGTTGATCATGTTGAGAGACCATGGTCAGTTTTTATGCTTGCTAGAAACCCGTTTTACAGTGAAATTAAGGTCATGCTAGTTTTATAAAACAGGTTGGGAAAGGGAGAGTGAGGGTATGCAGTTTGTCCTTTATAAAAGTACAGCTAATTTCAAGTATTTGTTGCCCCTTTTTTGAGCAACTATGTATGGAATGACTACAATATACCTGTTCAAAGTACTGGGAAAGGGAATAGATGAAACATAAGAACTACCTTTTAGGTCTTTAATTATGGAGATTAGGTTGTTGCGGTCAAATTCCATGTGAACCGTTTGAGCCACAATACCTTGTACACAGCTGCTTAGAATTGGTTGTTTCAAAAGGGTCATGGTTTATATCTTGTTGAATATTAATATGGTATCTGTGATCTGGAAAAGGTGCTGCTGTCCTTTTTCAGCTAGAGTATTATTACATTTTAGAGTCAATCAAATATGTTTCTTACAGCAGCACATTTATGGCACTTATAAATTGGGCAAGATCTAGTTTCTTGGTTCATTTTTTTAATTGAAAACCCTTATACTGTGGGGATAAATATACAATTCTGTGTAATGAAGTTATGTTTTACCTAAGAAGAAAATGACAAAATTATGATTTTACCAAATCTTCATTACAAAAGGATCTGTCTTGTTAAAAGACAAATTGCAGAATTTCTTTAGTGAGTACTTTTAGTACATTTAAACTTGTTTTGGTTTATAAATAATCCTTCAAGAGCAGGTTACTTAGAGCATGAGTGACAGAGTAAGGAATTGATACTTAGATGTAGTTTTCTGATTTTGTGGAAAAGTCTTATGCTAATAGCAATACCTGAAGTGTTATATTTGAATATATTTATAATATCCAAAGATGGACACATTTATAGCAATGATCTTGGAGTATCAGGAGATTCAAAAGTAGAAGGACATAGGTCCTTCCTTATTTTTACGAATATGATATACATGTAATCCATAAATACACCTTGAATTGAAAAGTCTATGAGTACTGCATTAGTGAAGCTGCCTGGTGCAAGATTGATGGAGATGCTTGATTGGAGCAGTTGTAGCTAAGTATCATTTTCTTGTGGATGGGACTCAGGAAGGGATGTCTGCACTAATGTGTAGATGTAGATTTCACGTTCGTATGTTGGAAACCCTTGAAAGATTTTAGATCTGTCCTCCTTTCTACCTTGGTTCCTCACTTCCTCATATTTCTTTGAAGGCATGAAGTTGAAGGTCTCATCCGAAAGACATGTTAGAAAGAATTTTTCCTCCCTGAAAAATGTTATCAAGTATGCAAGGGAGAAAGTTTTCTTCAGAGACCTTGCAGGGAAGGAATCTTAGTCGTAGAACATCATACTCTTATACCCTATGTTATTTTTACCTTTTTAAAAGATGCAAACGATACAAGTCATCTATGATAGCAAGGGCCTTTTTTGTTCGCTATTGACTCTTCAAATGCTTAATAGTTACTGAATGAAAAAAATGTAGTTCCATATATATGACAGGAGAATGAAGAGGAGTGTGTGATAATGTAGTCCAAAATAGATACAAGGAGTGAGATGGTAAGGATGTTGGATTGGGAGGAAGGGAGCAGGTCACAATTGGGAAGCTCTTTTAGGGGAAGTAATTCTTGAGTTAGGTTTTGCTTAAAGCTGTGTATCTGAAGATAAGCAGGTGTTTTAAGAGGGTAGACACCATGAACAAAGCATTTACATTGGACTGGGTAATCATGTGGGATTAATAAGCACAGTGAGGTTTTTTTTGGTGACATTATGAATAATTTTTTTCTCCCCTTTGGTGGTGACATTATGAATAATTTTTCTTCTCCCTTTAAAACTGTTGCCTCTCCCAGATGGAAAGATTGGTACACTTTATAAGAACTGAGATTTAGAGTACTTGAATTGTGGAAGTGACAGTGATATAGTGAAAGCAAAAGCATCAACTCCCGGGGGGGGGGGTCAGAAAATTTGAATTGGATTTCTGATTAAATCTTATACAAGCAAGTGTAGACAAATCACTGGGTCTTAGTTTCCTCATTTGTAAAAGGAGGATAATAATCCTTATCCCATGTGGTTGTTGGGAGAGTAAAGTTACATAATGTATATGGAGGTGATCTAACACATAGGAGGACTTTATGTTAAATTGTTTAAAATAGATCTTTGTCAGGGGCACTGGGTGGCTCATTTGGTTGAGCGTCTGACTCTTGATTTTGGCTCAGGTCATGATCTCAGGGTTGTGAGATTGAGCCCAATAGCTCCACTGGGTGTGGAGCCTACTTGGGATTCTCTCTTTCCCTCTTCCCCTCCCCACCATGCTCACTTGCTCTCACTCTCAAAAAAAAAAATAGATTTTTTCTTTAGATTATTAAAAAAATATTTTGGTGTATTTATCATGAACTCTAATATCTACTTGACCTTTGAGTTGACCCTTTAAATTACCTTTAAATTTGTGAGTGTCAAAATTTTAGATGCTTAGTTTTCTTGCAAGCACATTTTCTGATAGAAATGAAGCTTAACTTTTTTACTTTAATGTTACCACAGAAAATGCTAGATGCCTCAGATTTTTAAAGCTTTAAGTAAGGGATGTGTATGGCTGAAATCTGAGCCTTTAGGCATTTCTTCTCTACAGAATTTGTTTTTGAAGAAATTGCCCATGCCGATCATGCCATCTATTCATTGTTGTGAAGAAACGGGATTTTCCAGAAGTATCCTCTATATGTTTTTAGTGATTTGAGTGACTATAAACCATGAAGGATCTCTACCTGCTGTGCTTTATTTTAGAATTCAGTATTTTTTGAATGGGCTAACAGACTTCTGCATCATTTCTTATCTAAGGTTTTTGCTCTGGTAGCTGTTCTTTTGTGAATCTCAAAATTTCATTATTCTTTGTGAACTCTTTGTAGTGTTTATAATCCACGGAGCAATCTATCTTGTGTATAATATTTGGAAGGGAATTATTAAAAAACTAAAAAGAGTCTTGAGTCTTAAAATGAAAAAGAAGCCATTTAGCCACCATCTTCCGTATTCATAAAAGCCTGAAAAAAAGATGAAATGGTTTTGAGCTTGACCCTTTTCAGATAAAAAGGAGAAACTTTTTTTTTTAAAGATTTTATTTATTTATTTGAGAGAGAGAGAATGAGAGATAGCACGAGAGAGAAGAGGGTCAGAGGGAGAAGCAGACTCCCCGCCGAGCAGGGAGCCCGATGCAGGACTCCATCCCGGGACTCCAGGATCATGACCTGAGCCAAAGGCAGTCGCTTAACCAACTGAGCCACCCAGGCGCCCAAGGAGAAACTTTTTGATTTAGAGTTATTAACATGATTGATTCAGAAGGAAATTGTTATAGCTCCTGAAGGTGTCTTAGTAGGCATTGTTGGTAATAATAATAATAATAATAGCTACTATGTGTTGATTACTATGTACCAGTTACGACTTTAGAAGTACTTGCTATGTTATCACATTTAATCTTCACAATGAACACCTCCCCCTCTGCATCAGATTATTTTTTTTCCTTTATTAAACCTCAGGCACTGAGAGATTAAGTGGTAGGTAGTGGAGCCCGATTTGGACTAAACCTAAGTCACTGGGAAGCTAAGTAGCAGGTGGTTGAGCCTACCAAAAGGATTTGAATTAGAAGTTTAACCTGAGCTTTGATTTAAGAGCCTGTCCTTTTAACCACCACATTATACTGCCTTGTATAGTTTATTTGCAGTTGCCCCTTGTGACAAATCTTGACCTTCACGATCTGAGTCTATTTCAACTGTATGATTTGATGAAAATACACTTTGTAATAAGATGCCGTATAGCCTCGATTTTTTTTTAATTTCACATGTATTTGACATTTTATTTTTTAAACCTTGAAAATATAGTAAAGCAAAAAATTCTTTATTGTTCGTTCAGTTGCCATTTTCTCACCGGGAAATTCCAAACTAAACCGGAAATATAACAACATAGTAAATATGATATTTTAAGGTGACTTAAAATTTTTAGAATTCATACTTTCTAAGAGTAAGACTGATGCATAGACATGGTGTGGATAGGCTTTATATAGTGATATTCGAGGGTCACAAATCTATGTAATTGAAATCTGTTGAAATTTCCACCATTAAAGTAACTTGTTTTTTGGCTGCCAAATGCCACATATTAGCAGGACTAGTTTATCAGATTACATAGTTTCTTACAAAGAATTCTTGGCTCCGGGCCCTGTGGAATTTATGCAGTCTGGGTATATAAGTTTTGATGGGGTGGGAGTGTGGTAGATCTGGGGAGAGAGCAGTCCACTCTAAGTAACATTATTACTGAGTAGGAGTAAGGAGGTGGAATGCCTTGGACATGAGGGCGCAGATAACATTTTTTTTTTTAAGATTTTATTTATTTGACAGAGAGACACAGCGAGAGAGGGAACACAAGCAGGGGGAGGGGGAGAGGGAGAAGCAGGCTTTGCGTTAAGCAGGGAGCCTGATGTGAGGCTGGATCCCAGGACCCTGGGATCATGACCTGAGCTGGAGGCAGACGCTTAACGACTGAGCCACCCAGGCGCCCCTGCACGGGTACATTTTTAAAGTACACCGTGGGGTGGGGGGATTCTAGAGAGCAGCTTTGCTTACTGTATAATTTTGCCTGTTGTTTTGACTATAATATTTAAAATCAGCAATCCAGAAGTAAAGAAAAATAGTTCTGTGCATCATAGGGAGGAATTTGCAGTAGTTCCTAGACTGTTTTGCAAGATGTGGATGCTTTATAAATGATCCTGGAAGGACTCTCTTACTACCTCTTATTTTAGAAATCTAAAGAGGCAGAATAACACAGGCTCTGGAGCCAGACTGCTTAAGTTCACAACCTGTACAGCCACTTAATTAGCTTATTGCCCAGTACCTGGTCTGATGCAGACATGATATGTCAGTAGTGGAAGAAGATGGTGTATTGAGGCAGAGTAAGGCCCAGAGATGCACCTTGTGAGTTTCCCGTGGTGGTTAGGTAGTATGAAAAAGATCTAGAGGTTCTCACAAAATCCTAGTGAAAGAAATAGAAATTAACAGAGTGGGAGCCAACAAGCTTGTTATTAGGTTACTATTGTGAAGGGAGAGACCAAGCAGTAATGGTTGTAGGGGGAGGGCAGCTGCAGATTCATCTCAGTGCCCACCAAAATTTGTGCTTCCTCTTGCTGTAGTGCAGTTAAGACTGGGAAGTAGTTCCTTAGCCAGGCATGCATTTCTGTCATTCTCTCCTCTATCCTTGTCATCCCTCTCTGCATCTAGGTGGAGCCATGTATGTGACTGATTTTTACTAGTGGAATGTGAATGGAAATGATGTGTTTTCACTTGTGGGTAGGGGTGACAGAAAAGCAGGTGTTCTTTAACTTCTTTTTTCCAATCCAAGGAACTTGGGGCACTTAGAGGGTGGAAGGCTCTAGAGACTTTAAATTACCATGTAGAAGAAAATTGTGCACCAAAGAGGAGTACCCACAACAGATTGTAATTTTAATGAGAAATTTTAATTGTGTAAAATTACTATAAGCATGGGCTGCATAGAATGGGTAGTTGAGCTCCCAAGACTATCCATACCAACAGGAGCTGAGGTGGGGCCAAGTTAATAGATCCACTGGATGTTGTTCTAATATATTCATCAGAATGTGCCATTATGACTCTCCTAAATCTCTGAAGCCCATGAGGACACAGAGGGCAGTCCATGGATCTACACTCAGATCAATCATAAACACTTCCTGTACCCATGAAAACTTTCCTACTATGCCCAGATACCATTATAAGCTGTGAGAAACTATAAACATTTTTCTATAAAAGTCTGAAAAGTTCCTTTAAAGCGGGGTTTCTCCAACTTGGCATATTGACATTTTGGGTTGGATAATTCTTTGCTGTGAGTGGCTGTCCTGTGCATTCTGGTATGTATAGCAGCATCCTGATCCTCTATCCATTAGGTATCAGTAGTATTTCCCCTTATTTATACAAACAAAAATGTCTCCAGACATTGTTAAATGTCCTTTGGGGGGCAGAATCGCCCCTGGTAGAGAACCACTGCCTTAAAAATTGAGTTAACCTGAAATAAATTATTTTAAGCTGAAAGACACTTATCTTCATTTAAAAAACTTTTTCTCCTCTTAGGAGATGGGTGGAGTTCATGGGGGAGGTTTGTTTGCAAATATGCAACAAAGGAAGCTCTGTTGTTTTTATAAAACACACTCTATTGAATGTTGATCTGCACCTCTTAATTTATCAATTTAAACATTATCTGAATTTTCAATTTTTTCTTTTCCTTCCAAACTTACTGCCTAAACACATTACACCCTTTACCCCCACCCCCATCTGTAACCCCAGTTGTCATGTCCACAGATTGTCTTTAAAGGATGAAAACCAATAAATAATTTCAGTATTATGACTATGTAAATATTAGTTAATGCTGGGCTGGGTAGTATGCCCAGATTATGATTTCTACAGATTATATTAAGCAGCCCTTGGGCCACCTGAAGAAACATGTCCATAATAACATCAAGGTCTAGTGGATTTTATTTTACTTATTTTATCAACTGCTCAAAATCTAGCCATTGAATTAAAAAAAAAATTGGATGTGACTTCCTGTTTTCTTGGTCTTTCTAACCACCCTTGTATGCCTTTATCATAGTTTCCCCTCCCCCTCAACTCTTCAGCATATTGCGTTTTATATTGTGTTCCCTATTTTTCTGGAGTTGCCTCTACTTCTGCCTCAGTTTGGACTTTTAAGTCTCTTCTGGGAACCTCCTTTTGCTGTACTCTTAAATTGAATCCATTTTACTTTAGATCTTTTTTTCCTAAATTTATTTGATCTTTTTTCCTGGAGTTTTTGAGTAACTTCCTGAAAAAGTGTGTTTGAGTGGCAAACTTTCTGAATTATTCTATGTACAAGTTGTCGTCATTCTATTCTAATATTTGATAGCTTGGCTGGGCACAGTACTGTACATTGCAAGTAATTTTCCTTTAGAACTCAGAAAGCATTGCTTGGTTGTCTTCTAGCATCAAGGGATGCTGATTAGAAGCCATATGTCATCTAATTCACTGTGGGGTTTTTTTTTTTTAAGATGATTTTTTTTTTTAAGATATTTATTTATTGAGGAGATAATGATAGAGCATGAGAGGGGGGAGAGTCAGATGGAGAAGCAGACTCCCTGCTGAGTAGGGAGCCAGCCCGATGTGGGACTTGATCCCGGGACTCCAGGATCATGACCTGAGCCGAAGGCAGTCGCTTAAACAACTGAGCCACCCAGGCGCCCTAAGGTGATCTGTACTTTATTCTGTCTGAATAAAGTTTTTTTATTTTGTTTTGGTTATTTGTTCTAGGCACTCAGTTGTCCTTATTGTCTAAATGAGATTCTTCCAACTCGAGGAACTTCTCATCTATTATGTCTTTGATACCTTTCTTCCTTCACTTTGCCTATTTGCTCTTCAGTAAGTAGATATTCTCTCTTGGATTGATCCTTTTTGTCTCATTTTTACTTTCATATCTTGTGATTCTCTTTGCTCTGTGTTCAGGGGAATTTTTTCCCCCCTAGTTTTTTTTGGCTGATTTTTTGGGGGCAGGTAATCTATGAATATTCTTGTTCTCTTTTTCTTTTCTTCCTATCATTCTCTTCTGTTTTAGTTGTAATACTGTCTTTAGTCTTAGAATATGTGAAATAGATTTTTGAAAGATACCTTGTGGGGATGCCTGAGTGGCTCAGTCGTTAAGCGTCTGCCTTCGGCTCAGGTCATGATCCCAGGGTCCTGGGATTGAGTCTCGCATCAGGCTCCCTGCTCAGCGGGAAGCCTGTTTCTCCCTCTGCCTGCTGCTCCCCCTCCTTGTGTGTGTGTGTGTGTGTGTGTGTGTGTGTGTGTGTGTGTGTGTGTGCGCGCGCGCGCGCACACATGTGCTCGCTCGCTCTCTGACAGATAAATTCTTTAAAAAAAAAAAGTATCTTGTGTTTCCTCAACTATTTTTCCACTCTGGTCACTTTCTGTGTTTGTTTTTGTAATTCTTACTTTTCATGATTAGTTTTCCTTATATGCCTCATGTTTCCTGGTTGTCCATTCATGTTTCAGAAAGAAGGACTAGGTCTCTGGTCTAGGTCTCCCCTCTCCCACCCTGTTCCTTGGACTGTTTTCCCTATTAGTTTTTCATTTGAATAGGAATTCTAGCCACAGCACTTAAGAGGCTAGACAGTAGGGCCTCTCTATTGGCAAACATTGTTTTAGGGTAAGAGCTAGCTTCCAGCTTGTGGGCCCTCTAAATGCCAGATGAAAAGGGTTTATTACTTTGCCAGCATCCCCACTTTAGTCTTCTAGTCATTCATTTATCTTAGAAGCAGAGTATCTTTTTGGCTGGGGTTAAATGTCAGTTGTTTACAGGCTGCTTGGAGATGGAGATGGGGGATGGGCAATGTAGTTGTTCCTTATACAGTCAAGTAATATTTAATTCTATTTTTGGCCCTACTATTTTCACCCTTTGCTGTATCATTTAGTTTGCAATCATGCCTCTCAGGGGTCCTGCCAGACATATGGGTTCCCACCTTTTTGCATCTCTTATAGGGTATAACAAGGGTGGCATTTTCTCTGCTTGTTATATTTATCTATCTATCTACACACATACACATACACACATTCTACCCCTATCTCCAGTTTTAAATTTATTTGCTCTTATGGTTTTTTTTTTTCCTGTATGAATTGTTTTTATTTCAGTGGGATAGTTGGAGTAACTGGAGGGAAATTTTATATTTAGTCCACCATTTTTTATTAGAGTCCTTTTCTAGCAGAAGGTATATAGAACTATTGAACTATTTTTTTTAAATTTTTTAATTTTTGAGCTTTTTTTTAAAGGTAGGCGTATTCAGAGGAATTATGATCATGATACTGTTAAAATACAGTGGTGTTCCTTAACTATTGATTTATATAGGTGTTTATATCTTTATGTCATGTGGTCCTAAAACTTGTACTCTTTTTGAATTCTTGTTTGCCTCTCAGTTTTTCTGATTCCTTTTCTGTTGTCATCTACCCCAGTTTGCACATGTCATTATGAGTCTCTTGCCATTTCTGCTTTGCTACTTGGAAACTGAAAAGGACCATTTAGAATTGTGCACAAAATAGTGACTTTGCTGCAGAGAATGGTCTGTTAGCTTTATCACATGGCTGTTGTGATATTTTGATTATTGAGATAGCTTTACTTATTTTTGGTTTCTTGACCGTGTCCAGATGAGTGAGGTGTTATTCTTTATGTACTTCTCTGCCTTAATTGTTATAGCTACTTTGGTTCAGTAGTTATTGATATTTTTCTCTATTTTCCTTTTATTCTACCTTATAATCTCTGATACTTTGTGTTGAATTTAAATTGCCTAGCTAGTTCATCGAAGTCCTTAGTTTTCATCTCCTCCTTTCATTTTATATTCATAAAAATTTCCCAGCATTCTTATAAAATTTCTTTAACCTGTTCTCTTTTTTATTTCCCATTCTCCTTTTCTGAATCTTTAGGTACCACACTGATTGTAAATTATCCTGGGCAAATAAATTTAAATTCATCTGTTTCTTTCCCCTCTCCTCTGTGGTAATTGCTGCATTTCCCCATTAATCTTTTTAAGTCTTCTCTCATGAGACTTCGTAATTCTTTCTTCTATAGCTCTGGTTTCTACTGCTGGGACATGTGTCTATGATTAGAGTCATAACTGTACTGCAATCAGAAGTTTTTACAATCCAGATTTAAGAAATGCTGATTACTTTGCAGTTGAAATCCTGTCAGAAGGGTTGTGATTCGGAAGGCTTGTTAAACCCCCAGAGTTGGCCTGATTATATAAGATATTATAGGACTTTCATAGTAAATACTGAATTGAAATTCAAAGTAGCTTAGAAAAATAAATCAGCTCTTGTGTAGTTTCTTTATTTGCCTAATATAGAGGAATTCAGTGTTGCAAGTATTCCCTAATGAGGTGGGTATCTATTTACTGATTATTTTGTGAACTTCTTTTATATTCTGTGAAACTCTTTATTTTTAGAATTCAGAGATTAGATTAGGTAGCAGTTGCTTTACCTTAGGTCTCTTGCTTTACCTTTTTCACATATCCCTAACATTATTCCTTTCAGATATCTGTTGTCATGATTAATTTCCTTTTTTTTTTTTTAAGATTTTATTTATTTATTTGAGAGAGAGAGAATGAGAGAGAGAGAGAGAGCACATGAGAGGGGGGAGAGTCAGAGGGAGAAGCAGAGTCCCCGCTGAGCAGGGAGCCTGATGCGGGACTCGATCCTGGAACTCCAGGATCATGACCTGAGCCGAAGGCGGTCTCTTAACCAACTGAGCCACCCAGGCGCCCTGATTAATTTCCTTCTTGATTGGCTCATTACAGTATCCTTTATAATTTTGATTATGTTTATAGTTTTGGTATTTTTTCTTGCTCTTCCTGAAATTTTAAAGTATGATCTTTAGCATTATATAGATAATATTTGACTATTTTCAAAGGTTTGGTTGTTTGGGAAATTATGGTTTTTATATCTTCATTTTCCCAAGAATTTATTATTACGATGTAGGAATTAAAAAAAATACTTTGTCGTTAGTGACAAAAAATTCCTCAGGAAAAATACTCATTTAAAAGGTTGATGACTTAACATATTTAGTATTTTAACGAGTAAGGTTTCATTTCTTTCGTTATCTTAATTCATGGTAGTAGTAATTAGCCTCTTCAAACTCAAAAGTTGAAATTAGTGATACGTTTTGTGGCTCTGAGGCAAATTATGATTTCAATTAAATTCAGAATACATGTTTTTTTTAGAATTCTCAAGAACTTTTTCATTGTCATATTAATCAGTTTTTTTTTTGGAACAGGATTTCAATATGAGAGTTATCTCCATAGTTTTGCATTTTTGGTAGTCATTCTTAAAGTATTAAAAATTGTGTTGGTTCTCTTAGATCCTTTTTGAATTGGCATGCAGAAGTGTAATTATGTGTCTTGTTTACTTACATGATAAATTAAAGATGATGAGTACTTTGGTTGTGGTAATTTATACTTAGAATTAAAAACCCAGAAGCATCTAGGCCAGAGTTAGGCACTCAGATACTCATTTTTCTTTCATGTCCAAGATAGAAAGCCATTATTAGTCTGTATCAAAATATGAAGAAACTGTTTTTGAGATTGAATAAGAAAGTCAATAATAACATTTTTTGAGATTGTCTTGAATTAATTTTAGATCTTGCATTTTAAGCTTTGATCCTTGATAAAGAACTCTTAGCTTAAGTATGGGCATTAATTTTACTTTTAGGAAACTAGATAACTCTTTGGTTTATTATAAGCGGTTACCATACTTAAAAAATGAGAAACACATTTATTTTTTCCTGGTATCTTGATTTAAGACAAGGTTCATACTTTCCTTAGAAAAGAACCTTTCAAGAAAACTGACAATTTATGCATATTCAGGTAGTTTTAGCTGTAATTTAAAATACCTAACTTTAAGAAAAAAGACTTAAAATCCAAGAGAGACATTTAATATATAGGACTAAATTATTAATATTTGATTGCCAGTATCGTATTTGTAAGCACTGCCCTTAAGTGCTCTTGATTTATTACTGTCTCAGAAACCATCTTTGAGACCCTCTGTCACAGGCTTGGGCAACATAACATTACAAACACCAACTGATGTAGTAAACAGATGCACTGGGAGAATAAGGAACCTGCCAAAAGTATTGTCTTTCCTACTAAGTAACTGTATGACCTTGGCAAACCACTTAGTCTTGTAGGTCTTAGTAAAATGGAGAGCTTGGAGCAGATAGCCTTTTAGGTTCTTATGAGGATTCTTTGAAGATGTCAGGGGATAGAATTCTAATCAGACAATATACTATGTAATATCCTTATAATAGCTCTGAAATACATGGTATTATTACCATTTTACTGATGGTATTATTCATGTACAGACTCCATGTTCAAATAGCATGCTCAGTCACATAGCTACTAAGCGGCCAAGTAAGAAGTTGAACCTTGGCCTGTCTCATTTTATATTCATATTCTGTTTAGTATGCCATATTACCTCTGCAAGCCATGTTATAGTAGACCACCAGATTTTATTCCTAAAACTTGTTTCATTTCTTAATCTTTTAGTTTATAGTAAATGTGCTTATGCTTTACTGCATCTGTTTTTTAGGAAAGCCAGAAGTCATGGATCAGGCCTATCCATGAATTGTGCCCAAAGCGGAAATGGGACCAATTTTTAAGTAAATATAGTAGAACTTATTTGTCTAAGAGATGATTGGTGTGTTCAAAGTTATCTTGAATTTATTTAAACAATGTCACTGTTGTTCAAAAACACTTTTGGAACTATTCTTTCTGTATTTCCTTAGTTTCCTCAGCGTCATTCTTTTTTTTTTTTTTTTTTTTTTGAGAGGCGGGGCGGGGGAGGGAGAATCTGAAGCAGGCTCCATTCCCAGCGCAGAGCCCAGTATGGGGCTTGATCTCACAACCCTGAGATCATGACCGTAGTGGAAATCAAAGAGTTGGATGCTTAACTGACCAAGCCACGCAGGTGCTCCCTTATTCTTTTAACCTACATTCTGTGGTGGCAAATGACATCTTTTGAGAATGGATTTGATCTGTGGAAAAAATGGGAAGTTACTCTGAACCAAATCTCAAACATAAAATTAGGGTTCAAAATGAGGAATGCCATTTTTAGTTAAAAATAAGCAGACCAAAGGGATGAAACCTATTATCCTAATGTCACTTGTAAGGTAGTTAAGGAAGTGATTAGAAAAGAGCAGTCCCAAAATTGTTTTATGTGGTGACAACTTGAAATAGCCTATAAAAATGATTACTCTGAATGGAGTTTAACCTTTATTTCGTTATAAATTCTACTGTATTAAAGTTACATCTTAAGATATATCTCTTCTGTTTGCCACTTAGGTTAGTGCTATGCTGACTTAGCATGCACTTTAGAGAAGAGGAGTTGATGAATGAATTACAGACAGCAGATACTCTTTCTATTTTAAAGGAGATGAGAATCTATAGAACATTTATTTGCACAGTAATTTAATTCTTGGTTATATTAGTATTATGTAATTTGTGGTTATCCACATATGGGATTAATTCTAGACAGATACCCCATCCCACTTCCTGGCATGAACTAACACTACTTCTTTTGCTAAGCCTGAATGTACTCTGATGCAAATTTACATGTAAATTAATTTTTATGCAAAAATTATCTTAGGCTGCCTTGTATACTTATATGTTAGTGAATAGCTTTTAGATTTTAGTACTTTATTAGTGCAGTTAATAAACAGTAATCTATGTATCTGGCTGCACAGGAACTTGTGATAGGAAGATTTCATTTTACCTTTTGAAGGTATTATTTTTCTTGATTTTAAACTTCCAGATAGTGGAGTTTAATGAAGCTTTCTCATTTGTAGGTATTAGAGGATAATAAAAAAAAAAAAAATCTTCTAATCCCTTTTAAATAATACTTTTCCTTTTGGGGTTTCAAGATAATTTGATGTTATAAGACCATTAATTCAACAGATATTTGAGTGCAGGTCACTATGCAAGGGGCTAAAAATTCAGTGGGAACTAGAGAGACCTGTGACCTCTTTGAGCATGTATGTGTGGGAAGGTGTGGAGGTATGTGTGGGAAGGTGTGGAATAGATAAACCACTAATTGCACAATTCACTGTGTAATTACCTTATGGAGGGTGCTAAGAGCAAGAAATAAGAATTTGCTGACCTAGTGGGGGAGGGGAGCCAAGGAAGGTGACTTGAGCTGAAGCAAAAAAGAATATTTCTGGCAGAACATCTTGTTTAAATATCCTGGAACAGCAAGGAACTTGGCTTTTGCTAGGAACTGAAAGAGTTCACTGTGGCTGGAGTGTTAAAAAAAAAAAATAGGAATGATAATAGTGTGGTGCAGTAGGCAGAGGTTGGGTCATGTAGGGTTTGATAGATCATATTAAGGATTTTGATTTTTGTCTCAAGATCCCTTGGAAACGATTAGAATATTTTAAACAAAGATCATGAAATGATCAGGATTAGAATATCACTCTGGATGTGTGTAAAGAATGGTTTGGAGGCAGCCAGGGTAGATGCTGGGAGACCCATTAGGTTGTGTTGAAATTAAGGTATCTCTAATTTATCTGAGGGAGAATCATGTAGACCAGTGGTTCTCAAAGTGTGTCACCTGGGAACTAATTAGAAATGCAGATTCTTAGGTTTCTGCTCAGACTCACTGAATCAAAAATTTTGGAGGTGGGGCTCAGAAATCTGTTTTTTTGAGCAAGCCCTCTAGATGGTTCTGATGCATCCTAAAAGTTTTTGAACTTCTGCAGGTCATTAGATATGTGGCTTTGAATGTAGGAGAAAGTTTTAGGCTGGTAATACGGATAGGGAGCAACTGCATGGAAGTGGTAGTTGAAGGTGAGGGAGAAAGAAGAGGCTCCAGTAGAATGAAACCCTGAGACACTAGTCCCGGACAGAGTGAAGGGAGCTGGTGAAAACCAAAAAAGGATTGGTGAAGGGGACTAGAGGGTGAGGAGAGTCTTTGAATAAGGGTGTGGCAAATTAAGCATTAAATTTGTTAATAAATGATCTTTGTGTAATTGTAGTGGAATTACAAGGGTGGGCACCAGTGTCAACAGGTTGAAAAAGAAATGGGGCGCCTGGGTGGCTCAGTGGTTAGGCATCTGCCTTCGGCTCAGGTCATGACCTCGGGGTCCTGGAATCGAGCCCCTCATCTGGCTCCCTGCTCCGCAGGGAGCCTGCTTCTCCCTCTCCCACTCCCCCTGCTTGTGTTCCCTCTCTCCCTGTGCCTCTCTGTCTGTCAAATAAATAAATTAAAAATCTTAAAAAAAAAAAACGGGGAGAGGAGTGAAGGAAATATAATTTACTCATTTAAGACATCCCTTACTCTTTGTTTTTTTTTTTTTTAAAGATTTTATTTATTTATTGGACAGAGAGAGAGGGAACAGAAGCAGCGGGAGGAGATGGAAAAGCAGGCTTCCCGCTGAGCAGGGAGCCCGATGTGGGGCTCGATCCCAGGACCCTGGGATCATGACCTGAGCCGAAGGCAGACGCTTAACGACTGAGCCACCCAGGCGTCCCGACATCCCTTACTCTTTGGACAGATATTTAATATTCCATAATTATGGGAAATATAAATAACTTTGAGGGACACCATAAATAACCTTGAGGGACAGCATAAGAGTCTGTGGATAACTCTATAATAAAATATCATTGTTTGGACTTCCTGATTCTGAAATTCATAATTTACACAGAGGAATGAGCTCAAGCTTATCATTGTGCTTACCATCTTGTGAGGAATACCATAGTAAAATAATAAACTATGTGGGGGGTGTGGGGGTAGGGGGGAGGATGTTTAGCCTATCAAGAATAATGTTTTTTAACATTAAAAACACTTTAGCAATATGCATTTATATAAAAATTTTTAAATTACAAATACTCTTACTCATTACAAATACATTTTTTACTACTGTGTATCTAAAGGAAAATGTCTTTACATGAATTTTATAATTCAGTCTTTTACTTAAATTACCTTAACTTGTTAGAATTATTCTAACATATTAATGTTATGCTATTCTTAAGGGAAGACCCCATTTATTTATTTACTTTTTAAAGATTTTATTTATTTGACAGAACACAAGCAGAGGAAGAGAGAGGGAGAAGCAGGCTCCCTGCTGAGCAAGGAGCCTGATGTGGGACTTGATCCCAGGACCCTGGGATCATGACCCGGGCCAAAGGCAGCCGCTTAACTGACTGAGCCACCCAGGCGTCCCTATTTTTTTTTGAAGATTTTATTTATTTGACAGAGACACAGCGAGAGAGGGAACACAAGCAGGGGGAGTGGGAGAGGGAGAAGCAGACTTCCAGTGGAACAGGGAGCCCGATGCAGGGCTTGATTCCAGGACCCTGGGATCATGACCTGAGCCAAAGGCAGACGCTTAATGACTGAGCCACCCAGGCGCCCCAAGAGAAGACCACATTTAATATGAAAACAAATTAAGGTAATTTGAAGGTGAACCCCAATTGCATGGTAATATATGCACACACACTAACACACAGGAGTGGGATGGAGGAGAGACAGGGAGAGAGGGAGATATTGAGACTTAAAGCATTTCAAGATGCATTTTCTTTTCAGGGTAAATTATGTATTTCTAAATTTTTTATTTATTTTTAAAATTTTAGGTAGGCTCCATGCCCAACCCAACTCAAAATCCCAAGATCAGGAGTCGCATGCTCAACCAACTGAGCCCGCCAGGTGCTCTAAATTTTTTTTAAGTAAAAATTAGGTTATTGTGTCAACATGTGTTGACTGTAAAATTCAGCAGCTACAGAAACTCATAAAGTTAGTTTCTGCTGCTACTAGACCACACTTTATGTTCAAAATAGCCCATTTATTAGCAGTTTGGTATTATTCTTCTAGATAGTCTTCTTACTCCCTACTCCTTGTGCCCTGTCTGTATGGATACTTGTATGTTTAATTCTTCAAAAAAGAAAAAAGAACTAGTATTATACTGTTTTGCAGGTTTTTTTGTTTTGTTTTACCAATCAGTACATCTTTAAGAGGCTAAATCCTAATAATTCCTTCCATTGACTTTATATTTTGTTCTTAGAACATTAGTCTGGGACTTACTAGCCCTTCTGTTTTTTAGTTTCTTCATCTGTAAAATTTAGAGATGGCAAGTGGTTGACTTGAAGGTTTCTAATAGCTCTAAAATTTGTTTAGGAATGCTAGGATTTCAAAGGGCAGACATTTCCTTCAATTTTATATGAAAAGTGATTATCTTAACCCATCTGGGAACACCTCATGGGAGAAGTTCTTGCCAAGTTAAAAATACAGTAGTTTGGGGAGGAAGCACATTAGAAACAAGATTCAAAAAAATAATGTCCCATCATTTACTAGTGTACTCACTTAGTAGGCATACCTAATGCTTTTAGGGTAGTGCTGACCAAAACAAAACAGAAACAAAAAGACTTTCTCAGAACTCATTAAGTTTTTGCACTAAAAATTTATATCACTTTTTTGGGGGTGTGGGATATAGGTGGGTCAGGGTTTGGTTGTACCTACTGAGTGCTAATGGCAGATGAGCCCATTGGGCCTGCTCAATGCTTTTTTCTCCACATCAGATGGGTGATGTGCCGAGGTGGTAACAAGGTTTGAGGGAGGCACATGTCACACAATGGAGTGAACACCCAATCATCATGCTTACTGCACAGCATTTTTTAAGGAATTGTGTCACCTTCTCACGTAAGTATCTTATAAAAGCCAAGGTACTAGGAGTAGGAGTCATTGGTATGAGGCTAGGAGCTGTATTACGTTTTCAGGAAACCACTTGAGAAGGCAAAGAAGTCTTAGTTTAAAGAATTTTTTTTTTTTTTTTTTAAGATTTTCTTTGTCAGAGCACGCACAAGCAGGGGGAGCTGCAGGCAGAGGGAGAAGCAGACTCGCTGCTGAGCAAAGAGCCCAATGTGGGACTTGATCCCAGGACCATGACCTGAGCCGAAGGCAGACGCTTAACTGACTGAGCCACCTAGGTGCCCCCCCCCGCTTTTTTTTTTTTAAGATTTATTTATTTTAAAGGGGGTGTGGAGGGGCAGAGGGAGAGAATCTCCTGCATACTCTCCGCTGAGCGCGGAGCTTGACATAGGGCTCCATTCCATGCCCTGAACCAAAACCAAGAGTCGGATGCTCAACCACCTGAGCCACCCAGGTGCCCCTTGGTTTAAAGAATTTTTGAGTGAAGATGTTCAGCTCTTGAATTAGCATTGTTACGTTCTTTTTATTAATATTATGTTGATTAAAAGATAGTTTTTGTTTTTCTGCTCTCAGTGTCTTAAGTTGCTGATTTTATTTCCTTTTAATTTTTACCTGTTTTTAGCTGTTTTCATCTTTTTTGTCCATAGTGTGTTTGTCCACTAACATTTTATGTACTCTTATTTCTAATCTTTAGTTTTTATTTTTCTAATATTTTCTGTTTACTTTTATGTATTTTAAATATCTCCGCCCTTTTCATTTGATTTTTTGCTTAAATTCTTTTTTAAAATTTAGTTTGTTTTTTTTTTTTTTTATCTCAAATAGGATTTTAGTAAGGCAAAGCCACAAAAAGGTATGAAGAAGAATCATTTAGAAAACTAGTGACTCCAACAATAGCTTGTCCAGGGAGAGCTTTAATTTAAATTTACTTTTTGTGTGTATTCTTTTTTCATTTTCTTTTTTTTTTTTTAAGATTTTATTTATTTGAGAGAGAGAGAATGAGAGACAGCACAAGAGGGAAGAGGGTCAGAGGGAGAAGCAGACTCCCCGCTGAGCAGGGAGCTGATATGGGACTCGATCCTGGGACTCCAGGATCATGACCTGAGCCGAAGGCAGTCGCTTAACCAACTGAGCCACCCAGGCGCCCTGTGTGTATTCTTTTTTCTATGTAGCTGGCTGTTGGGTGGCATGTTTCTAAACTGAATAACCAAAAAGATACTTACACCCTTAGCAAGAGAATCAGGCTACTTTTATTCCCCTTCCAATTACTTAATAGGAGCTCTTAGGGCTTTTTATAAGAGACTTTATTTTTTTAAATTTTGAACCTCTTCCTCAAATCTTTAATCTGAGTAATGCAGATGCACCATGGGCAAATTTCCCATCTCTACATAAAATGTTTATTTACAGTGATTTAGCCTTTGAAGTACACTTAAAGGGACTGTTCTCATGTTGATTGTTATCCCTTTAGTCATTTTGAAGGAGGTTGATTTAAAAAGTTTCACAATCCTCATTTTAAAAAGAATTTTTAGCAGTATCAGCCTCCTAAAATCTTTCAACAAAAAACAAAAACAGAAAAACAATGGCAGGTCTTTTTTTTTTAAATATTTTTATTTATTAGAGAGAATGAAAGAGAGAGCATGACAGCAGGGTGAGGGGCAGAGGGAGAAGCAGGCTTAACGAACTAAACTACCCAGGCATCCCAAACAGTGGCAGGTCTTAACTAATATTTTATTGCTAATCTTGCTGTTAAAAACTTTTTTTAAAATTTATGTTTCTTAAAATAGTAACTTCCTTTTTTTAGTGTATATAGACAGGAAATACTTTAAAAGGTATTTTACAGTATAAAAATACAATCATCAAAGGAAATTTTAAAGGGAAAATCATGATTCTGGATGGTATAGCACATTAATAATTTTTTATGCATTCATAATTATTTCAGGTATTACATTGATGTATATATCATGTGGGCCCAAGAAAGCAAAAGTAGGTAAGGTCATTCTTTAGTCTCTACATGTTCTACTTTGAGCCAAGGCCTCTAACTGGATATTGGTTTGTGTAAATGGAGCAGATGAAACCTTGTATTAGCTGACTGTCACTGGATTACGTCCTTCCTCAACAAGAGACTTGAGTTAATTTAGTCTTGTAGCTTTGTTGTCCTCACCATAGCTATATTTCTGCTGCTCTATTTAAAGGTCAGTATTATTGCCTTTTAATATTTCCTTTTTCATTGTGCATCTCATTCTGTCTACATGTCTGTACATTTCTCTCATTCTGGGAACTAAGTTAGCCTAAGTTCTTACTAGTGTTCTTAGCTGTCTCCTCCCAGAATTAAAACACTGAAATGACATTAACTGTTTTATGTATAAATTATAGAAAGGAGTTACTCTGCTAAATATGTAAAATCTTAGTAAGGATTTAAGTTAGTTTGAATGCTAACCCTGCATTCTTTTTATTAAACACATTTAAATGCATACACGTAATAACATTTTGAAATTATATAAGTGCTCAAGAATCCTGATCTTGGTCACTTCAGGTCTCTTGGAATAGAACTCTAGCATTCTGACGTTGAGTAGCATGCCATGAGATAATTTTTGTTGTAGCTGGTTAGTTCTTTTGAGGAGATTTTTTATATCTTGTTTTTCAGAGTGATCACTTAAAGATTTTAGATTCTGGAAAGTGTAGCTTTCATAATTTTAGGAGTGCAATGACAGCTGCACAGCAAGGCCATATGTTGCTTCGCTGTAATTATATTTTAATAATTATTTTTTCTTTAGGGAAAGAACTATGGCTAACTTCCAAGATACTGAAGCTGATGATTGTACCCATTCATATTTTTTCAACAGAAAGACAGAACTTTTTCTTTTTTCTTGCTTTAAATAGTTAAATTTATTTTTCTTGTGAAGTTGAGATTATGTTGTGTCATAGCATCAACTGGATGAAGTTACTATTCTGGATCCTACTGTAAAATTTAAATGAATATTTATGTCAGATGGGAAGACTGCCCTGCTGTTTGGTTATTCCCGTATATGGACTCACTGCCACAGGCATGCTGACTTTTCCAGCTCCTGCATGCCACTTGCTCCTTGCCACCTCCCGTTTTTCTGCATATTACCGTTCCCTCCACCGGCAATGCCCTCCTTCCTTTTCATCCATTTCCTTTTCTCCTTTTAAAATTGGCATCTAAACTTATTTCCTCTAAAAGTTCTTTCATGATTTACTCCATGTAACTGTTACTTATTTTCTTGGTTTTGCTTTAACACTTAACATGGATAAATACAAAGTCAACCAATCTGAGCTGTGTTTCTGTGATGTACCAGGTACAGTGTTAACGATCTCATTTAATTTTCATAGCTATCCTGTGAGTTATGCTCACTTTACATTGAAATTAAATAAATTCTGTTACATTCCTCGTTTTAGCTGTGCTAGAATTTGAGCTTCTCCTATCATTTAAAAAAATTGCTTTTTACAGTATCATTCTGCCTTATCTATTTGTGTAGTCTTTCCTTTCTTGCTCTCTATCACTTAACGTACCAACAGCACTTAAAAGAAAAAAACCCAAACCAAACACTATTTTGATATAATTTGCACAGAATAAAATGCACCCATTTTATGTATATAATGTGATGCATTTTGACAAATGCATACGCCCATGTAACTGTCACTACCATCAAGATACAGAGTGTTTTCATCAGTCCCCAAAATCCCTTGTGCCCTTTTCCCACTTAATAGTTCCCCTTCTCCACTCTCCCCACTTTCCCAGCTCTTCTTCAGGCAGCAACTGATTTGAGTTCTATCCACTACACATTGTTTTTTGTCTGTTCTAGAATTTCATGCAAATGAAATCATAGAATATGTACTTTTGTGTGGCTTCTTTTGCTTAGCATGTTTTTGAGATTGTTCCTTTTTATTGCTGGATAGTATTCCATTGTGTGAATGTACTACAGTTTGTTCATTCACCTATTGGTAGATATTTGACTTGGCTATTACAAATAAAAATGCTATGAGGGACACCTGGGTGGCTCAGTTGGTTAAGCGTCTGCCTTCAGCTCAGGTCCTGATCCAGGATTCCTGCTCAGTGGGGAGCCTGCTTCTCCTTAACCACCCTCCCCCCCCACCCCACCCCCGTTCCCCGGTTGTGCACTTGCTTGCTCTCTCACTGTCCCTCTCTCTTTATCTCTCTCAAATAAATAAAATCTTTAAAAAAAAAACTGCTATGAAAAATCCATGTGCAAGTCTTTGAGCAGAAATGGTTCTACTGTTTTCCATTTCCACCAACAGTATATGAGAGTTCCAGTTGTTCCTCCTCCTTGTCAACAGTTGAAAACATTTTGGTGTTTCTAGTGGTTGTGTAGTAGTATCTCATTGTGGTTTTTCATTTTCATTTTACTGATGACCAGGAGGGTATTGAGCATCTTTTCACGGGTTTGTTGGTCATTTGTATTATTATTTATTGTTTAAATTTTTTTGTCTATTTAAAAACTTCTGCTTTTTCTTACTGACTTTTAAGAGTTCTTCATATGGTCTGGGTTCTAGTTCTTTGTCAAATGTATGTATTGTGTATGTTTTCTCCTAGTCTGTGGCTTACCTTTTCATTTTCTTAACTGTTTTTGAAGAGAAGCTTTTAATTTTCATGGAGTCTAGCATACCAGTTTTTTCTTTTATGGTTTGTGTTTTTTAGTCTCCTATGACATTTTTGCCTACCCCAAATTTGTGAAGATTTTCTCTATTTTATTCTAAAAGTTTTATATTGAAATACTAAAAAAAATTTTTTTATAAAGATTTTATTTATTTGACGGAGATACACACAGCGAGAGAGGGAACACAAGCAGAGGGAGTGGGAGAGGGAGAAGCAGGCTTCTCACGGAGCAGGGAGCCTGATGCGGGGCATGATCCCAGGACCCTGGGATCATGACTTGAGCCGAAGGCAGACGCTTAACGACTGAACCACCCAGGCGTCCCTATATTGAAATATTTGTATTTACATTTATGTTAGCTTTTATATTTAGGTCTGTGATTTATTTTGAGTTAATTTTTGTGTTTAGTGTAAGTCAGGTTTTTTTTTCTCTCTTTTAATGAGGTTTTTACTTAAAATATTTTCCTTTTTATTGGGTTTCCTTGGCACTTCTGTTGCAAATTAATTGACCGTGGATGTGTGGTCCATTTCTGGACTTTCTGTTCTCTTCCACTGGTATATTATGGTATGCCAATATCACACTCTTGCTTTATTTTTATAAATTTTGGAGGTAGTATAAATCCCTTACCCAAAATCATTTTGAAAATAGAAAAAAAGTCCTTGCATAATTTACTCTCTTGCCATCACTGCTTGTGTTTGTGTATATGGTGATTTTTGTTTTCATTTACTTGTTTTTGTTTATGTTTTCAAAATGTTGCCACCAACAGGGTTTTGTGCTTGATATTTTCCAGGGCAGATATTGTTTGTATTAAGGAAGATGCTAAGTACTTTCAGCTGGTGAGAAGGAATTAGACAGCAGTTGATGTTGTTCTTTCCCTCAAAATCATTGGTAGTAAGCAACACTAGGTTTCAATGGTATATCTATATGATTTTGGAAAAGATCAGTAAATAGGGTCTGCAGAAGCAGAAGTATGTGCCAGAAGCCAAGTGTTTAAATACCAAATCTGAAATTGGTTGGGAAATGAAATTGCAACACTTTTCAGTTACTTTAAAATCATGTTTCTTTTTTTCCCCTCTCCTGTCTCTCTTTAGAAGAAACATCTTAGCTTTGCTTAAAGCAGTCTTTCCCTGTGAATATTTGAGAAACACTAATGGCAATTGCCAAAACTAAAGGGTGTCTAAGTGGGAACATGTTGAAGAAAAATGTTAGATACAGATTACATATAATTTAGTTTAACTACGTGTAAATGGAAGTAAAAAATGAATGCTATTTGTGGTTTCAAAATAGTGCCCAGATGCTTTCATTTTTCTTCTTAAACTGCCTTACTTTAGAATAAAAGTAATAGAAATGAGAAATGTAACATACTCAGTTTTGTATTGATTTTTATTTATTAGTGTTCTGTTTCCTTTCTCTCTCTCTCTCTTTTTTTTTTTTTTTGGTTCTTCCAGAGTTTTTTTTGCCCTCCTCCCTTTTTTTGTCCTTGGGGATTTTATCTTCTGTTTATTCTGTATCCTTTTTCTTTACTTCTCACATATTGGAAATGTTGATAAGTCTCGATTATGCATTTTAATTAACTTGTTCTTGTGAGTAATAACTCCTAGGCTATAGTAGAAATATGTGTGTATTTTTTTCTTCCTATGGAAATCACATTTATCATTTGAAAGATGTTTCTAAGCTTTGCACTTGACACAAACTTAGAATTTTAGAAACCAGGTAGGTGATGAGATAGAGGTGGAGTTATAGCTTCCCCCTTTTTTTAGTTGTTGGGATGGGTTGATTATGGTCTAGGGCCTTAGAAAGATTGGTCATACACTTTGTTCCTGTTATTTACTTAAGAAAGACTGCATAGATTATAAGAGCAGTCAGACAAATGGAACTGTCAGTCAGCTGCTCAAATAGATATTTTTAGATATGTTTCTCCTCTTAATACTAATCATGCAGTTGACCACAAATCCTGCGTTCGATAGGGGATGATAAAATAAGATGTAAGAGCTCCACAGGAGGCATTTTGGATAGTAAGACCAAACTAAAATTGAGATAGAGGTCACATTTCTGATTAAACACAGTTTTTTTCTCCTTATCATTCTGGTCTTGATGATGTTTATATGATAGATTTTACTAATGGAATTAAAACACCTAGCTAGAAACAAATAAGTGAATATTATGCTATTGTTGCTTTTTTTTTCTTATAGCATATATGGTGTTTTATGTTTCAGGTCTCACATTTCACTTTTGTGGGTTCATTTGAAGTTAACCTTGACTTTGTTATTCAAGGCTTGCTTATTTTAGTTGCACATGTCTGAAATATTTTCATTTAGGGTTCTTTGGTTCAAGCAGTAGGAAACTCTTGCTAACTTAATATACCAGAATGATAAGCTCATTTTCTTGAAGTAAAAGTTGAAAAACCAAGTTTTGGAAAGAACAGACAGGGGCTCCAGGGATCTAGAAAGCAGGAAGGATCTAGAGAGGGAAGCAGTGGATGGTCTTTGTGGAGCCTCCGTTAAGCTAGGTAGTTCTCTAATTGTTTTTCCATTCATGTGATCACTCTGCTCATGAGTCAGATGTCTCAGAGAGTGAGTCAGATAGGGACTGATTGATTTCATTTGGGTTTATTGCTCACTCTTTGCTAGGAGAGAGCAGAGTACCAAGCAAGACTGCATATATTGGAGGAGGGTGGCTTTCTTTAAGAGAAGATCAAGGTACATGTTACTACAGGAAGGGAAAGTGAATGTGTACAGGTTAAAAAAATCCATTATTGCTCTAGTTTCTAGGGTGACATAATATTTCTTTAATCTTACAATGCCGTATTAACATTTCTTGGCTGAACCCAAACCTTTCAGCCTTTATAGATTTGCCATGATCATTTATTAAATGCCCATGAAGACTGCTCTGCATTATACTTCAGTTGTTTTTTCTCTCTTTTGTTCATACCCTTAAGTGACTGAATGATTTAAACCATGTAGTCTTAATTACTTGTGAAGAAAGTTTTTCTTTGTTTCCATTACTCAATTAATGAATTTTTTTTTCGGTGCTTGCTATGTGCCAGGTACAAGAAGCTGAGGTTTCAAAAATAAATAAGAGCGGGCGCCTGGGTGGCTCAGTTGGTTAAGCGACTGCCTTCGGCTCGGGTCATGATCCTGGAGTCCCGGGATCGAGTCCCGCATCGGGCTCCCTGCTCAGCAGGGAGTCTGCTTCTCCCTCTGACCCTCTTCCCTCTCGTGCTTTCTATCTCTCATTCTCTCTCTCTACCTCAAATAAATAAATAAAACTTTAAAATAAATAAATAAATAAATAAGAGCAAACATATCTTTTCCCCCCAGCCTTGAGATATAATTGACATACTACATTGTGTAAGTTTAAGGTATACAATATGATGATCTGATACCTGTATATGCTGCGGGATCTTTAACACAATTATGTGTTAAACACATCCCTAATCTCACGTAATTACCATTTTGTTGTGTTGTATTTCCATGTTTTGACTGTTGTGAATAATGCTGCATGAACATGGGAGCAATGCTGCAGTGAACATGGGATGTCTCTTCAAGATAATGATTTTGTTTCCTTCAGATAAATACTGAGTAATGGCATTGCTGGATCGTATGGTCGTCCTATTTTTAACTTTCTGAGGAATCTCCATACTGTTTTCCACAGTGGCTGTACCAATTTAAATTCCTGGCAACAGTGCACTGGGGTTCCCTTTTGTCCATATCCTCCCATCTCTTGTTATCTCTTGTTTTTTTGATAATAGTCATTCTGACAGGTGCAAGATGATACATCATTGTGGTTTTGATTTGCATTTCCTCTAGGATTAGTGATGTTGAGCACCTTTACATGTAGTTGTTGGTCATTTGTATGTCTTTAGAAAAATGTCTATTCAAGTCCTCTGCCCATATTTAAATCAGATTTTTTTTTTTTTTGCTATCAAGTTGTATGAGTTCCTTATGTATTTTGGATATTAATCCTTTATCAGACATATGGTTCACAAATACTTTCTCACATTTCGTAGACTGCCTTTTCATATTTATTGTTTCTTTTGCTGTGCAGGAGCTTTTTAGTTTCATATAGTCCAGCCTTATACCTATAAAAATCAGGTATACCAGGGATGCCTGGGTGGCTCAGTTGGTTAAGTGTCTGCCTTCAGCTCAGGTCATGATCCCAGGGTCCTGGGATCAAGTCCCGCATGGGGCTCCTTGCTCAGCAAGAAGCCTGCTGCTTCCCTGCTTGCTGTTCCCCCTGCTTGTGCATGCTCTCTCTCTCTGTCAAATAAATAAATAAAATCTTTAAAAAAAAAAAAATAAGGTATACCAGTGTATACCTTACTTTTGCTTTTGTTGCTTGTGTATTTGATACATAGCCAAAAAAAATCAATGCCAAGACTGATGTCAAGGAACTTTCTCCCTTTGTTTTTTTCTAGGAGTTATTTGGTTTCAGGTCTTATGTTTAAGTCCTTAATCCATTTTGAGTTGATTTCTGTGTATGGTGTAAGATAGGGATCCAGTTTCAATCTTTTGCATGTGACTTTCCAGTTTTCCCAACATTATTTACTGAAGGGACTATTCTTTCCCCACTATTTTTGGCTCCCTTGTCAAATATTAGTTGACCATATATGTGTGAGTTTATTACTGAGTTCTCTATTCTGTTCCATTGGTCTGTGTCTATTTTTATGCCAGGACCATATTGTTTTGATTATTATAACTTTGTAATATAATTTGAAAAGAGGAATTGTGATGCCTCCAATTTTGTTCTTACTTCTGAAGATTGCTTTGTCTATTGGGCTCTTATAGTTTGATATGAATTTTAGGATTGTTTTTCTATTTTTGTGAAATGTGCCTTTGAAATAATGGTAGGGATTGCACTGAATCAGTGATGACTTTGGATAGTATGGCCATAAGACAATACTCTTCTGATTCATGAACATGGGATGTCTACATTTTTTGTGTCTTGTTTGATTTCTTTCCTTGGTGTCTTAAAGTGTTCAGTATTTAGATCTTTCACTTCCTTGGTTAAATTTATTCCTAAGTGGGGTGCCTGGCTGGCTCAGTCAGTAGAGCATGTGGCTCTTGATTTTGGGGTCATGGTAGGTAGGTTGTAAGCACCACTTTGGGAGCTTACTTGAAAAAAATTAAAATAAAGCCTGGGCACCTGGGTGGTTCAGTTGTTAAGCATCCACATTGGGCTCCCTGCTCAGGGGGAAGCCTGCTTCTCCCTCTCCCACTCCCCCTGCTTGTCTTCCCTCTCTCACTGTGTTTCTCTCTGTCAAATAAATGAAGTCTTGAAAAAAATAAAACCAATTCTTTAAAAAAAAATTATTCCTGAGTATTTTATTCTTTTTGATGCTATTGTAAATGGGATTGACTTGTTTCTTTTTCAGATAGTTTATTGTACTATAGAAATGCAACTGATTTTTGTGTATTGATTTTTGTATTTTGCAATTTTATTCAATTTGTTTATTAGATCTATCAGTTTTTTAACTAGAGTGTGTAGGGTTTTCTGTATACAAGAGTATATTATCAGCAAAGACACTTTTTTTTTTTAAAGATTTTATTTATTTATTTGCAAGAGAGAGAGTGAGAAGAGAACATGAGAGGGGTGAGGGGCAGAGGGAGAAGCAGACTCCCTACTGAGCAGGGAGCCTGACGTGGGGCTCGATCCCAGGACCTGGAGGTCATGACCTGAGTCGAAGGCAGACGCTTAACTATCTGAGCCACCCAGGCGCCCTGAGACACTTTTGCTTTTTCCTTTCCAGTTTGGATGCCTTTTATTTCTTTTCCTTGCCTAATTACTCTGGCTGGGACTGGAAGTACTATGGCAAATAGAAGTCATGAGATTGGGCACCCTTGTATTGTTCCTGATCTTGAAAGGAAAGCTTTCAGCCTTTCACCACTGAATATGTTAGCTGTGGGTTTTTCATATATGATCTTTATGTTTAGATATGTTACCTTCTATATCCAGTTTGTTGAGCTTTTATTTTTTTTTTCAGTTAATCATGAAAGGATGTTGAATTTTGTCAGATGCTTTTTCTGCAGCTATTGAGATGACCATATGATTTTTGTCCTTCATTTTAGTAATATAGCATATCACATTTATTGATTTGCATATGTTGAACTATCCTTGCATCCTAGGGATAAATCCTATTTGATCATTGTGTATGATCTGCTTAATGTGCTATTGAATTCTGTTTATAGTATTTTGTTGAGGATTTTTGTGTTTATAGTCATCAGTATATTGGCCTGTTTTCTTGTAGTATCTTTATCTTTGGTATCAGGATAATGCTGACCTCATTAAATGAGTTTGGGAGTGTTGCCTTCTCTTTAGTTTTTTTGGAAGGGTGTGAGAAGAATTGGTGGTAATTCTTTAAAATTTTGGTAGAATTTACTCATATAGGCATCTGGTCCTAGGCTTTTCTTTAATGAGGGGTTTTTGATTATTGCTTCAGTCTCCTTAATTGTTACTTGGTCTGCTCAGAATTTTTATTTCTTTATGATTTGGACTTGGTAGGTTGTATGCTTCTAGGAACTGATCCATTTCTTGTAGGTTGTTCAATTTGTTGGTGTATAATTGTTCATCGTAGTCTCTTATGGGCCTTTGTATTTCTGTGCTGTCTGTTGTAATGTCTCTTCATTTTTAATTTGTTTTTTCTTGTTTATTTTTTCAAAAAACCAATTCTTAGTTTCATTGGTCTTTGTATTATTTTTCTCTTCTCTGTTTCATTTATTTTACCTCTGATCTTTAGCTTCTTTCTTCCTTCTGCTAACTTTGGGCTTAGTTCTTGTTTTTTTCATTCTTTGAAGTGTAAAGTTAGGTTGCTTGAGAGCATTCCTTTTTCTTAATTTAGGCATTTGTCAGTATAAACTTCTCTTTTACTGTATTCCATAAATTTTGCTATGTTGTATTTACATTTTCATTTATTTCAAGATATTTCTTTATTTCCCTGTTAATTTCCTCTTTGACTCATTGGTTGTTCAGGAGTGGATTATTTAAATTCCACATTATTTGTGAATTTTCCTCTTTTCTTCTTGTTACTGATTTCTAGTTTCAAACCTTTGTGGTTAGAAGAGATTCTAGCATGATTTCAGTGTTTTAAAATTTGTTAAGACTTCTTTTGTAACCTAACATATGATTTATCCTGGAGAATGTTGCATGTGCACTTGAGAAAAATGTGTATTCTGCTGTTGGGTGGAATGTTCTGGATATCTGTTAGGTACATTTGGTCTAAAGTATAGTTCAAGTCCAGTGTTTCCTTATTGATTTTCTGTCTGGATGATTTATCCATTTTTGAAAGTGGACTATTGAAGTTCCCTCCTATTATTGTATTGCTATCTGTAACTTTCTTCAAATCTGTTAGTATTTGCTTAATATATTTAGTTGCTTCAATGTTGGGTAAATACATAGGCATATATATTTACAATTGTTATATCCTCATGATGAATTGACCCCTTATTCATTACATAATGACCTTCTTTGTCTTGTTACAATTTTTGACTTCAAGTCTGTTTCCTCTGATATAATTAAAGTTACCCCTGCTCTTTTGGTTTCCACTTGCATGAAATGTTTTTCCATCCCTTCTCTTTGAGCCTGTGTGTGTCCTTGAAGCTGAAGTGAGTCTCTTGTAGGCAGCAAATAGTTGGGTCATTTTTTTTTTTTTTTTAATCAATTCAACCACTCCATGCCTTCTCATTGGAGCGTTTAATCTATTTACATTTAAAGTAATTATTGCTAAGTAAGGACTTATTATTGCCATTTACTAATTGTTTCCTGGCTGTTTTATAGTTTCTTTGTTCCTTCCTCTCTTGTTCTCCTTTTTTGTAAATTGGTGATTTTCTGTAGTGGTACACTTTGATTACTGTCTCTTTGTGTGTGTACCGTCTTTAAGTTTTTGTTTTTGGTTACCCTGAGGCTTACTTGAAACATCTTATGGATATAACAGTCTATTTTAAGCTGATATCAACTTAACTTTGGTCTCATAAAAAAAACCCAACCAACCAACAAACAAAAAAACTGCTCTTTCAGTTCCCTCCCTCACATTTTGTGTTTCTGATGTCACACTTTACATCTTTTTATATTGTGTATTAATTTACAAGTTATTATAGCTGTAGCTATTTTTGTCTTTCAACCTTCATACTAGAATTAACACACCACCATATTACAGTATTAGAGTATTGTGAATTAGACTACTTACTTGCCTTTACCAATGGGCTACTTAGTTTCCTAAGTTTCCATGTTCTGGCTAGTTTCCTTTAGCTTCAGCTTGAAGAACTCCTTTCAGTATTTCTTATAAGGCAGGTCTAGTGGTGAAGAACTCCCTCAGCTTTTGTTTGTTTGGGAAGGTCTTTATCTTGCTTTCATTTCTGAAGGACAACCCTGCTGGGTAAAACATTCTTGCTTGGCAGTTTCTTTCTTTCCATACTTTGAATATATTGCCCTGTTCTCTCCTGGCCTTCAGGGTCTCTGCTGAGAAATCCACTGATAGACATAGGGGTTCCCTTATATGCAAGAATTTTTTTTTTCTCTTGCTGCTTTTAAAGTTCTCTTTGATTTTGGGCCATTTTATTATAATGTGTTTGGAGAAGATTGTTTGGATTGAAAATATGGGTGACTTATTAGCTTCATGAACTGGGATTCCAGATAATCTCCCAAGTTTGAGAAGTTCTCAGCCTATATTTCTTTAAGTGAACTTTCTACTCTGTTTTCTCTTGTTTCTCTCTTGAGGACTCCCATAACATGTACCTTGCTTCTTTTACTGATGTCTTACAAGACCCATAGATTTCTGCATACCTTTTCATTTTTTTTCTTTTTGCTTTTCTGACAGGATAATTTCAAAAGGTCTGTCTTCAAGCTCACTGATTATTTCTTTTGCTTGCTCCAGTCTGCTATTGAACCTCTCTGTTGAATTCTTCAGTTTAGTTACCGTATTCTTCAGTTCCAAAATTTCTGTTTGTTCTTTTTTGTTTTGTATCTTTGCTGAACTTTTCATCTTCTTGTATTGTTTTCCTGATACTGTTAAATTGTTTTTCTGTGTTCTTTTGTAGGTCTCTGAGCATCCTCAGAATGCTCAGAATTATTTTGAATTCTTTGTTAGGCAATTCCTGGATCTCCATTTCTTTAGGGCAAGTTTGTTACTGGAGGTTTACTATATTACTCTGGTTGAGCTATGTTTTCTTGATATTTTGTAAGCTTTGTAGCTTTGTGTCTGTATATTTGAAGAATCAGTCACTTCTTCTTGACTTTATAGACTGATTTCAGTAAGGGAAGACTTTTATCGACAGGTTGGGCATGCTAGAGCATGCTGTGTCCCTGAGTCTTGTGGTATAGGGTACCAAGTGCAGGGGCATGTTGCAGCACAGGGTTCTCAGTGGCCATTGTGGCTCATTGGCTAAAGCTATTGGGGTCCATAGCATCAACAAATTAGTGTGGTTTTTAGCTAGCACTGTGGGGGATCTGCAGAGTCATTGAGGACTGTTGAGGTCCTCAGTATCACCTCCAGGTTCAGCAGCTAGGGTCCAGGGCAAGCAGTGGTAGTGGCTGGAACTTGTGGTATTCACACACTCAGCTGCAAGGACTAGAGAGGGGTGCAGCTAGTGGCAGGTGTGGTTGCAAACACACATGTAATGATAGGGCTCAGGGCAGGTAGATAGCTGCAGGGGCCTTGGCTGTAGGTGTGCACCATCATGCTTTCTGTGTCTTGCTATAGGTGCATGGCAGTGGAGGACAGTGATGGGTTTGGGCCAGGGTGTGCAGGTGCACAGCTCAAGGGGCTGACTGTAAGTGATTCAGTGGTACCGGCCAGTGACAGAAGATAGGGCCTCATCTGGACCCACAAGAAGCTATGATGGCCCTGGCTGTTGGTGTACTTTTCTTTGGTTACAATCTCCAAAATGTGCATGTATATGCATGTGATAGTGGAAGCTGGTACCAGATGTCAGGCCAGTGGCGTGCAAGTACACAACTGGAGGGGCTAATCTCAGCACATGCATATCAGTAGAGGTCAGCTGTGGAAATCTAGGCTGGTGTCTTGAACTTAGCAGCCACAGATGCCTGGGCTGGCTGCTGGTATAATTCCCAGGCTCTAGAGGGGGCAGGTGAGAGGAAGGAGTGTGTGTGTATGTGGGGGACTCAGGCAGCTAGTGTCTGTGAACTCAAATACCTGTGGGGCAAAAGCTAGTGAAATCTATGTCTGTCCTGGCTATTGGTCTGGTCTTGTCTGGTTTGGTCTTCTTTCTTTTGTTTTTTTAAGTAGGCCTCATACCTAGTGTGGAGCCCAACGAGAGGCTTGAACTCATGACTCTGAGATAAAGACCTGAGCTGGGATCAAGATTTCAGACACTTAACTGACTGAGCCACCCAGGTGCCCTGGCTGTTGGTTTCTTCAGTGGAGAAAGTTTCTGGGGTCCTCTGCAGAGCAGGTCACCGCCAGCTGTGGTTGATCACACCGTATGGCTGCTATTGGTAGCCCCTGTTTTTTCTTCCTTGTTCCTAGCCATGCTTGTATGTTTCAGCTTTGCCAGTCCCTACTTGGGGTAAAATGGAAGCAGGTCCTTTGTGCAGTGCCCAGAAGGACTGGGGAAGCTGATAGTTCATTTTGCTCTCCCTTTCCTGGCAAGAGGAACTCTTTCTAACTAGGGAGTTCCCTCTTGGTACTGGGCAATGCTGAGCTAGTGGAATGGATGATGCAGGCAAAATGAAACTCTTTTCCATCCCTTTTTGTGCAGTTATTCTCCATTTTTCAGTTGTGCTGCTGAAATTTTTAAAATGAATCTTTCCTAAAGCTGTTTTTTGTTCATGGATAGCTAGGTAGTACAAGGTGAAATGTTAACAGGGTATTGTATTGGATAGTAGTGAAGTAGACAGGGATGAACAAGTTTTAGAAGACAATTCTCTATTGATGTCTTGTATTTCTGCATATCTTGCAAGTAAAGCACTAACTGCGCTGTGTTCTGGACTATCTTTTCAAGGATGTTTTTGTAGTGAATAGTCTTGGAAGACAGAGATAGTGTCTTCCTTCCAAGGAAAGGGCAGGCATACTTACTCCCATTATAAAAAATATGGATTTCCTAAGCTCAGAGTTCTCCTGCATTGTAACTGACTGTTTCTATAGGCACCTATTGGACCTATGCATATGGCTTCCTTGGTACTTGGTATGGCTAAGGTAACTAGATAACTAGAAAAGATGAGAAAGGTAATCGCAAACATTTAGGAGGATTCTCTAAATTGATGGCTATACAAGTACTTTTAAGTTTTCCTTCACTTATAGAACAGTAGAGAGCTCAGCTGATGTACCATAGCTGTGGTTTAAACAAGAATGATGCTCAACTCTAATATGCAGATCTATACTCAATGAAAATGAATATAAAGACTAGAGGGGTGTGTGTATTTCAGTTGTAATAAGATATTTAAGATGTATATATATTGCTTTGATTACCTTACTTGAACTGATTTTTATTTTAATGTAGGGTAAAAAGGTTTTCACTGAATTTGAAAACAAACTTAGAAAACTGTAGTATGTTTCATTGATTTGTTGTGGTTATTGTAAGTTGCCTTGCATTCTTTTTTCATATATATGTGTTCACACACACACACACACACACTTATTTATTTATATATTTATATATATTACTCTGAAGACACTCCTAGTATGGACCTTAAAGTTGAGATGGTACCTTAGAACTGATATTCTTTACACTGCATTGCAGTGATTATGTCAGCAATGTTTAGACAAGGGTAAAACCACTGGCTGTCATGTTATATAATATTAGAGTTGTAGGGAATCTCAGTAATGGCCATTTTAGCTTCACAATCTTACAAGGGAATGGAGGTCCAGAGATAGATGTAAAATAGTTTGTCCAAAGATCCATAGCTAGTTCTCAAAGAAATGTGGACTTTACTAATATTCTTTCTGTCTCATCATGCTACATCAGAGTAGGGAAGGTGAATGCCCTGAGAATGGACAAATAGATAAAACATTCTGTGGCAAGGTCTTACGATTTTTGGTATGGTGATGTGAGAGGACTTTAGTACCTTGATGAGCTTTTAAACTTTTAGAATTATATATTATGTGTATTAGAAAAAATGGAACTTGTGACTCAAATCAGTAAATTTATGGATTTTATTAGATAAGGCTAATTAAATTTAAAATTAAAGATGAGTAAAAAACAGGTAACTGTATGTTGATAGTACTGACAAAAATTATGAACTTGCTGCACCAATGACTATTGAGAAACACTGATAGAAATATAAGTTCATATCTGGCAGCATAATTATGTGACTGATGGAGAAATAAACATGGAAAAAAAACCTCAGTTAATACTTTTGTGTTATATATTAGGGAATCCAATGATTTAGTTATTTGCCTATTAATGGTAATTTTCTTTTTAATATAGATATCTGTTTTCTCCTGGGTTATTTAAAACTTCTGTCATCACAGTGAGACATATAGTACCCTTTGGCTATGCCAGAAATTTGTTGCAAGGTTCTTTGAATTAAAATTGAAGTAGTATGTATAAGAACAGCTAGCAATAATAGAAGGCAACACGAATGAACTTTCACAAAAAAATTGATATACAGCTTACACTAAAGTGCACAAATTGTATGTGTACAGTTCAGTGAACGTTTATATATGTGTAAACCCAGGTCACCACTACACAGGTTGAAGTATAGAACATTTCCAGCCCCCCAGTAGGTTTTCTTATGCCCCCTATGATCAGTAACTCCCCCTCCAAGAATAAACTTACTCTAATTCTTAAGTTTCCAGAACAGTGGTACATAGTAATTGCTCAAAAATATTAAATAAATGAATGAGGTCTTAAGATTTTATATGCTTGGGGCACCTGGGTGGCTCAGATGGTTAGGCGTCTGCCTTCGGCTCAGGTCATGATCCCAGGGTCCTGGGATCGAGTCCCGCATCGGGCTCCCTGCTCAGCGGGGAGTCTGCTTCTCCCTCTGACCCTCTTCCCTCTTGTGCTTTCTATCTCTCATTCTCTCTCTCTCTGAAATAAATAAATAAAATCTTTAAAAAAAAAAGATTTTATATGCTTGAAGGGATTTTTTTTGTACATTATGATTTTTGAACTTATAATTTTTCTTTTTTTCCTTTATAATTTCTATAATTTTTTTTAATGTTTAGGGTGTTACTATATCTGGCCATTTTCCTGTGCCTTTTTTTTTCCCCTGTGCTTTTTACCTACCCCTTAAAGATAACCTATTTCTTCATTCTTCATGCATTAGGGAAATATTCATTCCATTTTCTTTCTTTTTTTTTTTTAAGATTTTATTTATTTATTTGACAGAGAGAGACACTGAGAGGGAACACAAGCAGGGGGAGTGGGAGAGGGAGAAGCAGGCTTGTTCCCACAGAGCAGGGAGCCCGATGCGGGGCTCGATCCCAGCACCCTGGGATCATGACCTGAGCCGAAGGCAGATGCTTAACAACTGAGCCACCCAGGTGCCCTATTATTCCATTTTCAATCCCCTTCTCATAATTTGATCTAAAATATTCGTCTTACTTGATCTGCAATTAATTTTGTTATTTAAAAGTAGACATTTTAAAGTTAAAGTAAATCAAATGTCACCTTAGGACCTTGTCCATGTACCTTAACCATATCATGTTTCTTTTCAGGTGTTATAGTTGTATTTTAGTTAGGCAGTTTTTTTCTCTTTTAAAACCTGAGGAGTTTTAGGACTACTTAATTTATAGGCAGTCCTAAAAAGTGGCAAAGTTACAGTTCAGTTGACTTGAAAGATTTAAACTTTAACCTATTAATAAGAAGGGCAAGGTCATTTGCTCACAAATGAGACAAGAGATCATTAAGTTTAAATGATTCAATGTGAATAACTGGTTTATCATGGAAAGGGATCACAGTGCCACCACAATTGATTTATTTCTAAACAGAACCAGACAAATCTGTCATCTTTGAGGAAAGTTGGTATGTCTTGAATCTGATCTCTAATTATGGTATTTCTAAATAGCTTCTAAATGGTTTTCTCTTGGTTTTATTTGGGTAGGTTTCCTTCTATTCATAGTTGGGTAAGAGTTTTTTTGTCACGAATAGGTATAAATCGTCCCAATTCTTTTTCAGCATTACAACGAACATGTGATTTTTCTCATTTTATTATGATGTAGTGCGTTGTATAGATTGATTTTTTTTTTTTTTAAAGATTTTATTTTTGCGAGAGAGAGAGTGTGTGTGAGTGCACACGTGTATTCTCATGCACAAGTCAGGGGGAAGGGCAGAGGGAGAAGCAGACTCCCCATTGAGCAGGGAGCCCGACTTGATCTCAGGACCCTGGGGTCATAACCCAAGCTGAAGGCAGATTTTTAACTGACCCAGGCGCCCTGATGGGTTTTTTTGTTTTTGTTTTTTAACAGATAAACCTAACTTGATTATAGTGGTGGTCCTTTTTATATATTACTAGATTTGGCTTTCAGTTACTTTTTTATAGGATTTTGACATCCATATTTTGAGTCATAATTTTCCTACCTTTAAATGTACTTGTCAAGTTTTATATGCTTTATAAAACTACTTGGGTAATGTTCTTTCGTTTTTGTGTTTCTGGAAAAATTTGTGTAAGATTACCGTCTCCTTCCATCATCCTGACTCCCTATTGTTGGGTAAAATTCACAAGTGAAGTAACTAATAATGAGAATTTTCTTTGTTGGAAAGTTATTTATTATGGATTCCATAGGACTATTCTGATTTTGTTTCTTTTTGTGGGAGTTTCAGTAAGTTGGATTTTTCTAGGAATTTCTTTTTCTTACAAATTTTCAAATTTATTGGTATAGAGTTATTTATAATTTTCTTTCAGGATATCTTTAATATTTGGAGGATTTGTTATGATGTCTCCTTTATCAATCATAATATTGGTTATTTTTGTGGTCTCTTTTTTTTCCCCCTTGTTTTACTTAGCCTTCATCAATTTGAATCTTTTTAAAGAACTAACTTTTGACTTTGTAGATTATCTCTTTGTATTTTAGTTTTCTGTGTCATATTTTTGCTCTTTGTTATTTCCTTCCTTTAACGTTTTTAGGTTTAATTTGCTCCTGTTTCAAATTTTTTGAAATGATTAGCTCTTTGATTTTCAAACTGCATTTTATAGATATAATTTTCTCTATAAAGTGGTCCCATCTTTGGCTGTTGGGAGCCCTTTTGAGTTGGCTCCTGAGTCTTCATTATATAACTCCAGAAGTCTTTTATAGCATTTTTGTTTGGATATGCAAGATACTGGAATGTAAGATACTCTGGGTATACCTTGTACATTTGTTGTCTTAGACCTAGAATGTGCCATTTCTCCAAGAAGCCCTGGTGTCTTTCAGTGAGAAATGATAGAGATCACAGATTGGGTGCTGGGTTTGGTTGCTACTGGGTTGGTTATTGTCTCTATATCCTGTTTTTCTATTTCCCTTTAAACCCATAAAACTATATATTTCACTTTGGAATGATTTTTGTTTTGAAGTTTTAAAAGGGAAGTATGAAAGTATAGTAAGAGGGATCTTACACAGTTCTCTGCAGATTGGCTTGATACTTTTAAGGAAATGTATTACCTTGAGTTATATTCTATCATTCATACTTTCTTCTCTGTTTCCAACTCTGCAAAATGTCCAGTGAGATAGATACATATATGTGTGTTTGTGTGTGTGTGTATAAAATAGAATCTTGCTGTGAGTAAAGTTTGTTTATTTTTAAACTAGGAAGTTACCTTTCTAATCTATTCCTTTTCCACATGTTTTTAGAAAAATTATAAACTATATAGTAATTCATTTGAGATTACTTCAGTTCCTTATTTTATTTTTTGTGGAATTAGGTATTTTTTGGGAGATAAGGTAAACTGGTTTTGTTACTAAGTCTAAAACCAAATAGATGAATCTCAAAAAAATGTAAAGCAAAGTTCAAAATAGACTGCATAAATTAAGCCATTAGATTATAAAGATTTTTTTTTTAAAGATTTTATTTATTTATTTGACAGAGAGAGAGAGAGAGAGCACAAGCAGGGGGAGCGGCAGGCAGAGGGAGAGGGAGAAGCAGGCTCCCCGCTGAGCAGGGAGCCCGATGTGGGGCTCGATTCCAGGACCCTGGGATCATGACCTGAGCCGAAGGCAGATGCTTAACCGACTGAGCCACCCAGGCGCCCCTAGATTATAAAGATTTATAAAAGATTCTGCATTAATTAATCCTATTTAGATTTATTTATTTATTCTGCTTCTGGTAGTTAATTTGTTTTATTTAATATAAAAAGGCTTTGCAAAGTTTTGTTTTTTGTGTTCTTAACTCTACTACCTCCAGAAGGCTGAGTTTAGTATCCTTATGTGTTACTGGAGGTAATATCATGCATGTAGCTTTGTTATAAGGCTCATTACATTGTAGTATACTAGTCAGTTTATTTTGCCTTCTTTTGGCTAGGACAAGGAATGATGTTTATTGTTCCATATGTGTCCAGAATCTACAACAGTGTCTCCTACATGACAAGAAGCAAATAAATATTTGATGAATGTGTTTTGAGCCCATACAAAAGATATATAATTGATGGTGAAGCAACATAGGTATAAAGGCTTATTTTAAGCCTTAAAAGTTATGAATTATGTATATTAATGGTTGGTCTAAAGAATGTGGGAAATGGAATTTGTTTTATACCTTACCGGAAATTTAGTAGTGATTTTCTGTTTTCATTGAACTCAGTCTAACACTATTGGTTTTCCTCTGGACAAACTGCTAATGATATTGTTTGGGCTGAACTCTACATATTGTGTATTTTATCATCATCGTTGTTGTTGTTATTTTTAGAATGGAAGGAATTTTAACATAATTCATAGGTGCCAAAATATCATACTCTAAGGAACATATGTACTGCACTATTTTGCAATAATTGAGATGAAAGCCATTTGGATAGATGACTGTTTTAATCCAGCAATCCATTTACATATATGTATTTTTTTTTGTCAAAGTGCTTATGAATAGGCTGTTGGTGCTGGCTTGCTTTTTGGGAACTGTTATATTTCATGTGATGGATTTCTCATACTAGGCTTTCATTTCCTTAAGATTTGATTTAGTGTAAATACTGTAGATTAGGTCAGACTAGCTAAAAGAAATTGTTTTTATTTGCAATTTATTTTTTGGGGGGTTCAGATTGGCAGTGAGTGAGATTAAGATTATTGAATCTAGTACTCCTTTCCAATATATTATTCTTTAGAAGTATAATATGTTCACTGATAAGCATTCTTGCTTTTGAGAATTTTTGTTTTTGTTACATATTCATTTAACAAAACAGAACAAAAACTTCTGGGGCATCCTGTGAGAGAGGAGGAAATACTAATCATATACAATTTGTTGATGCCTTCAGAGGCAGCCATCATTCATTATAGCATCATAAAGTTGTTGAGATTAAAGAGGGGCACTTGGATGGCTCAGTTGGTTAAGTGTCTGCCTTTGTCTAAGGTCATGATCCCAGGGTCCTGGGATGGAGCTCCTTGAGGCAGGGCTCCCTCCTTAGCGGGGAGTCTGCTTGTCCCTCTCCCTCTGCCCCTCCCCCTGCTTGTGCTCTCTCTGTCCATCTCAAATAAATAATTTAAAAAAAAAAGATTAAATGACGTGTTAAAGATGTTAGCCTTGCTTAGTAGTTGCTCTTCCTTTTCTCTGTGACTGAAATAGCAATTTAAGCCCACAATAAAGAAGAATTATTATAAAAATTACTTTTTCTAGGAACTTTTTAAGTTTAAGTGTAGACAGTGAGGCACCAATTCCCTGAACAATGGCTAGAGTACTAATAACAAAAGGAACAAAAGAGGGAACAAAGTCTTTAAACTTTGCATTTGACTAGTAATTATGTTTAAATTTGGATGCAGGCCTAGCTTTAGCTCTGCAATTTGGAGAAAGGAGTCTTTAGGATTATGACACATTGTACTCGTTTACAAAAATTTTATTACACTTTCTTTTTGATTGTATATGTAACATACACTGTTTAAAAAGTTTTTTAAATGGCAGGAAAGATTGCTTTTCTTCTCAAGTCTACTCCCTAGTGCCTACTGCCATTAAGATTGTGTTTAATTACCATTTTGACTTTAAGAAATAAACTTTTTAATTCTTAGATTATCATTTTGATGAGGGAGCAAAAGGCAAGCTGAGGACAAAGCACAAGCTGACATCCCCCCCTCCCCCCACCCCCGGCTTCCTGGGTGGGATATGTGTGACATTTTTCCAGGAAACTTCCCAGCTATCTTAATGATAATGCTTTGTTAGAGGGAAAAACAACCTTAGTTTGACAATAGCCAGGCCTCCAGTATCCTGAGTCTTTTTTAGCATACCAGAGTCCTCTTGGACACTTCCCTTTTTCCTTACCTCCCCCAACTCGCAAGTATATAATCATCCATTCCTCACAACCCTAGTGCCGCCGCAGCTCTTTGTGCCCACGGGTCCTATCTGCAAGCTTTAATAAAATCACCTTTTGCACCAAAGACTTCTGAAGAATTCTTTCTTGGCCGTCTTCTCTGAACCTTACTGACATTCCAGAACTACATCAGTTTAAACATCTTTTGTCTTTAACCTCTGAAAGATGGGGAAATTGTGCTTATACTTTAAGCCTCTAATCAATCACCCTCTCTCTCTAGGATTTTTTGTTTTATGTGTTGCAGTCTTTGGCTTCAAAGAAAATACTAAAAACTTGTTTCTTGACATATTAACAGTGTCTCTTATCTCAACTTCCTATTATCAAAGGTAAGGAATTTAGGGCACTTATCCTTAATTTTATTTCTTTTCTGCTTACTGCTTCCTCTTCTAAATCAGTCATGTTATGATTGGACTTTTGAGTGTGTATCTTCTTTGCCTTTTGTATTAGTTAATTCAGTGTTTACATAATGTAATTGATGTGACATGGGGTTTGAGAGCGAAGGGTCAAAAAAGAATTCTTCAGATGTCTTGGGTGCAAAAAAGGGTGATTTTATTAAAGCCCGGGGATAGGACCTGAGGGCAGAAAGAGCAGCACTGGGGTTGTGAGGAGTGGCTGATTCTATACTTTCAAGTTGGGAGGGGCTTAGGGATAGTGTAAGTCTCTAAGAAATTTGGAAGCAAGGTTTCCAGGACCTTGAGGGGCTAGCTGTTTGTTAGGAAAACGTCATTTAAACTGATAAGAACAGATACTACACTTGATCTTAGCCAAACTACTGACTAGTAAAACCTTCGTCATGAGATCCCTTCAGATGTATATCGGTGGGCCATATGTTTGGGGGATGATTGCTAACATATATTTGGGAGGGGGGGTTGGGTAGAGATAAAGGAAGTTTCCAAAGGGCTTTTTTTTTTTTACAGGATCCTGGAGGTTTGACTAATGTCTAGCTAAGGTTGCCTTTTGCCTCGGGCAAAGTGTTAACTTTGAGGCAGCTAAGCTTCTTGAGAAAGGTCATTCTGCCTGGAAATGTCTATGGGCTATCTACGTGGAGTAATTTTGCAAATTGAAAAGCAAAAAATTGGTTCTATATAAAATTCATTCTATAAATATTGGTCCACTAATATCGAAGTACCCTAGGGATCTGAACTTGGTCCTTTTTTCTGTCTGCACAGGTAACCCAGGAGCTCTCATCCAGTCTCATGGTTTTACATTTTTTAAATGTGGGAGGGTAGGGTGGGGGTAAAAATGATAAGCTTTACCATGGGATCAAACTTAAGTTGTTATCAACTTAAAATACACTGCTATAGTTAGAAGTTGTTATATGTAAGCCTCATGACAACCACAAAATAAAAACCTATAGTGAATACACAAAAGATGAAGAGAAGGGAATGTAAGCGTACCATTAAAGAAAGTCACCAAACCACGAAGGAAGAGAGAGAAGAAGAGAAGAACAGAGAGGAATTATGAAAATAGCCAGAAAGCAGTTAACAAAATGGCAATAAGCACATACTTATCAATAATTATTTTTAAAAAATAAATTATTTTATATCTGATTGGACTAAATTCTCCAATCAAGGATTGGACAGTGACTGAATAGATAAAACAACAATAACAACAACAACAACAAAAAAACAAGACCCATTTGTATGCTGCCAGAAGAGCCTCACTTAGATGTTAGGACACACAAAAGTCTGAAAGGGGAGGGATGGAAAAAAGATACTCCATGGAAATGGAAACAGGAAGCTGGAGTAGCTGTGCTTATATCAAACAAAATACACTTTAAAACAAAAACTGTGATAAGACAAAGGTGGGCATCATATAATGATAAAGGGATCAATCCAACAGGATGATGTAACATTTGTAAATATTTATACACCAACATCAGAGCATTTACATATATAAAGCAAGTACTAACAAGACCTAAAGAGAAGTAGACAGCAACACAATAATAATAAGAGACGTTAATACCCCAATATCAGTGGATAGATGATCCAGATAGAAAAGCGATAGGAAAACACTGCCCTTAAATAACATGTTAGACCAGATGGAATTAATAAACATTAGAACATTCTATCCAAAAGCAACAGAATGCATTCTTCTCAAGTATACATCGAACATTCTCCAGAGTAGATCATATGTTAAGCTACAAGTCTTTTTTTTAATTAAATTTAATTAAAAAAATTTTTTTATTATGTTCAGTTAGCCAGCATATAGTACATCATTAGCAAAACAAGTCTTAATCTATTAAAGAGTATTGAAATCATATCAAGCATCATTTTTACCACAGTGGTTAAAAACTAGAAATTAATTACATGAAGAAAACTGGAAAATTTACAAATATGTGGAGATTAATCAACATGCTACTGAACAACCATATCAGTCAAGAAGAAATCAAAAGAAAAAAATACCTCAAGACAAACAAAAATAGAGATATACCAAGATTTGTGGGATACATCAGAAGCCATCCTAAGAGAGAAGTTCACAGTGATAAATGCTGTAGCTCAAGAAACAAGAAAAATCTTATAAACAACCTAACTTTACATCTCGAGGAGATACAAAAAGAACAAACTAGGAAGGAAATAACAAAGAGCAGAAATAATGAAATGGAGACTAAAAAGACAGTAGAAAAGATCAATGAAACCAAGAGCTGATTCTTTGAAAAGATAAAATTGGCAAGCCTTTAGCTAAAACTCACTAAGGGAAAAAGAGGACTCAAATAAATAAAATCAGAAATGAAAGAGGAGATATTACAACTGATACCACAGAAATACAAAGGATCTCAAGAACTAGTATGAACAATTATATGCCAACAAATTGGACAATCTAGAAGAAATGGACAAATTCCTAGAAATATACAAGCTATCCAGACTAAATTATGATGCAATAGAAACTGAACAGATCAGTTACTAGTAAGGAGATTGAATCAGCAATATAAAAACTTCCTACAAGGGAGAGTCCAAGGTCATGTGGCTTCACTTGTATATTCTACCAAACATTCAAAGAAGAATTAATATCAATCCTTCTCAAACTCTTCCTAGGTATAAGAGAGGAGAAAACTCTTCCTAATTCATTTTACAAGGCCAGCATTTCCCTGATACCAAATCAGACAAGGATGCCACAAAAAAAGAAAATTATAGGTCAATATCCCTGAGGAACATAGATGCAAAAATCCTGAAAAAAATATTAGCAAACTGAATTAAACAATACATCAAAAGGATCATACGCCATGATCAAGTGAGTTTATCCCAGGGCTGCAAGGATGGTTCAACATCCACAAATCAGTCAATGTGGTATACCATATTAATAAAGTACAGTATAAAAATCATCTGATCATTTCCATAGATGCAGAAAAAGCATTTGACAAAGTTCAACATCCATTTCATCTCACCAATGCAGAATATATCTCAGTATAATAAAAGCCATATATGACAAGCCCACAGGTAACATCATATTCAGTGGAGAAAAGCTGAAAACTTTACCCCTGAGATCAGGAACAAGACAAGGATTCCCGCTCTTGCCCTTTTATTCCATATAGCATGGGAATGTTCAGTTAAGTGAAAATTATATTGGGAGGAAATCTACATTTCCAGAGAATGATGGTTAAGGAAAGCATAGCATTTAATTTAATCATAAATTGGGATAAAGTCAGGAAAATATTAATAAGTCACCAAAAGCTACACATACAACAGACATACACATACACATCTGTGCTTCATATTAACCCAGGTGTAGAACCAACATGATCTATGTAGGCATGAAAGCAGGAGGAAGAAATAGGAGAAATGAATGTGTGAACATTTATGAAATTTTCCAGTGGAGGTAAAAGAGACATAGGGTAGCTTTCAGGAAAGTAGAACTGAGAAAGGACTTTTTAACAATCGGGGAGGTTTGAGCTTTATAGACAAATGGAAGGACTGACAGGACAAATTCTTATAGTAGAACTCTATGCTATCATTAGGTGCTAGAAGAGAGTAGGTCAAAAACATGGGTAGAAAGCTTAATCACAGAAAAAATTGTGGCTGATAGAGAAGAAATCCAAAGTGGGAGCTTTTAAAATTGCTCTTCTTCAAAAGAAGTTGTTTATGTTACTGAATTTCTTTGTTTTAGAAAAGATTCTGTACAGGTAACTTTAAATCAGACAGAATGTAAGTATTTACAGAACCTAGGCAGTTGGCAAAAACGAGCAAAGCAGTGAAAGTACAGATGAAGATATGGTGTGAGAGGTGGGTGCAGTGAGAATGGTTCCCCTTGTAAAGACGATGGCTGCTGCTCAGAGTTTTAGGACGAGTCTTAAATCTACATTGTTATATGTATAAGTTTTCACTCTTAAAATACTGGTTGAAAAGAAGAACCAAAATCACAACCAGTTGCCTTACACTTTGTGACCTTTTTTACATAGTGAATTCCTTGTCATGTATGGTTTCATTACTATTTTGTTTACATAAAGCTTTCAAGAGCTGCTTATTGCTAAAGTATAAATATAAGCATAATGGAACCAAATCTCCTCTTATAAAATTACTGCAAAACCAAATACTGGTTGGCTAACAAATATTTATCACATGCCTGCTAAGAATACATTCATGTCTTTAAAAATTAAATGTGTTCAAACACTTTCCTTCTCATTTTGCTGTCTTAGACTTCACTGTGGTATATTATACCCAACTGCTTGCTCTGCATGCCCACTTGAATATCAAATAGACATCTCAAACTTAACATACCCCAAACTAAATGTGTTTACCACCCCCAAAGAGAAAAAAAACCCTTACCTGCCCCATCAGTCTTCCCTGTCTCATCTGATGGCCATCTTTTCAGTCATTCAGGCCAAAAATCTTTGTGAATTCCTTTCTCTTTCCCACTTCATAGTCAATCCTTCAGGAAATCCTGTTGCTTCTACTTTGTAAATATATATAGAATTCTACTACTTCTGAGTATCTTTATGGCTGTCATTAATCCTAGCATCATTGTTTCTCTCCTGGATTACTGCAATAGCCTCTTAACTGAATTCCTAATTTCTATCCTTCCCCCCCACTACAGTTATTGTCAACACAGAAACTTTAAAAATGTAAGTCCAATCATGTTGTTCTTTACTCTGAACCCTCCAGTGATTTCTCATATTACTTAGAATTAAAGGCCAAGATTTACAGTGGCCCACTGGACCTACTGGATCTACTGGATCTCCTTCTACTTTTGTTCCCTTACTTCTGTGATCATATATCTCCTACTACTCTTTCATCCCTTTGCTCACATTGTTCTTGCCACTTTGCTTTCTTGCTGTTCCTCAAGCTTACAAGTTAGGCACTTATGACTTTTGCACTGGCTATTCCCTCTGACCTGAAAACGCTTTTTCAGATATCTACATGGCTAATTTCCTCCCTACTTCAAATGTTTGATTAGATGTCATCTTTTCAGTGAGACCTATCATGAACATCCTATATAAAATTGTAATCCTTTCCTCCCTGGTTTTTCTTAGCCTGCCTTATTTTTTTCTCACAGCATTACCTTCTAACATATAACTTTTAAAAAAAATTTTTACTTAGTTAAAATATAATGCAATATTGGTTTCTAACATATGACTTTTAATTTATTGTATTTATTGTTTTTCTCTTTCTAGAATACAAGCTCCATGAAATTAGGGCTTTTTGTTTATTGATGTATTTTATTATTTTAAAGATCCAGTTGGTTTTATTAAATGATTCATGAATCAGGCAGCATCCCATCTAGCAAGTAGAGGGGAACTCCTTCACTGATGTATTTAAGTGCCTAATGTCGAGGAATAAATAAACCCTTGAAATGGAATGGATAGGAGGAAAAAAATTGGTAAAATACTTTTGAAGTTGAAGCTTCCCATGGGTGTTTTATTATTTTGTTTTTAGTATTGCCAATTTCTAGAATAATGCCTATCAATATTCAAATATGAATTTTAGTGTGCATCTAAGACTTTAAAAATAACTATAAAAGTGGTAGATATTGATTGTAAAAATGGGAAAACACAGAAACACAGAGTATTTTATATATAATGTTCTATAATTCACCTTTTCCACCTAATGTGGCCTTCTTTCTAGTTTATATAGTAAATATATAAAGAGTATGTAAAGACCTACCTAATTTTTAGAATTAAATTGCTGCATGATATTCCATTGTATATCTATAGTATAATTTAAGCAAACTCCTAATGATTGACATTAAGGTTTTCCAGTTTTCTCATCATACTCTTACTCTTGGATGTGTTTATATATCTTTGTGCATTTGTATAAACAAGTAAGTGTGGCATAATTATTAGACTCAAAATTACTGGATTAAAGTCAATATATTTTAAATTGCCCTTCCAAAAATTCTTCTCACAAAAGTATATGAGAATACTTTTTCCAGCATTTTTCCTACATTCTTGCCAGTGTTGGCAATATTAGCACACTTTTTAGTTTTTGCCAGTGTAATCATGAAAAAAAAGAACATTTATTTCCTTAATTGTAAGTATAAACTCTGAACAATCTCCTATCTGTAACCTTGCTCTTGCTATTCTTCACTTGGTATATTTTCTTTTTTTCCATTTTTTTCTCTGAACCTTTACCATTCTATTTTTTTTTTTTAAGATTTTATTTATTTTTGACAGAGAGTGTACAAGCAGGGGAAGCAGCAGGCGGAGGGAGAGGGAGAAGCAAGGCTCCCTGCTCAGCAGGGAGCCCGATGTGGGGCTTGATCCCAGGACCCTGTGATCATAACCTGAGCCGAAGGCAGACGCTTAACCATCTGAGCCACCCAGGTGCCCCAAACCTTTACCATTCTTTAAGGCCCATGTCAAAATCTGTTTTCTCCATGATTGGATTTCCCAATAACCTCATCCTGTAATGATTTCTCCCTCCTAATATACTTTCTGCTTTATTTTCCATTTATCACAGTTTTATACTAGTCCTAATACATATGATTTTTTTTTTTCTTCTAGGATTTTCAGATTTACAGGATGGCTAAACATTAACAGAAAGAGAAGCATAAACTTACCTTCTTTCACTATGGATGCAGGTTTAGCAGATGGAGAACCTGATCAAACTTTGGTGAGTAGTTCAAATATAGTGTAATAAAGTACTGTCCTCTATAGCCGTGAAGTGTTTGATGTAAGCCATCATTTTATTTTAAAAAATGTATTTAAAACAAACAATTTTAAAATAATTCTTTAACTCCTGCTGATATGAAGATGACAGATATTTTAAAGCTTGTTAAAGCAGAACCCAGTCAGTTTTCTGATATTTCTGTCCTATCTCCTCCTCTGCTTACTTGTATTAACTTGGTCCCAACCCTTAGGATGGTAAATTCTTTGGGATAATGCAGAGGCCAACTTTTCTATGTTTCATGTTGCTATGGAATTATATTGAGATGTTTGTATATTTTAATTTAGTGAAAGTCCTTTGTTCAGACTCAAATGTAGGAACAGTCTAATGATTGAAAGCAAAATGCGGTTTTGTTTACTTGTGTTAACTTGTTCCCAGGTTTTTTTGAATTTCTGGTTCAAACTTGTTTTAGTTTCTTAAAAGGTCAAAAAAAGTTAAACTTTAAAATAACTTGTTAACAGAAAATAAAATTGGCATGGAAGTAATTTGGTTTACGAAGCTTATTGTCACAGCGATTATAAAAGGAAAACTGATGGTAGGTTATTTTATTTTCACTATGATTTCAGCAAAAAGTTAAGATTAAAGCCTTGTCTTAGAACATGTATACTTTGCCATAAAGATCCTATTTAAAGTTAATGGACGTTCTTAACTCTTTTAGCTGAAATATTTTTAATCTCTTATTGATAATAAAAATGCCAGTAATAAAAACAATTGCTATTCTCTAAGTGTATACTTTGTCAGACTGCCCTCACAACAGCATTTTAAAGGTAGGTATTTGTTTATTCTCACTTTTATAGATGGAGAAAAGGGCTCCGAGCCGGAGGTTAATTATCTTCTCTAAGAGCTCACAGCTTAAGGGGTGTTTCAGTACTTTGCCACTAATTTGTTGGCTCTGTGCCTGTCTTTCTGAATAGAATTGCTTAAAATTTACTGTTACCTTCTAAACTAATATCTAAACAGATAGTGTTAAATTCTATAACAGAATACCTGTGCTATATTAATAAAATTTTATTCATTTTTTTATTCTAAATCCTGTTGATGCAAGATATTTAAAAAGCAATGAGAACAACTTTCTTTTTCTTGTTCATTAAGTTTCTTTTGTGAAATATTGTAGCTTATTTTAGAATAATACCAATAATTTCAGTTGCACTGCTGAGATACTCTGTATTTGAAACTAATCTTGAGATCTACTTTTGAGTTACCTATTTATAAAATATCACCTTTGAACTGCACTGCCTAAGCTGGTTACTGTTTAGATCTAGGAGAAGTGGATAAGAAAGTGGGCTTTGTAGCCATTTAGCTACATGTTAAAATCTAAGCTTTGTTGCTTAGTTGTATGACCTGGATAATGAATTAAAATTCTCTAGGTTTTCAGTTTTCTCATCTATTATATAAAGATAATAGTAATATCCATCCACCTTCCAGAATTGTTTTGAGTTTTGTTTTTAAAGGCTTTATTTATTTATTTGTCAGAGAGAGGGAGAAGCAGGCTTCCCGCTGAGCAGGGAGCCCGATGCGGGGCTCGATCCCAGGACCCTGGGATCATGACCTGAGCTGAAGGAAGATGCTTAACCACTGAGCCACCCAGGCATCCCTGTTTTGAGTTTTGATTAGATAATATATCTGTAAAGTGCCTATTACAAAGCCAGAGACATTCTAAACATCCAGTAAATAAAAGCTACTACTATTATTGTTGATATAATTAGCTGTATCAAGCCTTCACTCCAAAAAGATAAATAATTAGAAGGCAGGAGAGGCAGTAAAACACATTGAAAAAAACCCTAGGCTGTTCAATAATTTTGGCTTTATACTTTCTCGGAATCTCAGTTTTTCTTCCTAAAATATTGAGGCACATATTCTACTTCAGTAAAAAATGTAGGCAAGAATGCTCATTCTGAGTACTTGATAGAGACAGTATGATCTAGAGAAACCAGAAAGGTCTTTGAAAATATGAAGTAGTGTGTCAGTATGAGTTGGTAGTGTTTTAAAAAATGATTGCATGGGCGCCTGGGTGGCTCAGTTGGTTGGGTGACTGCCTTCGGCACAGGTCATGATCCTGGAGTCCTGGGATCGAGTCCCATGTTGGGCTTCCTGCTGAGCAGGGAGTCTGCTTCTCCCTCTGAACCTCTTCCCTCTCATGCTCTCTATCTCTCATTCTCTCTCTCTCAAGTAAATAAATAAAATCTTAAAAAAAATAAAAAATAAAAAATAAAAAATGATTGCATGCACTAGATTTTAAAATATTAGTAAACTTTTTTAAATTGCAGCCTTTGTACAAAGTACTATGCCTGGTGAAGGGGATGCCAAGAGATATACATTATAGTTTATCTGAGTTTTATTTTGGAAAGACTAGAGAGATGGATAGATAAGGCAATAACAGATTTACTCAGTATTAAATGATGGACATAAACAAGGCATAGTTTACAAGCTGTGAGGATTGGGTGGTGGTTATACACTGGGGTAGTTAGAAGAGTTTTCTTAAGAGAACATACACTGATTAGCACAGGTAAATAGTGAACGTAGGATTGAAAATGAGCAAGGAGAACATTCTAGGAAGGGAGGATAACAAGAGGCAGAGCTAAATGGGGGAAATTATTTGCTTATTGGGTTATTTTTTTAGGGAGAAATGAATTAGAAAAATTAAGGTAGATTGGAAGGTAGTGTTACTTACATGAGGCAGATAGAGACCAAAATTGTAGAAGGTTTTGAGTGCCAGACCTGGGATTTTGAACTTGAATCTGAAAGCCATAGTATGTCATTGTATGTTTTTATGTAGGTAGATGAATGTAGAAGCAGGATATAAAACAATTAGGAAGAGTAAAAGATATTAAGAGACTATTATAGTAGTCTTGGTGTGAGGTTGCAAAAGCTTGGACTCAATATTACTGTTGGTGTCCATTAATTTAATATTCTTCTTCCATAGGAGATTACTTTTTCTCTCTCTCTCTATTTTTTTTTTTTTAAGTAGGTTCCACACCCAGCATGGAGCCCAACGTAGGGCTTCAACTCACAATCCTGAGGTTAAGACCTAAACTGAAATCAAGAGTCGGACACTTGGGCGCCTGGGTGGCTCAGTCAGTTGGGCGACTGCCTTCGGCTCAGGTCATGATCCTGGAGTCCCGGGATCAAATCCCACATTGAGCTCCCTACTCACTGGGGAGTCTGCTTCTCCCTTTGATCCCTCCCTGTCTCATTCTCTCCCTCTCTCTCTCACTCTCTCTCTCTCAAGTAAGTAAAATCTTAAAAAAAAAGAAAAAGTCTGACACTTAACTGATTGAGCCACCAAGGTGACCCTACTTTCTTTTTTCTTAAAAAAATTATTTTGCCCACTCATTATTCCACTTGTGTATAGTTCAGTTTTTGTGGTAGTGTTGTCTTAAGTAGTAAATATTGAAAAATATGGATTGAATCTCTGTATATGGAACTACTATATTTCAGGACACAAGTATACATTTAATATATGTCTTATGATATTTTGTAAAAATCCAGAACTTAGATCACTTTAGCAATTAACCACTAAGAAATGCTTAAAGTGTAGGAGTTAAATTTTTATTACTAGGTTGAGGTAGACTATGTGAAACATTTTTTTTCATTAAAAAAACTGAATATGTTTTTCACCTTAAGGACAGTCATTATATCTTTTGAATATTTTATATATTATTTCTGTTGCCAGAAGAAACCTTTCTTTAGAAGGTCTATTAGAGGTAAAAAATCTTTTGTTGTATTGTAAATGGATTATATAAATGACTTTCAGAAGAGAATACAGTTTTTAAAATACATATGAATCTTTTGTATTATAAGGCGCTTTCAACTGAAGTAATCTTTCTTAAAATTCTAATGTAAATTGGGTAATTTGAATCAAAGGATTTCTGAAATGTAAGGAAATGCAAAGATTATTTAGTTCAGTAATTCTTAGAATGTAGTAAATGAGTTTCTTTCTAATGGGCCTACAGAGGATCCAACTTCCTGAAACTTTTATTTTTACGTACTTCCTAGGTGAGTTTTTCATGATTACTGTGATTTGGTGTTCATAAAGTAAAATTGGTATGTTACTAGACCTTACTGAGAGCTTTAAATCATATTCTAAGAAGTATGGCTACTGTATATAATATTTGGCAATATTATATAGCTTGTATATTTGGCCACACCAGTTAATGGAATCGCCCCAGTGTTTGGTAACATCAAGTATTATTTTGAGTGGTCCTAAATTATATAAATTCTTAGGTTGCAGAGATCTTCTTATGTAAAATAATAAAACAACTAGAAATTTTAGTCACCAATTTGTTACCTACATACTCATTCTCGTATTAAGAGTTCTCTCTTTCTAATAGTTGCTTGCTAACTGTAAGAATTTATATGTTAATCACATTTAAGAATGGTGCTATCTTTCTTGAACTTTTTATTATGGAAAATTTCATATATTTTTAAAAAGATGGACTAATGTAGTGAATCATCATGTACCTGTCACTTGTCTTCAGCAATTACCAATTCAGGTCAGTTTTATATCAGCTGTAGTCCCACCTTCCCATCCCATGTTTTTTTGGAGCAAATTCTGGATAAATCATTTTGTTTGTAAATATTTCAGTAAATATTTCTAAAATATAAAGATCTTTCTTTAACCGTAAATACCATTAGTATCCTAAAAATGACTTATTCTTTAATCAAATAACTAGTCAATGCTTAAATTTCCCTGATTGTCTCATAAATATTATTTTTTATAATCCTTATGTTGGCCTTGGTTGATAAGTTATTGAGGTCTTTTTTAATCTTTTAAGTCTATCTTGTATCTGTTTTTAATTTTTCCTTTTCAGTGTATTGAAATAAATAAATAAGGTAGTTTGTCTGGTAGAATTTCCTGCAATCTGGATTTTCCCACATGGTGATTATTTAATGTGTTCTTCAGTCACTTATATTTCTTGCAAGTTGGTCATTAGAGTTAGACTTGCTCAAACTCTTTTTTGACAAGTATACTTTATTGAGGGTGTTGTGTATTACCATCAGGAGGGATATAATGTCTGTCTCTCTTCTTGTGATAATAGCAGCCATTGGTGATCATTGTATGTTAGTTCACTAAGGGTATAAATTAATATCCTAACTGGCTTACAAAAATGGGGGCTGGAGAGAATAACTGTGACTAGTCCCTACCTTTCACACAAACCAACCCATGTATATTTTGTCCTCTAGACTATTAATCTTTTTGCCATTTTACAACTTTATTGAACCTTCTCCTAAAGGGAGACATTTTTTAAAAGGATAAAACAATTTGTCAAAATACTTTATGATTTATTTTCTTCTTTAACTTATGAATGTTACAGGTTAGTAGTAGTTAAATATTTGTAATGTTTGAACTTCCCAAGTGGGAAAATAATACTCAGTTATTTCTTATTATATGGATACTTCGATTCTCTCTTACTATAACTTCATTTTTTTGGCTTGTTAAATGTTCTTATTAGAAGCTTGAATAATATGTAAAAAATTTGCAGATATATAATGGGACTCTAATAAACTAATGGGAATTGAAAAAAGCTTTTTTTTAAATTAAGATTTCATTTATTTATTAGCATAAGCTGGGGGAGTGGTGGAGGGAGAGGGAAAAGCAGCAGGGAGCCCAGTGCGGGACTCAATCCTAGGACCCTGATTTCACGACCTGAACCAAAGGCAGATGCTTAACCTACTGAGCCACCCAGGCGCCCAAGAGTTAGCTTTGAAAAAGAAAAATAGCCAGTGATCTATACAGTACATCAGCAGAATCCTAAGCCAGAAATCTTTTGTATTTCCATTATGCTTGGAGAGCTTCTCCATTTAATGGTATTTGGTGTTATTTGCCCCATTTGTCATTCTCTGAGTGTACAGTGCACTATTCCAGAGACTACATGAGGTGATGATGTCATCAATCTCCTGGCTAATTATAGCATTCCCATATACTTTGTACTCAATTTCCCCTATTATTAACACATTTATGGTACATTTGATATAATTAATGAATCAAGGTTGATACATTATTAACTAAAGTCCATACTTGATTCAGATTTCCTTAAGTTTTTGCCTGTTGTCCTTTTCTGTCCCAGGATCTCATCTGGAATAGCACATTACATTTAGCAGTCATATTTCCTTAGGGTCCTCTTGACTGTGATTTCCTTGTTTTTGATGACCTTGACAATTTTGAGGAGTACTGGTTAGATATTTTGCACAATGTCCTTCAATTGAGATTTGTCTGTTTTTCTCTGATTAGACTGATCCTTACGGGTTTTGGGGAAGAGACCACAAAGGTAAAATGCCATTTTATCACATCGTTGCCAAGGGTATATACTGTCAACCTGACTTATCATTTCTGATGTTGACTTCGATTACGTGGCTGAAATAGTTTCTCATTTTTAATTTATAATAGGGCAAATATCAGTAGGTATAATCCACATTAAACAGCAGCTCTTTGGAGGCTTCAGTAATTTCTGGGATAGTGAAGGAATCTGGAGACCCAAAAGTTTGAAAATTCCTGAAGCCTTTAGCAATTAACACTTTAAGGAAGAATAATTTATAGCTACCTGATATGAAAAGAGGGATCCAGAAGGTGATGGGGGGTGGGGACAGAGTAGAAAGAAGAATTGATAGGGCCTTCGGCAGTGAGGGAGTGATGATCAAGATAAAATTTGACTATTATAAAATTGTACCTGGCATTATGATCTATATTTTTCAAGGAGTTTTTGTTTTTGTTTTGTTTCTGTTTTCATTTTGACATTTACAGGTATTGGTTGAATGCTTACCTATTTTGTCTTTATGAGTTTTAATGTTTTGTCTGATTCGTATCATCTGCAAATAATAGTTTATTTCTTTCCAATCCTTATACAGTTAGGACTATGGTTTTGTGTATGTATGCCTGCAGGTGAAAGTTGGTGGAGTGTTTATAGTCTTTTATAGTTTTCCAGAAATGAATCTGTTGTGTGTAATTTTCAAAACCATTTAAGATTTACTATTTTGTTACTTTTTAGAATACATCATGTCCTCTTTAGGGGGTCTCCTGTTTGGGGAATGTGGCACTTTCACTTCTATCTTTTACCTCTCATGTTTTCCTTCTTTTCTTTGTGTTCTGCCTTCTTGATGAATTCCTTCATCACTCTTCCTGCTCACTAATTTATTATTGTATTTTATTTGTTTTGCTGTTCAAACCTGCTGTATACTTTGTTTCATCATAATGTTTTTATACCCAGTATTACTAGCTGTTTTCTCTTTGAATGTTTGGTCATACTTCATTTTTACAATATCCTCTCAGATCTTTTTGAGCATATTTATTATGGTAAGTTTTTGATGAGTTTGGTTCACTAATTTTATCTCCAGCTGAGATTCTTCAGTTTGTTTTCTTTGTAGCATTTGGACCCCTTAGGATATTAATTATTTGTTTATGAGGTTATACTTCCTTGGAAATAATATTCTCTTGGGAATATTAATTGCTTTGTCTGATTGATAACTGTCCTAGATAGAATAGAAAGAGCCTAGGGACTCTTTTGGTTGATCTAGGGAATGTATGTCATAGAGTAGAGAATCTCTTAAAATCATTGCTTCATCATTTTTCATTTGCCCTCCCACCAAAATATTGTTTCTTAGGGAACTTTTTTGTATATCTGCTCTGAGCATAGCTCATAGCCACAAGCTGCCTCCCTAGTTGTAATCACTTAGCTCATTTGGGGAAAAGGGCAGTGGGAGATAGTGGTCATCCTCTTTGCCTGTGATACTGCAGCTGGACATACACATTATTCTGTTCTATTCTATTCTATTCTATTCTATTCTATTCTATTCTATTCTATTCTATTCTGTTCTGTTTATTTTTAAGTACTGGAGCCCAGTGTGGGACTTGAACTCACGACCCTGAGATCAAGGCCTGAACTGAGATGAAGAGTCGGATGCTTAACCGCCTGAGCCATCTACAGTTTAAAAACAAAGTGTTTAGAACCATGTTTAATGTTTCTAGTTGGTATTAAATCATGTTCTACCCTGGTAGTGAAGACAGGGTGGGCAATGATTGTCCAGTATCACTGAGAAAAAAAAGGGCACAGAATGATGACTTCCAACCCTCCCTCCTACCCTCAGCCCTTTCCTCCATCTGTGGTACTATACTCTCTTTCTGGTCTAAGGTTGCTTGCCGTCCACCCATCTTTAAAAATAGGTTCAGGGAGAGTATTAGTTATTTCACTAGTAAATAACTCAGTTCCCATTTTTAAAAGAAATTGGTTACTTTCTTTTTGGCTTTGTGTTCTCTCTATGTAGAATGGCTGAGGTGGTGGCTGAAAGGGGACCAAAAAATCAAAAGAACAGCAGCACTGTTTAACAGTTCATTCCTATTAAGATCTTTGGCAGCTTGACATGCCCATAGTATAAACATCAAAAGTAGAACTATTAAGGCCATTAACTCCCAAGTAAATAGTTTGTCATTTATCCAATAGAAAGCTATTTGTTTTGCTAAACTAGACTTTGAAGCCAAAAACTGGCTTCAAAATTTTATTATTTCTTTTAATATCCATAAATACTGCAATCATTCGAGTTTTAAAAGTATGGATTGAAGATTTTTCATGAATGTTTTTACTTGCTGTTTCTCCTAAGTTTTAAGACATTCTTTTATAAGCAGAATATCATTAAAGCCACTGCTCTACATTTAACTTTATTTTTTAAGATTTTATTTATTTATTTGAGAGAGCATGTGCGAGTGCATGAGCAGTGGGAAGGGCAGAGGGAGAAGCAGACTCCCCACTCAGCAGGGAGCCCCACGTGGGGCTCCATCCCAGGACCCCAGGATCATGACCTGAGCAGAAGGCAGTTTCTTAACAGACTAAGCCAACCCGGATGCCCCTCTACATTTAACTCTTAATTAAAATTATGTGCATTAAGAATCTTAAATTTCTTTGTTTTTTTAGAAAATAAAATGAGTCCTATCAAATCTCAGATTAGAATGTGAAGGATTAGAATTTTAGCATGTTAGAGATACATGAAGATAAAATTTGATTAAAAGTTCAAGAAAATCTCTACCTGTTCAGCTATTTTAGAGAATAGAGCAATTAAGAGATTTTTATCCAGACCTCAGATCACCTTAGTAGGTTTTCATTAACTTAAGTCTACTTCAGAAGTCACCTTAAGTTTAATATGGTGAAAACAGCAGCAATGGTACGCAAAAAAAAAAAAAAAAAAAAAAAAAACATGGGAGGGGAAATGAATTTATGTGTATTGTGTACACATAAAATTTATTTTTTTAAAGATTTTATTTATTTATTTATTTGACAGAGAGACGGTGAGAGAGGGAACACAAGCAGGGGGAGTGGGAGAGGAAGAAGCAGGCCTCCTGCTGAGCAGGGAGCCCGATGTGGGACTCGATCCCAGGACCCTCGGATCATGACCTGAGCCGAAGGCAGACGCTTAATGACTGAGCCACCCAGGCGCCCCCATAAAATTTAATTTTACTTTTGGTCAAACATTTATCGAGTTTAGAAAACTAACCTATCTTCATAGAGCTCATCTATGCGCATGGTACCTTAACTTGATTTTAGGTCTCACAGACAATATTGTTTGCTGCTTGTTTGGTAGAAAATAAAACGATAAGATGGGGCGCCTGGGTGGCTCAGTCAGTTAAGCATCTGCCTTCGGCTTAGGTCATGATCCCCGGGTCCTGGGATCAAGCCCCACATTGGGCTCCCTGCTCGGTGGGAAGCCTGCTTCTCCCTCTGCCTCTTCCCTCTGCTTGTGCTCCCTCTCTCAAATAAATAAATAAAAGGTCTTTTTTTTTCAAGAAAATAAAACTATAAGAAATGAATAGCAACTAACATTTGTTAAATTTCTGTCATGTGCCAGAAGCTATTCTAAGTGCTTTTGAGGGAAACTCATGTAATTGTCTAATAATCTTATGAGATAGTAGTATTACCCTCATTTAATAGAACACAGAAATGATAAGTTGCTCAGGGTCATACAACTAGTAAGTGGCAGAACTGGGATACATTTTGGCTCCGTAGGCCAAGCTTTAATTATTTTCCTATACTACGTCTCAACCAAGTTAGAATCAGAATATACAGATCCTGGAATACTATTTTTACAGTTTGAAATTTTTGTTTTTAAGGTAATGTCAAACCATTGAATTTTTTGTTCTTGTTTTTTTTTGGAGCCAAGAAACAACCTATTGAGAGTTGTGACTTGGGAAAATGATTTTGGCAGAATTATGGAATATTGTGGGGACAACCAGATGAACATTATAGAACTATCTCTGAGGTGTCTTGAAAAATCCCAGTGCCCAGGTTGCACCCCTATTCAATTGAATTAGAGTCTCAGAGGGTGAGATGCAGACATCATTAGTTTTTAAAAGTGTCCCAGGTGATTTTAATGCATGGCCAAAGTTGAGAACTATAGAAATAGAGGCAATTAGCCCAGGGAACAAGTTAGCATGCGGTTGTGTAATCTAGGTAGAAGGCAGTTAAAACCTATAGGGTAGTAATAGCTGAATAGAAAATATGTCCCTTTTGGATTTTTTTTTCCCTAGATTTTTAGAATTTGCATTTTTCATATTTGGGTTAATTTATTAGTATGGAGAGAAAAAAACAAAAAAACTTGCACATTTACTATATGTTGTGATCTTGGCTCTGTGTCTCACATACTTTCCATTTAATCTCCATAATACTGTGGGGGTAGGTATTACTCTGTTTTTAGAGATGAAGAAACCAAGACTCTCAGAGAGTTAGTAATTTTTCTAAGATCACATAGCTAATCAGTGGGCCATGTTAGGATTTAAATATACGTACTATAATTTTGTTATTCTTGTCATTGAATGTAAAGGCTAATGTTTTTATATTATAAATTGATCTATGTCATACCCAGCCTTTTAAAATTTTTATGTGCATTACCTAGTGTAATGTATACTTTGAAAAGTACGTGATACATGATCTATTTTATTTAACTCAAAGCTTTGTTCTCCTATAACTAATTTTGATTTTTCTATCTGGGGTGAATATTTTGGCGTTTAGGCAGTATGTAGTTGAACAGTTGTTAACTGCATTTTTATGTGTGGTAGATATTATGAGTCATGGAAGTTGATGTTTCCATAATATTAGCAGTCTTTCCTGTGGCTTGATACTGAACAACATGATATGCTAATCAGTGATTTGTTAATAAGAGAACTCTAGAAGGAAAGAAGGTATTTGTTATACAGTCCTTATGTCTTAATTTAGATCCTGGTCAGGATTCAATATAGAATGTGGGCTTATGTATCTGTGTAAGGAATTGGCCAAAATCAAATTCCAAGTAACATAACTCTTATTTCAGACTGAATATCAAAGTTATTTAAGTAGATCATAAGATTAAGCATCACACACTGAAATATTTTTGTATATGAGCAGTCTCCTAGAATCAGTTGTCATATCTAACCTGGCATGATTGTGATGTGATTACATGGTTTCTGTTGTGCTTATCAGGTGAGTAAAGATGGTTAGGTCAGATGTAGAGGAGAATGTTAATGAGGTCAAAGGCAAGGTTTAATTCTTTTAATGGACAGGTCACTTTTTTCTTGTTTCATAACTACAGACTTCACCAGCAGTCTCACCAGATGCATGACATTAGTTACAACTGACAATTGATTTTGAACTTCCCTTGTATATGAAGTCCTTGATGAAGGAAGTTGCTTTCATCATGGCAAGAGACCACCATTACCAGAAGAAATATAACTTAGGCTCCCTTACCAAAACAGGTGGTGAATCTAACAGTGTTATTTATGAAGGACAGAATTATTTAAGAAAAATGATTGGGGAATTCCTAACAAAGGAATTTGGGCGTATGATAGCCAGAGACTAATAGTGGAAGAAAATATGAATATGCTTTACATTACAACTAAAGATGTTCTCAGGTATTGCGGTAATTTTCTATGTTGAATTGTTATTATAACAGAATTTTAGGACTATAACAGATCTTATGAGTAAATAAAAAAGCTAAATTCAGGATATTTATTCAGGTTTACCCAGGGAATACTGAGAGAGCTAGGCTTAGAACTCAGATTTCAGAATTCAAGTCCATATTAGTTCTTTGTGTATATATGTTAAGCATTGCAGAATGTTAAGGTTTGGAAAATACAAAGATGGGTAAGACTTTTTTTTTGCTGTTAGAGAATTTAAACCAATTCATTTGATAAACAGAGAAACTCAGCGAATTACACATAAGAAATTCTTTTCTAGGTATTAGAGTTATAATAATGACTAAACCTTTTTTTCATTCATGCATTTGTCATTCAGTATTTGTTGATTGCCTACTATGTGCCAGGCTCTGTTCTAGTCTTAAGGGATACAACAGTGACCAAAACAAACTAAGTTCCTACTTCAGTGGAGAACATTATAGTGGAGGAAGACAAAAAAAGTACATAAATATATACGTTAAGTGGTGATTGTTGTGATGAAAAATAAAGCAGGGTAAGATGTATAGAGAATCCGGAATAGGGGATGGATGTTGCTATTTCCTGGGAATACTATGGAAGTCTTCTGATGAAGTTACCTTTTTTTTTTTTAGAGTGGGGGGTGGGGCAGATGGAGAGAAAGAATTTTTTTTTTTAAAGATTTTATTTGTTAGAGAGTACACAAACAGGAATGTAGAGGGAGAAGGAGAAGCAGACTCCCTACTGTGTTGGGCTCAATCCCAGGACCCTGAGATCATGACCTGAGCCCAAGGCAGACACTGAAGCCAACTGAGCCACCCAGGCGCCCCAAGAGAGAGAATCTTAAGCAGTCTCCATGCCCAGCATAGAGCCCCATGTGGGGCTCCATCTCATCACCCTGAGATCATAACCTGAGCTGAAATCAAGAGTCCAATGCTTAACTGAGCTACACAGGCGCCCCTGATGAAATTACTTTTGAACAGAGTCTAAAGGATAAGAGCCAGTGTGGAGCTTGCAGGTCTATTAGGCAGACTGTGGTGGTTAGGCTGTAAGTGTTGAGGTTTGTGGGAAAGGTGAGTTAGGGGTCTTTCACCTCCTCAGTTAGGAAAACGGTGTGGTGCAGGGGCACTGTCCCTAGGAGTGCATTGAACTCTGTGGGCTCTCCCCTCAGTTCTGCCTGATAGAAGGATGCAGTGACAACACAGTTGTAGTATCCCTTTGTTTTACCTGGTGTGAGAGGTCAGGAAATCCCTCATCGAAGATGTGATATTTTATCTGAGATAAGAAGAATGAGTGCAGCAGGAGGGTGATTGGGAAACCTTTAGGGAGCTGGAGCTCAGGAGACATTAAGGTGGGAAACTAATTTGGGGAGTTGTTAGTGAATAGAGCCCATTTAAAAATTAAGTCAATGGAATCATCTGGGGAAATCATGTTGAATGGGGACAAAAGAGATTCTAGGATTCAACCTGGGGTGCAGGGGCAGAAGGGGAAGGGAGCCAAGCAATGAGAGGGAAGGAGAGAAAATAACTTGTTAACTGGGGAAAGGGAGAGAGTTTTGAGAAAAGGAGTGATCAGTGGTGGCCAGTCCTAAAGAGTGGTCAGTGAGGTTTAGCTGGGAAAGCTAAGGTTGGCTAGACTTGAAATATTTAATAGTATAGCCGCTTATGACTAATTTACATTTAAATAAATTAGCTTCTCAGTTTAGCCACATTTCAAGAATTTAACAGCTACATGTAGTTAGTAGCTACTCTATTGGATAGTGTAGATATAAACTATTTCTAGCATTGAAGAAGTTCTATTTGATAGCAGTGTACTAGATCATTATAATATTAGGGAAAAGTTAAATAAAGATTCATTTTTTGTGATAGCAATAGAGAAAATACTTTGAGACAACTGATTATGTATTACCAAAGAACTGATGTTAGGAAGTCAGAGTTTTATCTTGAACTGTGGTAGCAGAATTGGCGATTTGAGTTGAGCCTTCAAGGTCAGGGAACTTTCAAGGTATTGAAGGGAAGCAAAAAGAAAGGGAGAAAATTGCAGATCACTCTGAGCGCAATCAATTTTACTAGACAGAGAATTTAGGTAAGTTTCAGAGCTATCTCATGGGGGATCAGAACACCTCTGTGGCATGAATAATTGGTCCATGCTGTAGACAATTTAAATATCAGGGTTTGAGGCTTATTTTCTAAAGAATGGGTACTATCAAATGTTTTTAAGTGGAGGAGTAACATGGCCAATGTGATAGTTTATGGAATTAATTTGGTAAATTAAGTTCTTGGTTTTTTTCTTCGTCTTTGTCATTTGTTGCATTCCTAAGTAATCCTGCCTTATGTCTACATACTGCTTTTAAAAAAAAAAATCTATAAAGTACACTCATGTAAACTGTACCATTCATGTAAACTATTATTTAAAAAATTTTTTTAAAGATTTTATTTATTTGAGAGAGAGAATGAGATAGAGCATGAGAGGGGGGAGGGTCAGAGGGAGAAGCAGACTCCCCGCTGAGCAGGGAGCCCGATGTGGGACTCGATCTCGGGACTCCAGGATCATGACCTGAGCCGAAGGCAGTCGCTTAACCAACTGATCCACCCAGGGGCCCCATGTAAACTATTATTAAGCCTTACAATGATTCTGGAAAGTTGTAACATTTATAATTACATATTCACAGAGAAGAAAATCTCAGAGTTCAATAACTTGCTAATGACGACACTAGCTTGAAGAATGACTAATACTGGGTAGACGAGATAACTTACCTCAATGTCACATAAATTACAGTACATACAGTCTTTAATATATGGTCATTTTTTTTTAAGATTTTATTTATTTATTTGACAGAGACACAGTGAGAGAGGGAACACAAGCAGGGGGAGTGGGAGAGGGAGAAGCAGGCTTCCCGCTGAGCAGGGAGCCTGATGGGCTCAATCCAGAACCCTGGGATCATGACTTGAGCCAAAGGCAAACGCTTAACGACTGAGCCACCCAGGCGCCCCTAATATATGGTCATCTTGTTGACAGTAGGGACCGGGTCTTTATTGTGTTTTTGAATTCCAGTACCTAGCAGAGTGAATGAATGAGTGAGGTGAGACTTAATGCAGGGACATCTATTGAAAGGTAGATGAGAAATGAGGTGATGTGGGTCTGGCCTAGGTAATAGTATTAATGAGAATTGAAAGAAAGGACCAGATGTGAGGTAGACATTGTCTATGTAAAAATCATCAGAACTTAAGGACTTCATGAGATGTTGGGGGGAAAGAGTCTGAGATGACTCAAGGGTTTAGGTCTGAGTGAAAGAAAAAAGCTACCATTGAAAGACTTGGGCAAATTGCCATGGAACCTGATTTCTGAGAGAAGCTACTGAGTGCTGTTTTTGACTTAAAGATGCTTTCTAAAGCCAGCTTAGAGCCCTTCCTTTGTTTAGAGAATTTTAGAACCAGAAGTTAATTTGCAATAATGTCTGAACATACAGGTACCGATGTTTTGGAGTGAAGTTTTGGAGATAGGGTAGGACTTGGAAGTCGTCTGAATGAAGGTAATAAGTATGCCTTGAGCATGAATGCAATCTGCAGGAAAGGAGCAGATAGAGGAAAAAAACAAACAGCTGAGGACTGAGCGCTGGTTATGGCCACTCACTTACTAAATGAGAAGACAGAGTGGAGCCAGGAAAACAGGAGAAGGGAAGGCAGAGGAGTAGAGTACTTCAGAAACCAAGAGAGGAGAAAGTTTACATGGGGGAAAAGGCTGATAGAATTAAATAAATGCAGGGAGGATTAGAACTGTGAAAAAGCCCCAGAGCATGCCAGAGAGGACTTCACAGATTGGCAGATTGACTGGAATTTCCCGAAGCCTCAGAGATTTTTGTTTTTTGTTTTTTTTTGGAAAGGATTTAGTTTCCAGTGTAAATGTATTATTGTACTTTTTTTTTTTTTGCTGCTGCTTAAAAGATTAATGCACCACTTAATTCATTTATACACTGGGTGCTCTCTAAATTCAGATTCAAGTATTTGACATTAAATCACTCCTGAGAAAATTTGTTTTTTTTTTAGATCTTGCCATATTCAGAAGTTGCTGAAGTTCAAGAGACAGTGAGTAATATATGGTGCTATGTTTGGAATGTTAACATTTTTGTATTTTTTGAGGATTTTGAGTTGGATTCTTAAAATATATTTTTCACGGTATTTTATCATAGATGATTATGCCATTGTACTAAGTAACTCATGTAGATTGAAAAGATCACTTTAAAAATGTTTTCATTTTTTCTAAAATGTGAATGTAATTTTTTTTTTACTGTAAAAATAATGCATACCAATGGCATATTTAAACAATACAGAGAATATAATAAATAAAATTCTACCTTCTAGGGGCAACCACTTTTAATATTCTGGTGGCCTCTTTACTAAGTTTCTTCATATGTATATGTCTTACATATGGAATTTTATAAAAATGGAGTCCATACAAACTTTTTATAGCCTATTTTTAAAAGTCAGTGTATAATGAATGATGTTCAGTCAGTGGGAAAAAAAACACTTCAATGGTTACATAGTATTTCATTGTATGAATGTATTTAATAATTACTGTTTTAGATTACTGTAAGTGATGTGATAAATATCTATGGACACATCTTTTTAAATATTTTGGATGATCACTTTAGTGTACATTCCTAGAAGTGCATTTGCTGAAACAAAAGTCTGATTAGGTTATTTTAAAATAACTGCCTGGCAGGCCAGTTAATATTCTCTAACAGTGATAAACTCTAGTTCCTAGAAAAATATTTCCATAAAATATCTCCTGTAAAACTGAGGGATAAAATGTACACAGTGTGTGTTTTGCATTTGATTGCAAAAATACGAAAAGTTCAGTTGAATGTAGAAAGAGGACTCCTGTAGGAAAAACAAACAAATCTCAGATGTGTTTTAGATCTCTCACTGAAGACTCTTACTCTAAGGGCCAAAGATAACACTAAATAGAGCACTCTTGGGATGTTTTATATAATCCTCCTTCCAGATTGTGGCTTCTGAGAGCCAGCTGCAGAAGGATTGCTTCTATGAATACAACTTGATCAACTATGATGGGGGAAGAGGTGCAACTTGCTTGAAACTTTATTTTCAAGTTGTATCAAAGCTGTTTGTGCTTTGGCTTAAGCTCAAAAGATGGCTTAAGTCAAATTGATATGTATGTTAAGAGTGAGGTGCTGTGCTTAAGGCAATGGAATCAAGCTATAGCTCTTATGGGATTGTTTCTGTGTTACAAGGTGGTCATCTGTCCTGAATTGCTTATGACTAAGGGGTTTCCCAGGATGAAGGGTGTGATTATGAACTTCTACCTATTCCTTTACACTTCTGAAAGTTGGCGAGTTTTATGCTAATTATGGATGGCGTGACAAATATTTAGAAGTACATTAAATAAAATCCCATTTTTGCATAATGCTCTTTTCCTGAGATTTGTAGACTAAATTCAGTAAAGATTTAGGTAATGGCTATATTTCATACTTTTAGTTAAAATTGTTAATAGTATACTAATAATAAATAGAAAAACTCTAGGCGTGTTGCTATTATTTTATCACTTGTTGAAATGACTGTGTGGACATTTTTGAAGGGATAATGATAAATATGTTGTTATTCAGTTAGAGAAAATGTTTCCATCATATCTTTAATGGTCTTTTTTTGAACAAGCTGAGGTAAAGTTCCTGGATTCTTTGAGTTTCTAAGAAAGTAGTATTTTGGTTCTCTAACAAAGGCCAAGAAGAGTTGGTTAGCTTTTTATTTTTTAAACTATCTTACAAGGTACTTGTGTAGACTGTTTCCACATCAATAATTTCACATTGTCTTTATTCATGTGTTATACAACATAGAACTGTGCAGATTAGGCCCAGGTCCTAAAAAGCAGTAAAAGTAAGAAGTGTAGTATGCAATTTAGCCATGTACACAAGTGATATAAGTTACTTGGTAAAATTAATATATAATCTTCAATTACTTATATCCCATTTCCCATTGGCATTACTTACAGGCAACTCTGGGATGATAATTTCACTTGTATACCTGTTAAGTGCCTTTTATCCACAACGTTCTGGGGAAGGTGTCTGAAGTCTTGCTTCTTTTTTTTTTTTATTGTATTTCCACTTTTATTTAGAGTGTTTCAGCTTAATTCTTAGTTCTGTTGTTCCATTATAATGTATGGTTTCTGGTCCCTGTTCTTTTTTCTGTTGCATTTTTTAGTCTCCTGTGATTAGCCACTCAGATCATATATCTTAACTGTCACATACCATAATTTATACTGTTTCTTACAAACCTGAACCTTTCTCTGTACAGGTGTGTATGTCCAATTGCCTACTTGACGTTTTGACGTGGATGTCGAACAGACATTTCAGACCTAACCTATCTCAAATTTAGCACTTCTGTTTCTTTCTGTAAACTAAACCCTCTCATTGTCCTTTCCATCTCAGACAATGCAGTTTCATCCTTCCAGGTGCTCAGATCCCAACACTTATCATTTTGATTCCTCTTTTTAAAAAAAAAAAAACAAAACTTCGTACTTGGTCTGTTTGGAAACCCTCTTGGCTCTACTTTTAAAATATATTCAGAACTCAGCTACTTCCTCTCAGCCTCACTGCCACCACCCGCGTCCAAGTCTTCCTCCCCCTAGATTACTGCAGTAACTCCCTAACAGAGTGCACCCCTGTCCCTCGAGTCCACTCTCCGTATAGCGGCCAGAACAGTCCTGTTAAAACATCATCGGATTATGTCACTCCTTTTCTCAGAAATCCAGTGGCTCTCCATCTCATTCAGAATAAAGCCAAAGTCCTGACGAGGTCCTACATAACCTGGCACCCATTTACTTCTTTGACTTCATTTCCTACTACTCTCCTACTTGTATTGTATTCCAGCCTCTCTGGACTTTTTACTGTCCTCCAAGCCCTCCACACTTGCTCCCATCCCAGTCCTCCATCCCACACTTGTTCCTCCTTCCGCCTAGAGTACTCTTCCCCTTCATGTCCTTATGGTAAACTTCCTCATTTTATTCAGTCAATTCTGTAGAGAAGTCTTCTTAGGCCACCCTGTCTTAAATTATAACTCCCTCCTCCTTACCTTTTTATTTTTTAAGATTTTATTTATTTATTTTGACAGAGAGAGACACAGCGAGAGAGGGAACACAAGCAGGGGGAGTGGGAGAGGGAGAAGCAGGCTCCGCACCGAGCAGGGAGCCCGACGCGGGGCTCGATCCCAGGACCCTGGGATCATGACCTGAGCTGAAGGCAGACGCTTAACGACTGAGCCACCCAGACGCCCCTTTCTTCCTTAACCTTTTATGTGTCCTCATTCTTGGCTTATTTTTTCCTCAGTATTTATACTATATAATATGCAGCAAGTTTTTACTTGTTCAGTATGTTATTGTTCATCTCTCCCATTGAACATGACTACCACAAAGGGCAAAATTTTTGTCTTTTTTGTTCTTTGTTCACTGCTATATCCCTTGGGTGCCTGAAATGATACCTGTCTATATAGTAGGTACTCATAAATATTTGGATGGATCAATCAGTGATATGAATAGTGTTTATTTTGATTCTTCAGTGTCTCAATATGAAAAAAATTAGATTAATAGAATCAGATTTATATGACAAACATGCTTGAAGTTATGTTGGAAGCATAATTTGAAACAAATATCAGAAGTTGCTGTATATGCTAGGGATTATTTTCTGGGAGCAAACATGCAAGGAGTACAGCTGCAAAGAAGTTGATATAATGCTGTTAATTAACAAAATTTGAGAATATGTATGATGAAAGTGAACTTAATCGTTTATCCTAAATAGAAGACCAACTAAAAAAACCTTCAAAAATGACTGGCCCCTGTGAAATTAAATAGTCCCAACTGTGCATATATGGTTAGAACTGTTGTTCTCCTTCAAGAAATTCAGATTTACTGGTAAATCTAGGGAAATGAGTAATTATTCATACCATTATAAAAAGGTATTTTTAGAGAATGTCTATGAAATATTTGTCAAGTTTACCATGGTTGACTCTGTCATTTTCCTTCTTTCCATTTTCCAGTATCATATTAGTTATTTATTGGTACATAAATTATCCAAAAATTAAGTGGTATAAAACAAGAAGTATTTGTTATTTTATAATTTCTGTGGATCAGGAATCCAAGAGCAGTTTATGAGATGTCTCTGGCTCAAAATCTCTCAAATGGTTGCAGTCAAGCTACTGGGGAGGGTGTGTGCTGCAATCTCATCTGAAAGCTTGACTGGGCGGATGGGAGGGCAAGGAGGGCGAAGGCAGGAGATTTATTTACAAACTCAAGTAGTAGTTGTTGACTCATCATTCCTTCAGCTCATGGGCCTACCTACAAGGCTGCCTCATGACTCTGCAGTTGGCTTTCCCTAGGGAAAGCAAGAGACTATAAATAAGATGGAGATCATGGTCTTTTTACTGTGTAATCTTGGAAGTGATATCCGTTCATTTCTGCCATATTCTATTTATTAGAAGTGATTCAGTGAGTCCAGAATACTCTCAAAGAGAGGGGATTCTACACAAAGACAGGGGGATCACTGGAGCCTTTGTAGAGATCTCCTGCCACAAATACTTCAGTCTTTTCCCACATGTTTGCTAGTTGTGGTAACATGGCCATCAGTAATAAGGGTTTGAGCACAATTAGTTCATTGTCATTACAGCTGTATTTTTTTAGTTTGTGAAGCTGATAGCAGTTTATAGAATGGGTAACTACAGAAAAATGACTAGAGCAAATACCTTTAAAGGAATTAAAACACAATTTTGAGCATTAGGGAAGCAACAGGGCCAAGATTTTTCTGAAGGAGGCAAAACAAACAACTACCCTTCTTTTTGGTCACAGGTAATTAAGATTCCTTCATTCCCTTTAAATAAAAAGCAAGCAATAATGTAATCAGTGGGAATTTTTTATTTTTGTTGTAACTTTAGTTTTGATGTTACTGTACTTGGTATTTGGAATGAAAGAAAGCTAAGGACTCTGTTTCTACCAAGGGAGACCAAAACACTTGTCTGTAGGCAACATTTAGCATAATATAAGTAGGCAACATTTAGCATAATGTTGTATGTTAAAATAGTTACCAGACAAAAGGTCAGTAGTCTTTTACCATTTCTTTTAGTTGATTGCAAGTTACTCATTTCAGAATTGGGTCTTTGTACTTCCAAATGACCAGTAGCTCCACGTGCTAACACTTCATATTTAGTGGGTCTTAAGAAAATTTGTCTGACAATAAAACTGATCAGTTTATCATTCTAATCAATATTAATCAATATTCCTCTTTTCTTTTTTGCCATTTGAGAAAAAATTTGTTCTACTTTGTTGATGTCTTTGTAAAAGCTCTGCGCACAATGCTTGGCATATAATAAGCACTCATTAAATGTTCTTTCTTTTTATAGAAGAAACAGACTGAATTTCTATGTAGTGTTAAGTGCTTTCATGGCATGCAGAACTAATATTTAATAGTGCATGGGTGTTATAGATTTTTAAACCATTTAAATTTAAAGAATGAACAACTTTGGGCTGTCCCTTACATTTCTAAATAATTTTACCACTCCTAACCCATACCTTGAGTTAAAATTGAAAGTAATTTTTGATTTGAATAATTTTCAAAACAAAATACTTAGTTGATTTCATTTTTGTCTTTCCACCTTTCTTTTCCAAAATTTAAACAAATATTTGATAATGCTTAAACCAAAATCTTTTTATGTGTGGCAAAGGAAATTCCTTGTGAATTATGATTATTAGGATTGATGTGCATGTGCTTTCTACTTATAAACTAATGCTTATTTTCCTTGTCCTTTTGTTTCACTGCTGCTTCAATCCTGATGCATTTTGCTTCTTCCTGGTTTGGATTGTATTTGTTTGCTGCTCAATTACCCTGCATTTAAAGCTTCTTGGTGATAGCAAAGATGTCCTTGGGCCATCAAGTAAGTAGCCAAAGTTTGAATGGCATATTTGGAGACAATATTTTGCTGTATACTTATAAAAGGCATACGGTATTTCTCTTTTGATTATTAAATCATCTACTTTAATTTCTAGGCACTGAAATTCTAAGCAAAGAATATAAATGGTCATTCAGTGCCCATCTGCTCTCAGTGCCCATCTGAGATTGATAGTGTTTATTTACTTCTTGATTGTCTAAAGATGGATTATTTACTTAGCTAGTTATCTAATTCATAATTCAGGACCTCTTCTTCATAGTTTTCCTTTCTATGATCTTCATAAAGCATAGATCAGACTTCTTCGAGACTGGACATGGTACAAGAAATTCACTACCATTTGAAAATGAGAAACATTGTTTTGTTTTTTCATAATCTTTACATAATAGATAATTTGGTTATGAAACACACTTATTTGTACTTTGGGGATTTCATAAGTGAAACATGTTTCATCTTAGGGATTTAGAAGATGTACCCATTAAATTTATGTGTGAAAAAAAGTTTTTTTGACCAGACACTGTGCTGGCTTTGGGGCGGATATGATGAGTAAAACATGTGCCCTGCCCTTAAGGATCATGATAGTCTAGTAGGGGAGTTTTACCCATTAATAGATAATTTCAGAGCATTGTAACAGAGGCAAATTTTGTATTGAAAAATCAGAATTACTGAGGTGAAAGGAACCTCAGATATCATCTAATAAAGCATTAACTTTGTAGATAAAGAGCCTGAAGCTAAGGACTTAAAGGATCGAGTTAGAATTAGTTACTAGCCCAATGTATTCTTTCCTGGTTTTAAGACATCATAAACCATCAGTTTGCTGAATTCAAATCTAACCAAATAATTTAAATATTACTGTGTCATAAATCAGATAAAGATTTAAACTTTATTGAAGGGAAATGTAGAAATTTTATTGATTTAGAAAGTTTTAGTGTTTATTCCTAAACAGTTATCTGACCACTGCAAGTCAGTTTACTGCTCTGGGGCTCATTTTTTTTTTTTTCATTGGCTAAAGAAGGGGCTGAGCAAGATAATGTCAAGCATTTTTCTAGTTGTAAAATTCTTTGGTATGGATTGGTTGCTATTTGTCTCTAATACTGATTATAGTATGTGTGTAATTTTTTTCTAAAAAGAGACAATTTAAAGTAATATGCTAAAATTCCTTTTTAGGGGTTCCTAGGTGGCTCAGTCGTTAAGCGTCTGCCTTCGGCTCCCAGGGTCCTGGGATGGAGCCCCACATCAGGTTCCCTGCTCAGTGGGAAGCCTGCTTCTCCCTTTCCCACTCCCCTTGCTTATGTTCCCTCTCTCACTGTGTCTCTGTCAAATAAATAAAATCTTTAAAAAATAAAATAAAATTCCTTTTTAAAGGGGCTAGGCATAGCTGGCTCAGTCCATAGAGCATGTAACTCTTGATTTTGGGGTTATAAGTTCGAGCCCCATGTTGGGTGTAGAGATTACTTTTTTAAAAAAATTTATTATTTTTTAAGATTTTATTTATTTCAAAGAGAGCATAAGCAGGGGTAAGTGGCAGGCAGAGAGCGAAGCAGGCTTCTCAGTGAGCAAGGAGCCCAATGTGGGACTCAGTCCCAGCACCCTGGGATCATGACCTGAGCCGAAGGATGCTTAACTGACTGAGCCACCGCAGCATCCCGAGTATAGATATTACTTAAAAGTAAAAATAAAATCTTTAAAAAAAACTTTTTAAAATTCTTAGTTGCAATAATTCATAGTATTTTAAATATATTATTATATACCCAGCATTATTAGAATAGTAGAAATTTTAAAAGTTGAAAAAGTATACAGATATCAAAACATTTTTATATTTTCTTGGCAGGCTTACTTGTGATACCTGGCAGATATTTTCAATGGATTTTCCAATTACTTTAGTTACTTCATTTTTTAGATGTTGGCTCAGGTGAACTGATCAGCAGTGCTGAACTGAAAAATAGAATTGAATTTTTAATACAAGTTACAATGGTTCTATTTTAGGAATTAGATTTTATAAATGGAGGTCTTTAATTTCTACTTCTAATAGAAGAGATTTATGGTGGTTACGTATTTTCTGCATACGCAAATAAGAATATACAGTATATATTAGAGATGAGTTTCTATTCTACTCTGTCAACTATTAAAAGGCTGAAGCTATATAATTATTTACTGGAGATCACATATCTTTGAGTGAAAAGTAATTTCATTAATATTAGGATCAATACTGAATGAAAAAACTAGAATGATATATACAAACATACTTCGATTCTTTAAGTATTTGAGAAAAGGTACACCATCTGTAAGGGGAGTCTTATGATTTACATAGAGATTATTTATGACTTTAATTACTTAACTTTATCTTAGCTTCCTTAGATTAAGGGCAAACTCCAGACTATGAAGTTTGGAAAATTCTTCAGATTTTATATTGAGGAGTTGACTTAATGAAGTAAAGATGGTAGTTATAGAATCATATTCTCCTTAGAAGTTACAGCTGGTATGTTGATTATGTTACTATTATTTCAGTGTGGTTAGTTTCTACTATACTTAAGGTAATAATGCAATATGAATAGCAAAGTAGGTTACTTTATTTCCACTATAAAGTAGAACCGTAAGAGGGCACTGTTATGCTATCTTTAGTAGGTGAGGCAGTTGTGGCAGAAAGTATTCTGGAATCATGCAGTGATTCATTTGTCAAATATCATTTGCATTTAGCAAGTATTTATTGTCAGTTTTAGGCTAAGGGGTACAGATAAAAAAGTGAATGCCCTTCTGGAGCTTTCATTCAAATAGTCTTAAGATTATACAAATGATGTAGGACATCAAAATGATTTTTATATTTTGCAAATCCTGTTGTCTGTATAGTTGTTAATGTTTGCAAATGGGGTAAGAAGAATAAGAGAAAAAAAATCCTAAATTTTTTCTAAATATACAGTATACTCTGTATATTGCTATTTCTATAATCAACATCATAAATAGTAATACCTCTACTAGTAAGAAGGAGATGGATACAACAAATTTGCACTTCTTAGACTATTTCCTTCTTTATATAGTGAAGTTATTCAAGATATACATACTTGTATCTTACTTATGGAATACTGAAGCATAGTTTAATTCTGTTAGTTGTTCTTCTCATAATGTATTTTAAATTAGCCTAAAATGTACTGATGTCTGATACCACAGAATATATGTAGCATATATAAATTATGTATGATACTACAAAAGAAGACACATAGTATATATAAATTATAAAGCATAATTATCCAGTGAATGTGTTGAACATATGAACCTACCACTCAAGACCTTGAATCTTTAAAATCCCTCATGTTCAACTATGTGCTTCTTCTCTCCTCTATCCCTGTTTGCCTGCCCCCAAGAAATGATGACTAGTTTTTATTTTTTATCATTTGCTTTTTTAAAAAATGTATTTTTTGATATTTTTAAATTCCATATGTGTCACTGAGTTTTGCTTGGTTAATTTTATGAGTGGTATCATGCTTTATGTCATATTCTAGAACTTGTTTTTTGTGTTAATATTTTCAAGATACAACCATGTTTGGGGGTATAGATACAGAGCATTCTTTTTCACTGCTGGATGCTATTCCATTATATGCATATAGTGCAGTCTATTAATCCATTTTATTTTCAGTTGATGACTAAGTTATTTTGACTTTTGCTCTTATGAAAATTCTTGTTGTCTCTTGGTAAATGCATATAAGAATACTATTTCTAGGTATAAAGCTAAAAGTAGAACTGTTGGACCCATAGAGTATGCTGAAATTCAGTTTTATAAGGTAGTTCTATATTGTTCTCCAAAGTGCTTATATCAGTTTATTCTCCAGCATCAGTACTTAAAATGTCTCATTGATTCTCATCCCTCTCAGCATTTCGTGTTATCAGGCTTACTAATTTTTGTCAGTTTTACTAAGTTTAAAATATTTATTTCATTGTGATCTTAGTTTGTCTTTTTCTGGTTACTAAAGAGGATGAACATCTTTTTGTATATTGGCCGTTTAATTTCTTCTTTCATGAACTCACTGTTCAAGTCCACCCCTCCCTCATTTTTCTTTTTCTTTAATTAAATTTTTTTTTTGTATGGAGATACAATTGACAAATTTATATTAGTTTCAGGTGTACAGTGATGATTCAGTATTTGTATATTTTGCAAATGGTCACCACAGTAAGTCTAGTTAACATCCATCACCATACATAGTTACAGATTTTTTTTTCTTATGAGAACTTTTAAGATTTTTTTTTTTTAAAGATTTTATTTATTTGACAGAGAGAGAGAGCTAATGAGAGCATGAACACAAGCAGGGGGAGTGGGAGAGGGAGAAGCAGGCTTTCTGCCAAGCAGGGAGCCCGATGCAGGGCTTGATCCCAGGACCCTGGGATCATGACCTGAGCCAAAGGCAGACGCGTAACTCACTGAGCCACCCAGGTGCCTGAGAACTTTTAAGATTTATTCTCTTAGCAGCGTTCAAATATGCAGTATTAGTATTAACTATAATCATCATCCTGTACATTTCATTCACATGACTTATTTATTCTATAACTGAAAGTTTATACCCTTTGATTCCCCTCACCCATTTTGCCCACTCGTTACCCCCCTGCCTGTGTCTTTTCTCTGTATCTATGAACTTGGTTTTTGAACTTGGATCATACCATATTTGTCTTTCTCTGTCAGACTTATTTTACTTAGCAGAGTTCCCTCAAGGTCCATCCATGTTATAAATGGCAAAATTTCATTCTTCTTTATGGCTGAGTAGTAGTCCATTCATTTGTCAGTGGGCACTTAGATTATTTCCATGTCTTGATTATGGTAAATAATACCATGCTATGGTGAACATAGGGGTGCATATGTCTTTTTGAATTTGTGTTTTCATTTTCTTCAGAAAAATATACATAAGTTGAATTGCTAGATTATATGGTAGTTTTTGTAACTAACTTCTTGAGGACCTTTCATGCTGTTTTCCATAGTGGCTATAACAATTTACATTCCCACCAGTTGTGCATAGGCAGTCAGGTTTCTCCATATCCTTGCCAACACTTGTTATTTACTTTTTTTTGAGAAAAGCCATTCTGATAGTTGTGAGAAGATAGCTCATTGAAGTTTTGATTTGCATTTCCCTAATGGTTAGTGATGTTTAGCATCTATTCATGTGCCTGTTGGCCATTATTTCCTTTGGAAGAGTGTTCAGACATTCTGCCTATTTTTAAGTCAAATTTTTTGTTTTTTGCTGATGAGTTGTATAAGTTCTTGATGCATTTTGGACATTAACCCCTTACCAGATATATGACTTGCGAGTACTTTCTCCCATTCAGTAGCTTGTCTTTTCATTTTGTTGATGGCTTCCTTTGTGCTGCAGAAGCTTTTTTGAGGGAGTCCTATTGTTTATTTTTGCTTTTGTTGCCTCTGCTTTTGGTGTCAGATCCAAAAAACCATCACCAGTTCTGATGTCAAGGAGCTTACTGCCTGTGTTTTCTTTTAGGGAGTTTTAGGGTTTCAGGTCTTATATTCAAGTCTGATCCATTTTGAGTTAATTTTTGAATATGATGTATGATAGTGGTCCAGTTTCATTCTTCTGCATGTGGCTGTCCAGTTTCCCCAGTATGACTTATTGAAGAGACTTCCCTTTCTCCATTATGTATTCTTGGCTCCTTTCATGAATTAATTTGACCATATATGCATAGGTATATTTTTGGGCTATTCTATTCTATTCTGTCTTTTTTTATGCCAGTATCATACTGTTTTGATTATTTTGATTATTGTTTTGCTTAGTTCTGTTTTATAGTTTGAAACCAGAGAGCATGATGCCTTCAGCTTTGTTCTTCTGTTTCAAGATTATTTTGATTATTCAGGGTCTTTTGTGGCTCCATACAAATTTTAGGATTTTTTGTTCTATTTCTGTGAAAAACGCCATTGGAATTAAAAACATTTTTTTAAAGATTTTATTTATTTATTTTAGAGAGGGCATGCACAAGCTAGGGGAGCAGGAGAGGGACAGGGAGTGGGGAAAGAATCCCAAGCTCAGCGTCCCAATGTGGGACTCAATCTCATGACCTGAGCTGAAACCAAGAATTGGACACTTAACTGACTGAGCCACCCAGGCACCCTGCCATTGGAATTTTGATAGGGGTTGCATTGAATCTGTAGGTTGCTTTAGGTAGTATGGACATTTTAACAATATTAATTATTCCAATCCATGAGCATGGAATGTCTTTCCATTTGTGTCGTCTTCAGTTTCTTTTATCACTGTCTTACAGTTTTCAGTGTACAGGTCTTTAATCTCCTTAGTTAAATGTATTCCTAGGCATTTAATCTTTTTGATATGTCCCTAAATTTTCCTATTGAATTGTTGGTCTTTTTCCACTTGATTTATAGGGTTATTATTAATTTTTTAATATATTCTGGATACCAACCCTTTGTTAATTGTATAGGTTGCATGTATCCTGTTTTTCTTTTTAACTTTTAATGGTACCTTTTGATTAAAATCTTAATACAGTAGAATTTATTTATACCTTCTCTATGCCAGAACCATACCAGGACTTGAGGATTAATGGAAATATAAGGCAGACAAAACTCCTTTCTCTTGTGGAACTTATGGTCTAGCGGGAGAAGGCAGACAATAAACAAATGATTTCAGACAGTGATAAGTGATAATTTCAGACAGTGATAAGAGCTACAATGAAAATCATGTTTGATAAAGTGATAGATTATAATTGTGGCAGGGTGCACAGTAACCAAAAAAAATTTATAAATTGTATTAAAATTAAGAACTTATCACAGGTACCATGAAGAGCTTTTCTGAAGAGATGACATTTGAACGCACACAACAAATGATGAGGGGGTCAATAGTGTGACTGTCTGGGGTAGGAGTTTTCCAGGTAGAGGGAACCAGAGATTTAAAGGCCCAGAGACTGGGGCAAAATGGCATGTTTTGAGGAATACCAAGAAGGCTATTATAGCTAGAGCCAAGTGACTACAGAGGAGAGTAGTAGAGAATGAGGTTGGAAAGGTAAGGGGTGGGGGGTCAGCCACTTTTGAGTTCTTATGCCATGGAATTTATTGCAAGTATAATGGAAAGCCATTGAGGATATTTCTGCATGGTGCAAATCTGATTCATGATTTACAAAGATTGTTCAGGCTTCTATGTAGAGAATGAATTCTACACAAGCAAGGAGCGAGACAGTAAGTCTGGAGACTAGGTAAAAATCTGTTGCTATGATCCAGTGGAAAAGCAGTGGTTGGCTTAGAACAGGGTGGTAGTTGTGGAAGTGGGGAGAAGTAAAAGGATTCTAGATGAATTTTGAACATAGACTATAAAGATCTCACAGATGAATTGGATGTGAAGCATGAAAGAAAGGAAGAATAGAAGAATATATCTAAGGTTTTTGGCTTGAGAAAGTGGGGGAGGAGAGTAGTAATTCCACTGAGATGCAGGAGAAGCAGGTTTGCAGAATAAGCAGAATCAAGAATTATGCTCTGGATAAATTTGAGATGCTTATTAAGTGATAGAGGTTATTATAAGGCAGGTAATTGGACATGTGAGTTCAAGGAGGGATATAAATTCAGGAGTCTATAGATTCTTTTTTTATGGACTTGATGGGAACATAAATTTTTATATCTTGGGTGTTAAGTGAAAGTTTTTTTGAATTTTTACATTGAAATTTATAGAGCTAAAATAGAATTCTTAAACTTTAGCACAATGGGAAACAATTTGAACTTAAAGCAATTGATTTAAAAGATGTGATAAAAATGTGAATGTGAAATTCTGGTTAAGTTAAAAATTAAATCTGTAGTGAGGACAGAATCATTCTCCCTCAAGATAAAGCTAAAGTTTTTGTAGGCAGAAAGCACAGAAACATAAAATGAAAGGACCTGGAGACCCTGGGGCACTGTGAATTTGGTCACAGTTTGCCCTATTTCTTCATTGAGTGTGTTTCTCTTTTCTGTCCTCTCTGCAACTGGACATTGCTCATCTTTATTAGTAGCTTGGTCAAATAGGTGAATAACAACTTTAAACACTATTTAAATTGATTATTGGGACAGCAAGCTTTTAAGAGATTAGACTTTGGAACCAAATGCTCCTAAGTTAGACCTCTTACCTCTATTAGTCTTAGGCATGACAGTCTCTGAATGAACCTCAAGTTTTCCTGTCTCTAAAATCATCTCTAGAAATCATACCTACTTTTCATGCAAATTAGAAATTAAAGTATAAATTCTAGTGAATGCAAATATTTTATGCTGCTACTAATTTGTATTTTTTCTGATCACTAATGAAGGTTGACTATCTTCATATGTTTATTGACCATTTGTATTTCATTTATGAAATGAATTTGTCTCGTTTATTGCTTTATTGGCAAATATAAAGAGTTAATAGAACAGTGAAAAATCCATAGTAACCTTGGAGTACCTTTCATTATCAGTTGACTATGTGTTTTCATTTTTATAATGTCTGTATTTTGTGTAATTTGACTCATGCATATACCTATCAGTTTCTCTTGGATTGATGGAAAACTACAATTAAAAGAAAACAAAGCAATTATGCAAATTAAAGTATGGAGTTGGTAAAATGAACATAACCATTGAGACTATTTCAGTCTTAGTTCTATTCCATGTTGTTAACCATGCCATTTTGTAAATCTGTAACATAAGTACTAATTCTTTTTGCTTTCTTTCCTTGAGCTGTGGTAGCAAACAGTGACGAATCTCAACTTCTGACACCAGGAAAGATGAGTCAGCGCCAAGGGAAAGAAGCTTATCCAACGCCAACCAAAGATTTGTACCAGCCATCTTTTAGTCCAGCAAGTCCTCATAGTCAGGGTAAGAAATTGTGCTTTTAATTTTGTTGTGGTTTTAAGGGGAGAATGACATTTTAGGTCTACCATAACTTTTTTCTTTGTAACTATTTGGTTTTATAGTGTTTTTTTATTTGTTTTGGTCATTCATTATTCTCTTGAAATGAGTTTATTTTCCCTTAGAGTCCTTTTAATTTCTCTTATATTCTCTAGTGTATTTGATTACTTATACTTTTCTTCTAATTGAGTGATTCTCAAACTTTGTGGTCTCAAGACTCCTTTACTATGTTAAAAATTGTTGAGGACCTCAAAGAACTCTTACATAGGTTAACCTATTGATATTTATTATAAATTAGAATGAAGACATTTTAAAAATGTTTATAATTCATTTAAAATTATAATAAACCCATTACAGTTAATATGAATAACATTTTTATTAAAAAACAACTATGTTCCTCCTTCCCTTTTCCTCAAAAAAAAAAAAATTGAGAAGAGTGGTATTCTTTTCCCTCATAGTCGCTCAGATTTGGCTCTTTTGACATTTTGGGCTGGATAATTCTTTGTTGTGGGGGGCCATGTGCATTGTGGGATATTTAGCAGCATCTTTGGCCTCTACCCACTGGATGATAATAGCACTTTCTCAAGTTGTATACAACGAGCAATAGCTCTAGACTTTGGCAAATGTCCCAAATTGTCTTTGGTTGAGAACTACTGTCATACAATTTTTGGAAATCTCTGTGATATCTAGCTTAAGAAAAGACACCTGCATGTTCATATCTGCTTCTGCAGTTCATCTGTTAGGATGTGATGATTTGATTGAAGTATATGAATAAAATCTGGCCTCAGACATATATGTAGTCAGAAAACAGAGGATTACATTAATAGCTTTATACATAATTACAGATAGTCTTCTTTGATACTACACCAAAATTTGACAAGTGGTAGTTTCTTAAATATTGGTTGGAAAATGCAATCTGAAACATATCAATAATCTTTTCATACTCTCTTAAGTTAAAGTCCATTGCTCTGTCTTGAACTTTGAATGGCTCTTTACTCATGCATGATTTTTTAACATGCATTAATCATTTGGGAAGTAGTTGCTTACTGAATTATGCAGATCTATTAAGTGTTGACACATTTTAAAATACAATACAAAGATGTGCTTTATGCATACTTCTCTTGTCATACAGAATATTAAAACCATGTGTACTCAGGTTTAAGATTAATAATTTTTACTGTTTCATCAAGAACATCTATAAGTGAAACTGGCCTTTTACTTTAAGTGTATGGCAATGAAGAAATCAGTGACTACTAGTTTGTTGCCTGTGCCTTGATTTGTGCTAAGGTGTTAGCAGTTTTACCCAACATTGCTTTTGTACCATCAGTGCAAATGTCAGCACAATGAAAATGTATTATGGAACTAGTTTTGACCTTGCAGACTCCGGGGATTATGGATCTCACTTCCTAATTCATAATTGATAAATTTTGTGTATTGAATTCTGCTTCTTAGTAAAGTTTATTTAATCAGATGCTTTGAAGTCTTGTGGTACTACAATGGCTATGGTGGAAAGACTTCTGCTTTTAAAACTGAGCACTTAAATTTGGTGTTTGAAAGCTAGTATGTACTTTTTTTATGGCAATACCATACTGTTTTGATTATCATAGCTCTGTGTTATAGTTTGAAACCAAGGAGCATGATGCCTTCAGCTTTGTTCTTTTTTTTCAGGAAATTTTGATTATTCAGGGTCTTTTGTGGTTCCATACAAATTTTAGAATTTTTTTCTATTTCTGTGAAAAATGCCATTGGAATTTTTTAAAAAAGATTTTATTTAAGCAAATGTGCGCGATTGGTGGGGAGGAGTAGAAGGTGAGGGAGAGAGGGGGCGAAGAGAGTCCCAAGCAGGCTGCACTCAGCAAAGTTATCAAATACTTTAAAAAATTTAATTTGGGGTCTTAACTATCACAATATCTCTGTATAATTAGTCAGGTTTTGGTGTTGTGATTTTATAATATTATTTTTTTAAAGATTTTATTTATTAGAGAGAGAGAGCTCACACACAAGCTGGGGGAGAGGCATAGGGAGAGGGAGAAGCAGACTCCCCCTGAGCAGGGAGCCTGATGCAGGGCTTGATCCCAGGACCCTGGGTTCATGACCTGAGCTGAAGGCAGCTGCTTAACTGACTGAGCCACCCAGGTGCCCCAGTAATGTTGTGACTTTATGAATTATTCTTTGAAAGGAGGATTTAGTTACTTTTTAGATGAATATTAATTGGTAAATAGTAAGTTACATGATCATTTTCTACTTTATTTCAGTGGAAAATTTTTTCTAGTCAGGTGTTTGTTGGAAAATTTTTATTTACCATTGTTGGAACTGGAAGAACTTTATATAAAAACAAAAATAATTACCATGTTAACATTTACTGTATAGTTGTTGAATATATTTTGGAAAGTTAACATTTTTGTTGCCAAAATGCTTTTTTTTTATTTTTTATTTATTTATTCATGAGAGACAGAGGGAGAGAGAGAGGGAGAAGCAGGCTCCCAAGGAGCAGGGAGCCCGATGCGGGACTTGATCCCAGGACCCTGGGATCATGACCTGAGACAAAGGCAGATGCTTAACCATCTGAGCCACCCTACACACTGGTATAAATAACCTTCATTAAGATAAAATTCTGGATGGATGTAGTTTATGTGGTTTTTCCACTCTGTGCACCCCAATTTTGACTGTAATAGATTCATCTAATTCACATATCCATGTACTAGAATATTTAGAGAAATTCTTTAACTTGGGACTTAATGAAGAAAAAGGTTAGTTACTAATAATTAAAACTACCCTCATTTATATTTATCATGAGCATTTTCAGACAAACGGAATTTGAGAGAATAGTACAGTGAACACTAATATACCCATTAGGTAGATTTAAGAAATTAATAACTTTTTCTCATTTGTTTCATTTATTTGAGGGTGAGGCTGGAATATTTAGAATAAGTTACAGACCTCATGATATTGTATCTCAAAATACTTAATGCAGTTAAAAACATTTTCTTACATAACCATTAAGGCCTCTAACAGAATTAGTGATAATTACTTAACACAGGCTAATACCTAGTCCATTTTCAAATTTCCCCAATTGTTCCCACATCTCTTTACAGTAGGCTTATTACCGTAGGCTGATCCAAGAAAGGTTCTTAGATTGTATTTTGTTGTTATGTCATTATATTTGCTTCAATCCCAAAGAGTCTCCTTGTTTACTTCTATTTTCTCTTGTTGCTTTTGGCTTTTTTTTATAAAACTGGATCAGTGTTCCTATGGAATATTTGACCTTTTACATTGGATCACCTTCTTGCAGGATTATTTAATTTGTTTTTCTGTTTTCTGTATATTGTGTAAACTGGAAGTTAAATGCAACGTTGATTGCATTCAGGTTGAACATTTATGGCGAGATTATTTTGTACCAGATGTGTACTGTGAAGGGGGAAATGTATCTGCAACACATGAGAATTCACTTAATGTTTGATTGTCCCACTGTTAGTGACTTAAGATTGATCAGTAGGTTCAGGTGGTGACAGCCCTATCCTCTTCATTGAAAGTTGCATCCTTTTTCCCCTTCCGACCTGAAAGTGAAATAGATCCAGCTGGCACCTGCTAACTAGTCTTTTCCCCCATCAACTTTTTTAAGGGTGTAAGCACCCTTTGATGACCATTTAATCAGTTAAAATATTAGGGGTTGAAAAATGGTGATTTTCTAATTCTGTCATTCTTTTTACATTTGTTACTAAAATTTTTCTGTAAAGAAGAAATCTTAATTGTCGTAGAGTTACTTGGTAAACATTAAAATATAGTTCCTATAGGAAAGGGAGGATAAATGGTTGTTTCCGCTTTAGAACCCATATTTAGATTAAAGAGATGATGTAAAGTCTGTTTCCAGTGGTTACACATAATTTTTTTTGCCTTTAAAATTATTTTAATATGATAAAGAACTCATACATTTTAATATACTCTTTGTATTTCAATCATTGGTAAAATGAAGATGATAATAGTACCCAGCACATAAGATTTTTATAAGGCTTAAAATGTTAGTACATATAAAAAGCCTAGAACATAGCTTGGTAAATAATAACCATTCATGACAGCTGATTAATAAATAACATTTATTATTATTTTAAATGATTCTGTTTGGGTTAAAAGCTGATATTTCAGTTGTTGCTGTACTTCAGCATCTTACAGAGGCTCATTTAGAAATTCTTTTTAGCATGGATGGCCCATGTAAACCTCTAATTTTTGCATTTAAAGCAGCTGCAGTGTCAGTTATATCTTGATTTGCACCTAAGTGTTCCTGTATTAGTTACAGGTAAATTAATATTTGTGGAGTGAATTACATACTGAATGTTCTTATTTATTAAAGTCAACTTGTTTTCTTTGTGTAATGCAAGGTATCTCCCTCTGGTTTAACTACTGAAATTCTGTATCATAGTTTCCAGGTGTCAAATTTGTTTAAAATAAGATATATCAATTAACTTTTTAAAAAAAAAAGATTTACTTATTTTAGAGCGAGAAAGAGTGTGTGTCCATGGGTAGGGGGGAAGAGCAGAGAGAGAGGGAGAGAAGTAATCTCAAGCAGACTCCCTGCTGAGTGAGGAGCCCTATACAGGGCTCCATCTCACAACCTGAGATCATGACCGGAGCTGAAACCAAGAGTCAGACGGTCAACAGGCTGAGCCACTCAGGTGCCCCTATATCCATCAACTCTTGATTATGATGAGGATAAACTGCTGGAGGAGATTAACAAATGTCCTGTGAACCTCTTTGAATTGTCTACCATGTCTCAAATACTCTTGCTTAGTATTATCAGCTTCTGAATGGAAAGAGAGTTCCAAAAACTATTGACAGTAATAATGACTAACATTTAATGCTCTTTATTTCTCTTAAGTGCTTTTTACACGCATTAGTTCCTGGAATTCTTGAAAGAACCTTATGGTGTATAAATCATTCTTCCTGTTTCACAAGTGAGGAAATTGAGCAATTGGTAAGGCTAATTTCCTTGCCCCAGTGCACACAAATAATACATGATAGAGTGTGAATTTGAACCTAGATATGATTCCAGAACTTGGTTTTGTTTGTTTGTTTTTTAGTTTCAGTGAATTAGTCATTCAGTTTTTTGATGCTCAAATTTTCTAAACTTTCAACTTTGGCACCTGTGTCTTTTGATAGAACTCCATTATATGTAGAATGCTTTCTGTGGAGATTTTGAGTTTTCTTTTTCATTTTTGTTTTTGTTTTTGAATAATATATAATGGTGCAATTACAGAGTCAGGTGGTGAGTATATGTTTTACTTTATAAGAAATTGGCCAAACTAATTCCAAAGTAGTTGTACCATTTTATATTTCTGTTAGCAGCATATGAGCATTTCAGTTGCTCTGTATTCTCAACCTTTTTTATTTAGCCATTCTAGTGAGCATGTAGTGGTATCACATTGTGGTTTTAATTTGCATTCTCTTATAACTAATGATGTTTATCTTTTCATATACTCATTGGCCACAGGTATATTTGAAGTGTAAGTTCAGAGTTTTTACCCATTTAAACAACTGGTGTGTTTATCTGATTATTGAATTTTAAGAGTTCTTTGTGTATTTCAGTATCGTGCTTTGCTAGCTGTGTTTATTGTATTTGCTTCAAGTTTTGGCATACCTTTTCATTGTACAAATGATTTCTTTCAAAGAGTAGATGCTTTTTAATTTTGATGAAGCCCACTTTATCATTTTTTACCCTATGATTCAAGCTTTTTTCCCCCCATCTCTACTGAAGAAATCTTTGTGTACCCTAAGGTTGCAGAGAACATTTTCTGTGATCTCTTCTAAAAGTGTTACAGCATTAAAACTCTGATCTCTGTTTTCATTCTTACTATTATATCTGAAGCCAGGTCTTTATTATTTCATACCTATGTACCACACCCTTCTAATTCTATTAGGACCTTGCCCTCCAGTATACTAGGCTCATCTTTCTTTTTCTTTTTTTAAATATTTATTTATTTTAGAGAAGGAGTGTGCACGTGTGGGCAAGTGGGGCGAGGGGCAGAGGGAAAGAATCTTCAAGCAGACTCCCTGCTGAACGAGGACCCTGACGCAGGGCTCAATCCCATGACTCATAAGATCATGGCCTGAGCTGAAACCAAGATGTTGAACTGACTGAGCCACCCAGGCTCCCCTCAGGCTCATCTTTCTTAACAAAACAATCTTGTGTTAAGGTGAGGTTATTATGAGAATGGGGCTTTTGTAGATGTATACAGGCAGAGAGTACATAGATCCTCTGAAGTAGGTCTCTGAGGGAAATAATATGAATAAAGAGAAATAGAAAATTACAAATGAAAATACAGCTTTTATTATTCAAGCTTGTAACCAAAAAGTTCACTAGATGCCTACAATTCTGTTGCTCCCATTCTCAAAAAGTTGACAGTTGATTGTTGCTTAAAGCAGTGGCTGCTGAGTCTGGCTGTGTCTGAGAATCACCTGGGAGCTTTGCTTAGATACAGATTTCTACTCCAGCCTTATGAAATCTCTAGGACTTTTTTTTTTCTTCCTCTAGGGCGAGACCGTGTATTTATAAAGCTCTCCAAGTGTCTCTGATGTAGTAACATTTGGACAAATAGTCGAGAGCATAAATTCCAGATTCCATAATCTGGTAGTCAGGACTCTTAGTTTGTCTGATTTTACAGTACCTTTCCAATCTCATTTTGTTTCCCATCATCATGAACCCAGCAAGATGGCTTTCTTCCCTGTTCCCCAGTTTGTCTATGCTTTTATTTACCCTGGTCCTCCATAATGGAATGTCCTCTCCCTTTCCTTTGCTTATCTGAATACTTCTACTTACTAGGATGCCATTAGTAAAAAATGGCCTCAGAGTAAGGATCAGATTGAGTGCTTCTGTAAGATTTTATGTTGCAACTTCAGAAGAATTTAAGGCAATGTCTCTTAGATCCTTTCAGCTGGACAAAGGGCTTCAAAGGGTCTTAAAGGTGTACCTTTTAGAATGTCTCAGCTAGCCAAAAGAGCTTCTAAGGCTCTTAAGTCTGCTCTCGAATAGCACCGTGACATAGCCCAAAGTAGTGAATAGTCTATCTCAAAGAAATTTGTGGTTGTGGCATCTGTTTCATTGAGGTTATTCTAATAAAATTCATAAGAAACTCAAAAAGTTTTTACAAGAATGGTGCTAAAGGAAGCACCACCAGCTTAGATGGAAAAGGATAGACATAGTTCAACGAAGTAGAGCCTTTGAGGGGGAGGGGGGACTCCTAATCTTGTGTGGGCATGAAGAAAGTTGAGAAAGCTCCACCGTTGTAAACATGGACCATTTCTTAAGAAAGAGGAAGACTGACTCAGAGAATGGAGCCAGGAGCCCAGAGGGCAGAGTCAAGATCCACAAAGGACTATTTTCAAAGAACATGACTGTTCTAATCAAACTGCTGATGACGTGCCCAGCAGATTTCACAGTTGCTATGGCACTGTTGTGCCTTCTGTGTAACTCATTATCCTCTGCATCTTTTGAACTCAAGTGTCCATTGCAGTCCTGTCCCTGGCTTACTGCAGTGTGACAAATAAGTTATTTTTTGAGGTGATAGGATTTTGGTTTAAGAGGAGCTGTATCTGAGGAGTTATATGTGAGGAACTAAACCGAAAGAGTACCATTTGCACTTGAACCTGATTTAAATAACTAGATCCTGGCCTTAGAGCCAGTGCTATAATAGGATGACATTTTGGTTGGGGGGAGATGATGAGTATATTTTACATGTGGAAGGAATATGAATTAGGTGGACTCTGGTGTATTTCATTTTCAAAGATGACAGCAGTAATGTCTTCACCTTACGTGACTTTTTTTTTTTTTTTTTTTACTCTGTCCTGCAACTTGCCCATCAAGAAATGGACTTTATTCTTTTTTTTTTCAGATCTAATTTATTTTTTTTTGACAGATAGCACAAGTAGGCAGAGAGGCAGACACACGGTAGCTAGAGAAAGACATGGGGCAAGAAGGAGATGTAAGAAAGGAGATATTTGAGCATGTCCAGACATTTAAAGGATAAAGGCAGTAGAGAGAAATGCAAAGCATGTGAGAAAGATGGGGGAGTTAATAGGGTAGGTCTCAGAGGAGGCAGCAGGGATGGGATCTAGTGTGCAGGTGAAGGGATTGAGAGGGCTAGGAATACAGCTGGAAAGTAGAGGAACCATGTTAGTGGGGATGCCAAGTAGCGTTCAGTCCTCAGTTGAGGTTGGTATTAATCTGCCTCAGTGTGAAATTTTCATCTGTAAGGTTAGGTTTTACTAGGTGTGTGCAATAAAAGTAATCATGGCAGAGTAGGTGTAGGATGCTGGCGGGGGAGTGGAGGTTTAATGGGTGAGTTTGGTGAATGCTTTGGTGGGAGGGAGTGGATCTGTAGGAGGAAATGTCTGAATTAGGGGACAGCTTGAAGGCATTGTAAGCAGTTGTGGGGGCTAAGGCAAGGGTTCTCCAACAGATGAATACTGAAATGATAAAATAATTGAGGATTAATGTAAAAGGAAGAAAGGTGTAGAGAGTAAATGTCATTGTCATTAAACTTCTCATGACAGCTTGTCCTTTTTTTTTTCCTTTTTCTTTTTTAATATTCGTCTATTCCTAGCACGCATAGTACCTGGAACACATTAGGTACTTTTAAGTTGAGTAAATGAATGAATGTCTTTACTGAGCACCTTTTATGTGCTAGTCCCTGCCCTTGTGAAGCTTTGGTCTCATTTTTTAATGAATAGATGCAAGTTTGGAGGTGATACTCATGTCCTAAAACCTGTACATGAATACGACATGAACCTCACATACAATATTGTTCCTGTATTTGCTAAAGAGAGAGGCCCACAAGAGAGTGGGAAAAATGGCATATATATTGATCCTATATCCTGGACTAATGCTACTAGCTACCATTTATCAAGTTTAGCTAATACACTAAAAGTGGTATTGCAAAACTATATTGAACTGTTGAAATAATCCCGTAAGACACAGGCACAGTTACTATATCAGTTTTATAAGTGAGAAAACTAAGGATTTAGGGATGTTAAGAAATTTGTTCAAATTCACAAAACTTGTAAATGTCTGAGGCAGTTTTCAATCTCAGGACTGTCAAAGCCCGAAGTCTTACTGCACTCTACTGGAGTGAATTACAGTGCCAGCTATTTTCTTTTTGTTTTATACATGCTATTGTGTTAGAAGTTTGTTTTGCCAGTGCTTTAGGATGGCAAAGATTCTGATTTGTTCCTGTTTTCTAGCTGAGTCTCCTTCATGCATATTGATTCATACCAATTTAATGTAGGTCATTATCCCTTAAAAAACAGTTGTTAGATTTTTTTGTTTTTGATTTTTTGCAGTGTGGTTTCCTTCCATTGTTTTAGGGTTTTCTTTTCTTTTTTTGAAGGAAGTAGGGAGACTGATTCTCCTCACTAGAGCCCACACACATCAAGGTAGTCTTTTGTCATATCTTTAGGTTATGGTAATGAATCAGATTATTCCAGAAATTATGTGTCAGATTTTTTGCCTTATTCAAAGTTAAGTATACCAGTTTACTTAAAAATACTTTTTAGTATGATTACACTCTCTTAAATAGGATGGTATTTGTTTTATGCTCCTTTGACCTTTATTTTGGCTTTTTTTCAAGAAAGAAAGACATGTATATTAATTAGGCTTGTTGTCTGCCTTTCCTTCCCTCTTTTTTTAAAAATTTTTTATTGTTATGTTAATCACCATACATTACATCATTAGTTTTTGATGTAGTGTTCCATGACTCATTGTTTGTGCATAACACCCAGTGCTCCACGCAGAATGTGCCCTCTTTAATACCCATCACCAGGCTAACCCATCCTCCTACCCCCCTCCCCTCTAGAACCCTCAGTTTGTTTTTCAGAGTCCATCGTCTCTCATGGTTCGTCTCCCCCTCTGACTTACTCCCCTTCATTCTTTCCTTCCTGCTATCTTCTTTTTCTTTTTTCTTTTTCTTTTCTTTCTATGTTGCATTATTTGTTTCAGAAGTACAGATCTGTGATTCAACAGTCTTGCACAGTTCACAGCGCTCACCATGGCACATACCCTCCCCAATGTCTATCACCCAGCTGCCCCATCCCTCTCATCTCCCACTACTCCAGCAACCCTCACTTTGTTTCCTGAGATTAAGAATTCCTCATATCAGTGAGGTCATATGATACATGTCTTTCTCTGATTGACTTATTTCACTCAGCATAACACTCTCCAGTTCTATCCACGTCATTGCAAATGGCAAGATCTCATTCCTTTTGATGGCTGCATAATATTCCATTGTGTATATATACATCTTCTTTGTCCATTCATCTGTCGATGGACATCTTGGCTCTTTCCACAGTTTGGCTATTGTGGACATTGCTGCTATAAACATTGGGGTGCACGTACCCCTTCGGATCCCTACATTTGTATCTTTGTGGTAAATACCCAGTAGTGCAATTACTGGATCGTATGGTAGCTCTGTTTTCAACTGTTTGAGGAACCTCCATACTGTTCTCCAGAGTGGGTTGCACCAGCTTGCATTCCCACCAACACTGTAAGAGGGTTCCCCTTTCTCCGCATCCCCACCAACATCTGTCATTTCCTGACTTGTTAATTTTAGCCATTCTGACTGGTGTGATGTGGTATCTCATTGAGGTTTTGATTTGGATTTCCCTGATGCTGAGCGATGTGGAGCACTTTTTCATGTGTCTGTTGGCCATTTGGATGTCTTCTTTGGAAAAATGTCTGTTCATGTCTTCTGCCCATTTTTTGATTGGATTATTCTTTGGGTGTTGAGTTTGATAAGTTCTTTATAGATTTGGGATACTAGCCCTTTATCTGATATGTCATTTGCAAATATTTTCTCCCATTCTGTCGGTTGTCTTTTGGTTTTGTGGACTGTTTCTTTTGCTGTGCAAAAGCTTTTTATCTTGATGAAATCCCAATAGTTCATTTTTGCCCTTGCTTCCCTTGCCTTTGGCGATGTTTCTAGGAAGAAGTTGCTGCGGCTGAGGTCGAAGAGGTTGCTACCTGTGTTCTCCTTTAGGATTTTGATGGACTCCTGTCTCACGTTTAGGTCTTTCAACCATTTGGAGTCTATTTTTGTGTGTGGTGTAAGGAAATGGTCCAGTTTCATTCTTCTGCATGTGGCTGTCCAATTTTCCCAACACCATTTGTTGAAGAGACTTTCTTTTTGCCATTGGACATTCTTTCCTACTTTGTCAAAAATTAGTTGACCATAGAGTTGAGGGTCCATTTCTGGGCTCTCTATTCTGTTCCATTGATCGATGTGTCTGTTTCTGTGCCAGTACCATACTGTCTTGATGATGACAGCTTTGTAATAGAGCTCGAAGTCCGGAATTGTGATGCCGCCAGCTTTGCTTTTCTTTTTCAGTATTCCTCTGGCTATTCAGGGTCTCTTCTGGTTCCATACAAATTTTAGGATTCTTTGTTCCATTTCTTTGAAAAAAATGGATGGATTTTGATGGGGATTGCATTGAATGTGTAGATTGCTCTAGGTAGCATTGACATCTTCACAATGTTTGTTCTTCCAATCCACGAGCATGGAACGTTTTTCCATTTCTTTGTGTCTTCTTCAGTTTCTTTCATGAGTATTTTATAGTTTTCTGAGTACAGATCCTTTGCCTCTTTGGTTAAATTTATTCCTAGGAATCTTATGGTTTTGGGTGCAATTGTAAATGGGATCGACTCCTTGATTTGTCTCTCTTCTGTCTTGTTGTTGGTGTATAGGAATGCCACTGATTTCTGTGCATTGATTTTATATCCTGCTACTTTACTGAATTCCTGTATGAGTGCTAGCAGTTTTGGGGTGGAGTCTTTTGGGTTTTCCACATACAGTATCATATCCTCTGCAAAGAGTGAGAGTTCGACTTCCTCTTTGCCGATTTGGATGCCTTTGATTTCTTTTTGTTGTCTGATTGCTGTGGCTAGGACTTCTAATACGATGTTGAATAGCAGTGGTGAGAGTGGACATCCCTGCCGCGTTCCTGACCTTAGGGGAAAAGCTCTCAGCTTTTCCCCATTGAGAGTGATATTCGCTGTAGGTTTTTCATAGATGGCTTTTATGATATTGAGGTATGTACCCTCTATCCCTATACTCTGAAGAGTTTTGATCAAGAAAGGATGCTGTACTTTGTCAAATGCTTTTTCTGCATCTATTGAGAGGATCATATGATTCTTGTTCTTTCTTTTGTTAATGTATTGTATCACGTTGTTTGATTTGCGGATGTTGAACCAACCTTGCAGCCCAGGGATAAATCCCACTTGGTCATGGTGAATAATCCTTTTAATGTACTGTCGGATCCTATTGGCTAGTATTTTGGTGAGAATTTTTGCATCCATGTTCATCAAGGATATTGGTCTGTAATTCTCCTTTTTGATGGAGTCTTTGTCTGGTTTGGGGATCAAGGTAATGGTGGCCTCATAAAATGAGTTTGGAAGTTTTCCTTCCGTTTCTATTTTTTGGAACAGTTTCAGGAGAATAGGTACTAATTCTTCTTGAAATGTCTGATAGAATTCCCCTGGGAAGCCATCTGGCCCTGGGCTTTTGTTTGTTGGGAGATTTTTGATGACTCCTTCAATTTCCTTAGTGGCTATAGGTCTGTTCAGGTTTTCTATTTCTTCCTGGTTCAATTTTGGTCGTTGATACATCTCTAGGAATACACCCATTTCTTCCAGGTTATCTAATTTGCTGGCATAGAGTTGCTCATAATATGTTCTTATAATTGTTTGTATTTCTTTGGTGTTGGTTGTGATCTCTCCTCTTTCATTCATGATTTTGTTGATTTGGGTCATTTCTCTTTTCTTTTTGATAAGTCTGGCCAGGGGTTTATCAATCTTGTTAATTCTTTCAAAGAACCAGCTCCTAGTTTCGTGGATCTGTTCTACTGTTCTTTTGGTTTCTAGTTCATTGATTTCTGCTCTGATCTTTATTATTTCTCTTCTCCTGCTGGGTTTAGGCTTTATTTGCTGTTCTTTCTCCAGCTCCTTTAGGTGTAGGGTTAGGTTGTGTATTTGAGACCTTTCTTGTTTCTTGAGAAAGGCTTGTATTGCTATATACTTTCCTCTCAGGACTGCCTTTGGTGCAACCCAAAGATTTTGAACAGTTGTGTTTTCATTTTCATTAGTTTCCATGAATTTTTTTAATTCTTCAATTTTCTGATTGACCCATTCATTCTTTAGTAGGATGCTCTTTAGCCTCCATGTATTTGAGTTATTTCCAACTTTCCTCTTGTGATTGAGTTCTAGTTTCAAAGCATTGTGGTCTGAAAATATGCAGGGAATAATCCCAATCTTTTGGTACTGGTTGAGACCTGATTTGTGACCTAGGTTGTGATCTATTCTGGAGAACGTTCCATGGGCACTAGAGAAGAATGTGTATTCCGTTGCTTTGGGATGGAATGTCCTGAATATGTCTGTGAAGTCCATTTGGTCCAGTGTGTCATTTAAAGTCTTTATTTCCTTGTTGATCTTTTGCTTAGATGATCTGTCCATTTCAGTCAGGGGGGTGTTAAAGTCCTCCGCTATTATTGTATTGTTGTCAATGTGTTTCTTTGCTTTTGTTATTAATTGCCTTATAAAATTGGCTGCTCCCACATTAGGGGCATAGATATTTACAATTGTTAGATCTTCTTGTTGGATAGACCCTTTACGTAGGATATAGTGTCCTCCTTCATCTCTTATTACAGTCTTTGTTTTAAAATCTAACTTGTCTGATATAAGGATTGCCACCCCAGCTTTCTTTTGGTGTCCATTAGCATGGTAAATTGTTTTCCACCCCCTCACTTTCAATCTGTGGGTGTCTTTGGGTCTAAAATGAGTCTCTTGCAGACAGCATATTGATGGGTCTTGTTTTTGAATCCAATCTGATAGCCTGTGTCTTTTGATTGGGGCATTTAGCCCATTTACATTCAGGGTAACTATTGAAAGGTATGAATTTAGTGCCATTGTATTGCCTGTAGGTGACTGTTACTGCGTATTGTCTGTGTTCCTTTCTGATTTATGCTGCTTTTAGGCTCCCCTTTCAATATTTCTTGTAGGGCTGGCTTCGTGTTTGCAAATTCCTTTAGGTTTTGTTTGTCCTGGAAGCTTTTTATCTCTCCTATTTTCAATGACAGCGTAGCTGGATATAGTATTCTTGGCTGCATAGTTTTCTCGTTTAGTGCTCTGAAGATCTCATGCCAGTCCTTTCTGGCCTACCAGGTCTCTGTGGATAGGTCTGTTGCCAATCTAATGTTTCTACCATTGTAGGTTACATATCTCTTCTCCCGAGCTGCTTTCAGGATTTTCTCTTTGTCTCTGAGACTCGTAAGTTTTACTAATAGATGTCGGGGTGTTGACCTATTTTTATTGATTTTGAGAGGGGTTCTCTGTGCTTCCTGGATTTTGATGCCTGTTTCCTTCCTCACATTAGGGAAGTTCTCTGCTATTATTTGCTCCAATATACCTTCTGCCCCTCTCTCTCTTTCTTCTTCTTCTTCTGGGATCCCAATTATTCTAATGTTGTTTTGTCTTATCATATCACTTATCTCTCGAATTCTGCCCTCCTGATCCTGTAGTTGTTTCTTTCTCAGCCTCTTTATTTTCCATCATTTGGTCTTCTATCTTGCTGATTCTGTCCTCTGCCTCATTTATCCTAGCAGTTAGTGCCCCCATTTTTGATTGCACCTCATTAATAGTCTTTTTGATTTCGACTTGGTTAGATTTTAGTTCTTTTATTTCTCCAGAAAGGGTTTCTTTAATAACTTCCACACTTTTTTCAAGCCCAGCTAGTATCTTTAAAGTCAGGATTCTGAACTCTAGATCCGACATCGTACTAATGTCCGTATTGGGTAGGTCCCTGGCTGACGGTACTACCTCTTGTTCTGTTTGCTGAGGTGATTTTTTTCGTCTTGTCATTTTGCCCAGAGGAGAATAGATGAATGAGAGGAGAAAATGCTAACAGGTTAACAACGTCCCCAGCAAATATACTCTATACAAATCAGAAAAGACCTGAAACCAGGGGAAAAGAGAGGGAAAGAAAGAAAAAAGAAAGAGAAAAAAACCAAAAAACAAAAAGAAAAAGATAAAAGCAAAAACAGAACAATACAAAAAAATCAGAATATGATCAAATATGATCAGGCTAGTGCATAGATCAGTGCCACACACTAGATTTTGGGCGTATTTTGGTCTGTTAGAAAAAAGTGCCTCCTAAAATTTTAAAGGAAGAAAGACAGATATGTACAAAATAAGGGTTGATATAATGAAGGGATGGAAGATGCCTGTAAAGATAAAAATTATAAAAGAGTTTATAAAAGGAATTGAAAAGTAAGTTGTTTGAAAAAAGAAAGAAGATTTAAAAAAAAAAAAGGGAGAGAATGTGATCAGGCAGGAGACTAGAACAAAGCCATACACTAGTGATTTAGGGTATATTTTGATCTGTTAGAAGAAACTGTATCTTAAAATTTTAAAGAGAGAACAACTTATTTATATATGCCAAAAATAAGTGTAACTACTATGAAGGGATAAAATATGACTCTAAAAATGAAAAATAAAAAAATGTTTTTTTAAAAAAGTGATTGATGTTTGTTGAAAAAAGGAAAAAGAAAAATTAAAAACAGTTAAAAAATTAACTTTGAAAAACTAACGAATCATAGTAAAAAAAGCCATGAATTCTATGTGCTGTATTCCTCTAGCGCTGGAGTTCTCCCATTCTCCTTGATCGGTAAACTTGGTCTTGGCTTGCTGGCTGTTCGTGCTGATCTTTTGGGGGGGAGGGGCCTGTTGCCATGGTTCCCAAATGTCTTTGCCGGAGGCGGAATTTCCCCGCCCTTGTCGGTCCGGGCTAAGCAAGCTGCTCAGGTTTGCTCTCAGGAGCTTTTGTTCCCTGCAAGCTCTCGATACAGCTTTGGAGGACCAGGGTGAAAATGGTGGCGTCCCAATCTCCACCCCTAGGAGCTGAGAACTCGGGGCCCCGCTCCTCAGTGCGGTCCCAGAGAAAAGCAGTCACTCCCGTCTCCCCGTCTCTCCGGCCGCACTCCATGCTCACCCAGCCTGTGACCGAGCGTTTGTATCTCTGGCATCCGACCCTGTGTGGAGCCTCCAAACCCAACAGATCCCTGCGGTGCGCTCCCGCGCCGCTCCTCCTGGGGGAGGAAGGGGAGTCTCCCCGGCTCTGCTGCTTGTTGGGTCCCTGCTGGAGGAGCAGTGGCCCGACTGGGCCGCGGATCACGGTTTATGGCCACCCCGAGCTGAGAGCCCACGCCTCGGCTCCGTCTCTGCAGCCAGCTTCCCCATTCCGATACCTAGGAGTTCTGCTGCACTCAGGCACCCCCAGTTTTTCTGTGACCCCGAGGGTCCTGAGACCACTTTCTGTCCCGCGAGGGTTCCACCCCACGCTTAGCCACTGGAGCGACGTCCCTCAGCGGAGCCGACTTCTAAAAGTTCCGATTTTGTGCTCCGCGGCTCTAGCACTTGCCAGAAGCGGCCGACGGAGGCCCCCTCCCCCACCGTCTATCCTCCCGAATATCGCCTCGGATTCACTTCACCCGTCCTACCTTCCAGTAAGTGGTCGCTTTTCTGTTCAGAGAGTTGTTGCTACTCTCTTCTTTGGTCTCCTGTTGAGTTCATAGGTGTTCAGAATGGTTTGATCCCTATTCAGCTGAATTGCTGAGACCAGACGAAAACTAGGTCTCCTACTCCTCCGCCATCTTGCTTCGCCCCCCTCCTCCCCTCTACATTTGAAAGTGCAGTGCCAAGGGATCCTAGAGAATAAATTAAAGCTCATTTCATGTATAGATACTTTGTTCTAACTACATGACATTTGAGATTGTTATCAAAGCTTGATGAGTTACTATATCTTGTAATTCTTCAGTCATAAAAAGCTATTTTGCATGCTTTTAGCTTTACAAAACCATCTTTCAGTTGTAGTGCTTTATAAGAGAATATAAAATACTGCTTTGCCAAAACTTAAAGGAGTCTGTTGCAAACTAATTTTTAAAATGTTTAAAATTTAAAAACTTTTAAAACTGAAAGTTACCTAATCAGTTACCTGCTTAACCAGTTTTATCAAAATTAATTTAGACCATGCTTGCTTTATCTAGACTTGAATTAAAATGTATATACTTAGTATTGTGTTTCTCTTATCCTTCAGCAAATTCTCTTAACCCTGCCAAGTCCCTTCACTTTGAATTCCCTGGTAGCATTAAACATGACATGATGGATCTGTATCTACAACTTAATAGAAAACTTTAAAGTAAAGGGGGATTTTCTTTGCAGAGTTTGCTAGTGTGAAGATGTTGTACCAGATTCCCCAGGGTGACAGTTTTAGACCTCGCTGGTATAATCTCAGGTGGCACCTTCATTAAAATGGTTTATAGACAAAAGGAGACCAAGAAGTCAGTTTCCTCCATGAATCGAAGCAATTCTTCCTTCCTTGGTAAGATATTTCTAGGATCAATTCTTGAGCATTTATGAGACTACACACATAACAAATATGTCTTGAATATATGTGTTCTATTTCATGAAAATTGTTTTACCTGAAAGAGTACTTGAATTTATCCGCACTACCTCTAATTTTTTTTTCTAATTGCTGTGCTTTGGTTTGTAGCCATAGTTCTTTTTCATTACAGATAGTATACGTTAAAGGTTATGTTAATTTTCTTCTGAGTTATTGAATCCTCACTGTTAGAGTTTTGAAGTTATTTCTTAAGACACAGTTGTTTCTGTTTGAAATTCCTTGTGTTCGGATAGTTGCTTCTTAGGTATGAAAGTATCTATTAAATAATGAAAAAATTATAATATTTGGCAAATTAAAAAAAGAATGAAATATTTTTCTAAATCTCTCTTGTGAAATGTTGCAATATCTGTGTTTTTCAAATGTTCCTGTGCTCCTGTAGGGGAAACTGAAATACTTTGAAAACATTTATTGAAAAGTGAGAATGAATAATTTAGCGCTGTTTTAAACATCTTTACAAAGATGAGAGGGTTCTGTCTCATCCTTGCCAGGCCTTATTAATTGCTTTTTATCAAAGCAGTTAAGAGGAACATAAAGAATACTAAAAGACACTTTTCCCTCTATAAATATTCTGTGTGTGTGTATCTAAAATATATATGTGTGTGTACATATATATATTTACTTAAGATGTGTGTGTGTGCTTACTTAAGATAACATTAAAGGATTATCAAGTACTACTTGCACTAGTCTCTCAGCTCTTTTCTGTTGGGATTTCCTCCCATTTGTTTCCAAAGTCTGAGAGGTTGAGACTACCTTCTTAGCAAGAGTGGTAAAATAGTTTCACCTATAGAGTTAACTGCTACGATTTTCCTTTCCTTGAGGCATGGAAATGCAAGTTTTCTGTATTGTTAGTAAATGTATAGCAAGATAGTAACAACTTAATTTACCAATATTTGCATAATTTCTGAGAGAAGATAAGTAGTTTCCTAGAAATTTTTCTGTTTTCATTTTGGTTGTAATTTTGAACATACGTAGGTTTTATTTAAGAATGAACACAGTGAAGTTTAGCAAATTCCTATTTTCCAGGTAAAGGCAGAGTTTGTGAAAGATGAACAAATTCCCCCTGGGGACTATAGGATTTTCCAAGGGTCTCTTCCATCAAGCTGGCCTTTATTCTGTTTGGTGTACAGAATTCTGTACTAGAAAGCAAGAACAAACCAAATATTCTCATTCCCAATTTGTAATTGGGAAATTTAGGGACAGGAAGTAGGGAAACATAAGGAAACATGTAAGTGAACTTTACATGTTACAGTTCCAGTAATAGAGCAAACTAGACATTCAGAAAAAACCTTCCTAGTAAGAACATCAAAATGATGGATATGGTGGGGTTTTTTTGTTTTATATTTTTGTTTCTGTTTTTTATACCACTTTATTTCAACTTGAGCACTTAAATGTAAAACTACACACTGGTGAACTGTTTTCCTTACTAATTCTGAATTGCTGTAAGTGTACAACTTCTGCTAGCAGTTCAACGCTTAGATTCAATCATCTCTGACACATAGTAGATTTCATATAATGAAAATACCTAAAATAGTTAGTGCAGTATTGCAGTGTGTTATACTGCAATACTTATTTATGTTATAAATTGATACATTGTTTATTATGATTCTAGCCATGTAGGAACAACTAGACCCCCTTCCTTTCAAAGGGATAAAAAAGGAAAAATTAGCTGTTTTAGTAACTGTACATTTTGTATACTTTTAAGCAACTCTAAAATATTACAGGAAAGTAATAAACATATATGGAGACTGCAGTGCAGTACCTTATTTATAGTACCACTGAAGATCAAATTTAAAATAACCAAGTTTGAATGTACATAATTGTTAGTGCCTTGACTATATTATGTCCAAAGAGAAAAAAGCCTGCTCCCTGCCACAAACAACAAAACATATGTAATGGCCAGCTGTGATTAAATAGAAATCACAGACACCTGATTTGTTTCATTTCTGTTGAAGAGCTCACGTGTTTGAAGGGAACACTATCCATTAAGGTGCACTTACCAGTTTTCATATATCTAAAATAAGATGAGAATACATTTGACTTTTTCTTACCCCACAAAAAATACTAAGACTAGCTATAATTTTGATGCCATTAATGTTTGTATTTTTCCCCCTGAAGATGTGGGACTATTTTCTTGTGGTTAATTTGTTAAAATGTGGAATGTTCATCTTAAGTATGCATACTAAGAGAAATTACCAGTAACCTGAATACTGTAGCTAAGCATAAATATCTTTAGAATCTCCTTCTAAAAAAAGAATGTTTTTGAAAAGCTTAAATTAATAAGTTCCAGATCTTTTTCATAGAACTGGCTGGTTAACTGTGGGTTTACATCATCGTTTGTCTCTATCCCTGATGGTGAGAAATGATTCCCCCTAACCATCCAAGGAAACAAGCATACACACGCAGCTCTCATTCCCCACTTCTACTTCTGAAACATTAGTCAGAGGGTCACATACATGTTATTAAAAATTAAGCTCAAAACACTTAAAATAATTCAGTATTAGAAATTGACTCTGTCACAAGTCTCTTCTTTTTAGAAGTCATACTGGGCCAGTTAAATGTTCCAGTTACACTCTCATTAATATTTATGAAGCAGAAGAATATTCCAGCAAGTTCAAACTGGAGGTTTAGGTATCACAACACTGACTCCTAGTTGGCTCTTTGGGTTCAGTAGATTTACTCCTCTACCTCTGGCAGAATTTGCTCCTGGATTCAGTTGTTCCTTCTTTGGCAACGTTTTAGCTGTTGCCATGAATATTTCATTTACATTCATCGATGTTTTAGCTGATGTCTCCTTGAGTAATACGCTGTTGTCATCTACATAGGACTGTGCTTCCTGGAAATTGATAGCTCTTTTATTTGCAAGATCAGCCTTGTTTCCCAGTAAAGCTATTTACAGCATTAGGATTGGCTTGCTTCTTAAGTTCTTTAATCCATTTTTTGGCTTTGGCAAAGGACTCGTCATTTGTGATATCATCCACAACTATGGCTGCTTTGGTCCTCTCTAGTACATTGGTGCTAGACTGTGGTATTGTTCTTGACCAGCTGCATCCCGTATTTCAAACTTTACTGTTGTGTCATCAAGATAACACAGTTTGGGGGGGGCGCCTGGGTGGCTCAGTCGGTTAAGCATCTGCCTTCGGCTCAGGTCCTGATGATCCCAAGGTCCTGAGATCGAGTCCCGCATCGGGCTCCCTGCTCAGTGGGGACTCTGCTTCTCCCTCTGACCCTCTCCCATCTCGTGTTCTCTCTCTCTCTCTCTGAAATAAATAAGTAAATTTATTTTTATTTTTAAAGTGAGGTTGAGGGGTGTCTGAGTGCCTCAGTTATTTGGGCATCTGACTCTTGATTTCGGCTTAGGTTATGATCTCGGGGTCATAACATCAAGGCCCATGTCACTCTGCACTCAGTTGGTAGTCTGCTTGAGATCCTTTCCCTCTCTCCCCCCCCCGCTCATTCTCACCCTCTTTCTCAAATAAATATTTTTTTAAAAAACTCTTAATAAAGTATGGTTGAACTGTCAACAAAATAAGGGAATTGGTAGGTGGGGCAGAATTACGGAGAGTGGGAATCCAGAGAGGTGATGAGTTCTGAAGGCAGCATTTGTCCTGACTAGCACTTGTTACTTTCTGAAGTTCTACAGCTTGAGTTTAATGAGAAAAAGGGAGAAAAGTCCTGTGGCCCATTCATGATGGAAATTTGGATTGGAGATCTCTCCATGTGAAATTAGGAGTCCTTCTTAGTTAAAAAAGAAAACAAACACACCTGAAAAACATAGCTGTAGAGGAAGATGCTGGTGTTAATGCCTATCTTGGTTGTGACTCCAGGTAGAATGGGGAGAGAGGGACTCTTCTTTGAGAAGCAAAAACATATACTCCTGTGTAGGCTTGGGGACAGAACTCATCCTATCTCTGTGGCAAAAACAAAAACACCTCTCAGTTTAGTTTAAAATGATCTTTTCCCAAGTGTCTGGAAGAATTGACACAGATACTTGTTAGAGGAGAGGTTTAAACATATGCCTCCAAAAATTGATTTTTAGTTATGAGCTCATACATAAACAAAACAACAAGTTAGCATTATGATGTGGAAAAATCAGTAAAGACATGAAGTAACAAGCCATCATCAGAGAGAATCTGCATAAACTACCTACCATCCAGACCAACATCTGTACCAATTAGAATTATAAATGCCAGAATGTGATTTAATGGGTTAAAGGCAATATTGAAAGATAATGCTGGGAACCTTTCAGAAGGATGAAAGAGAACCTGGGTGGCTCATTCACTTAAGTGTCTGACTCTGGATTTTGGCTCAGGTCATGATCTCAGGGTCATGAGATCGAGCCCCACATTGGGCTCCATGCTCAGCACAGAGTCTGCTTGGGAGTCTCTTGCTTCTTCTTCCTCTGCCCCTCCCCTTGTGTGTGCATGCTCTCTCTCTCTCTTAATAAATAAATAAAATCTTTAAAATAAAAAGGATGAAAGACAACAACTCTCTGATTAAGGAGGCCTCACAGTTCCCAAGCAGGAATTCTAAACAGTAATAGTTTTATTTTTTTTAAGATTCTATTTATTTATTTGAGAGAGAGGGAGAGCGCAGAGGGAGAGTGAGAGGGAGAAGCAAACCCCACTGAGCAGAGAGCCTGATGCAGGACTTGATCCCAGGACCCTGAGATCATGACCTGAGCCGAAAGCAGATGCTTAACCAACTGAGCCACCCAGGAGCCCTAAACAGTAATAGTTTTAATGCTGATACTTGACAAGAAGGAGGGCTGAAAAGTAATGAATTAAGTAAGCATTTATTTTTTTTTAAAGATTTTATTTATTCATTTGAGAGAGAGAGAATGAGAGAGAGCCCATGAGAGGGGTTAGGGTCAGAGGGAGAAGCAGACCCCCTGCCGAGCAGGAAGCCTGATGCAGGACTCGATCCACGGACTCCAGGATCATGACTTGAGCCGAAGGCAGTCGCTCAACCAAATGAGCCACCCAGGCGCCCTTAAGTAAGCATTTAACTTAGTGTTAGAAAAGTAATAGAATAAACCCAAAGTAAATAGAAGGAAGGAAATAATAAAGATAAGAGAATAGATATAGGTGAGAGCAAGAAAGACAAAGTTGGTTGTTTGAAAAGGCCAATAAAAATTATCAAAACTTGAGCAAGACTAAGGGAAATAAACATTAGGAATAAAAAGACAACTAAAAATATAGGCAGATGTTTGAAAGATAATATAAACTCTAGCCAATAAATTTGAAAAATTAGATGAACAAATTTTTAGAATGATCGTACTTCCCAAAATTTATTCAGTAATAGGAAATTCTAGTGATTTTTGTACTCTAATTAGTAGTATAGATTATCTTTACAGAGACATCATAGGCCAAGATAGATTTACAAACAAGTTCTGCTGAACATTTAGGGAAAAATATAACTCCAGTCTCACCCTAGAACTGTATTTCATTAATTCTGAAAAAGTACCCCTGCTCCTACTTTAACATCTCTGAAATTGGGTTAGATCTTTCTTTTTTTTTTCCTGTGGGGGAGGGGAAAGTGATGGGGGGCAGGAGCAGAGGCAGAGGGAGAGAGAGACTCTTAAACAGACTCCATGCTGGGGCAGGGGGGCTCGGTTTCTTGGTTTTGGCTCAGGTCATGATCTCGTGGTTGTGGGATTGAGTCCCGAGTTGGGCTTTGTGCCCAGCTGAGTCAGCTTCAGATTCTCTCTCCCTCTTCCTCTCTCTCTCTCTCTCTCTCTCTCTCTCACACACACACACACACTCTCTCTCTCTCTCTCTCTCTCACACACACTCTCTCTCTCTCTCTCTCACACACACACACACTCTCTCTCTCTCTCTCTCAAATAAAAATCTTTTTAAAATCTATGATGTCATTTAACACACAGATTAAAGAAGAAAAACTATGTTATCCCATTAATAAAATGTATTTGAAAATGTTAACATCCGTTCATGATACAAAATTTTTTAGCAAATTAGAAATAGAAGGGAACTCTTTCTTAACCTTGTAAAGTTAAAATTAGGAACAAAGGTGTGTACCATCTACACTTCATTTCAGCATCGTACTTGAAATTTAGTGAATAAGGGTAAAAAGAAATAAAAAGTAAAGGAGCAAAAAATTTTATTTGTAGTTAGTATAGTTGTTTATACAGAAGCTCTCCCAAATTCACAGATAAATTATTAAAGTTATTAAGAAATTACTGGATACGTGTTAACTATGGTTGTATGTACCAGTAACAAGTGATTAGAAAAATGCAGTTCAAAAAATACCACTTAAAGTAACAGAAAGTAAGGTACATAGCAATAAGTCTAATAAATCTAACATAGTATCTTTATGTAGAAAAGTATAACACTAAGATGGTGTATTCTCAATAAATGGAGAGACATACCATGTTTCCAGTAGGAAAAATCAATATTATTAGTGTGTCAGTTCTCAAATTGATTTTATCTGTTGAAGGTATTTTGAATCCATATCTCAACAGGGTTTTTTCATGGTACTTCATAAGATTATCCTTAGTCTAGGGAGAACGAAGGGCAAAGAAGAGTCAAGACCCTCCTGAAGAAGCAGAGCCAGGCAAGGGTCAGGGGCTATTTAATACTTACCGTAATGCTCCAGTGAGTAAGACAGGAGGTGTTGGTGCTGAAATAGAGACAAATGAAACACCAACAACAGAGACTTAGAAATAATGTTACTCATTAGAGTTCTACATGACACTGTAGCAAAAGCAAAAGTACGGAAAAACAGTAAAAAAGGTCAGTCCTTTCCAGGGAGGCAGCAGTGACTAAGCAGAGCACAGGTTTTTATGGCAGTGAAGATGCTCTGTATGATACTGTAATGATAGCTACATGTCATTATGCATTTGTCCAAACCCATGGCATGTACAACATTAAAAAGTGAGCCCTAAGATAAACTATGGAATTTGAGTGATTATGATATGTCAACATAGGTTCATCAATTAGAACAAATGTACTGGTCTGGTGAGGAGAATTGATAATAGGGGAGGCCATGCATATATGGAGGCGGGGGTATATGGGAGATCTCTGTACCTTCCTCTCAATTTTGCTGTGAACCTGAAACTGCTCTAAAAAATAAAATCTTTCTTTTTTTTTAAAGATTTTGTTTATAATTTGACAGCGAGAGAGGGAACACAAGCAGGGGGAGTGGGAGAGGGAGAAGCAGGCTTCCCGCGGAGCAGGGAGCCCGATGCGGGGCTCGATCCCAGGACCCTGGGACCATGACCTGAGCCGAAGGCAGACGCTTAATGACTGAGCCACCCAGGTGCCCCAGAAATAAAATCTTAAAAAAAAAAAAAAAAAAAGTAGAACATTTCAGTGTACTGGAAGTGTACTCACCTTATGCAAACATCATGGCATGGGGGAACAGAGAAGAAACTTCATCAGCATGCTGTCAAGACAAGCCAAAGTCAGAAAAAATTGGGCAGAGTTCACCCAGTTTGTCCTTGGTTTACAAAGAGATGGTACAGTGGTAGGGGACATTTTGGGTGATGGCAGCTCTTTTATATTGATTATCCTGTTTCCTGTATCCCATGCATTCTTACTGCTGCTGTCACTTTTTGGTAGAATACAATTCTAGTACAGCCATTCCCAAGTGGGGTCGTATGAGGGAAGTAAGGCCTATAGAAAATAATTTAAGTGAGTATTTTCTCAGTTCTCCCAAGGATTATGGTGCATGGGTAGAGCCATTATAGATGTATGCGAGAAAAGGTTAATTCATTTTGAAAAGTGGATGTTTCAATGCAGTGAGCCTAATGAATCCCAGGTGAGAAGGACTGCTCTAGTAAATTATTTGAAAATACTCATGAAAAGTAAGTTTTAGACCTTACATGTCTAAAAATACCTTTATTTTACCCTAATATGTAATTGATAGTTTGGCTGGGTATGGAATTTTAAGTTGGAAGTCATTTTCCTTCTAATTTTGAAAGCACTGCTTATATTTTGGTCCTGATTCTGGAATTACTGGTGATGTCAATAGCTTATCTGATTCCTGATCTAGAGGAAATTGGTGTAATGAATTATCTGCAAAAGGATTCTTTGGTATAAATAGGGCTGGTTCTCAGTTTTTGCCATTGCTGGTTTGTGATTCAGCTTTCTGGGATATGCAAGACAGTGACTACTTGTTAATCTCGTGTTTTCCAATGTCAAATATGTGTTGTTATGTCCTATCCTGGATCCATACTTGTGGAATACGTACCCATACTTTATATTTTTAAGGAATTACCCCTTTCTTAGAATTTTAGTTTTAGAAGAGAACACATTAGGTTAGTGTTTTCCTCCTGCCATTTTAACCTGAAACCTTTCTAAATTTTACATATATTATCCAGTTTCATCCTAATAACAATCTGATAATATAGGTAATATTATTAGCATTTTATAGATGAGGAAACAGAGACCCACAGAAATTAACATAATTGCTAAAGTGCATCCAGCTGGGATTTGAACCCAGGCAGTTTAATTTCAAATCCTGCTTAACCATTAACACAACAATGCCTTGAGAGTCAAGCACCACTGCATGAATTATAATTATTTCTCTCTTGTTTATAATTAATGGTCATTTATATTTCATGACATGGAGAAAAGCAAAACAAACAAAACAACCCAAATCCCTGTTGTAGTTATTATCAACTGTAAACTTATTTTTACCATTATTTGATTTTTGAAATGCCTTTGCCCATAAAGAACGTTACATAAAGGAAATTAATTTGTTAAGTGTACTTTCTAGTAAAGAGAAACAGGCTTAGGTTATATAGGATGTTATTGTATAGGAGTGGAGAAATAGCCTTGAAATGTATGCAGAATAGTAGGAAGGAAACTGAGATCGTATAGTAAGGTTCCTATAAAAATGAACCACTGTCAGTTGAAATTTTAATGGTAGTTATAAAGAGATAGCATAGAGTATAAATTTGGCTATTGACACTTTACTGTTAGATTTAATAATGTGAGATCAGACCAGTAACTTAGTTTTAACCTAGTAAAGAAAGATATTCTATTTGTTATTGTGATAATAAAGCTGCATTTTTCTTTAAATAGAGTTTTAAGTGGAAAATCCTTATTGGTAGATGATATATTTTGAAAAGTTTAAATGCATTGAACAGGAACTACAGCAGCTCCTATCTGTTTCAAGATAACATGTGTTAGAGCACTCAGCATTATTGTGGTGTCTTTTCAGTCATCCTTCTGGACTGGTTTGCATTAACATTGTCTTAATGACTCATATATCTTTGCTAGAGGTAAAACTTAAATATTTATTTTCCACTTTAGCTGTTAGAATCCATAAAAATTGTACTTGAAAGAATATCTTTCCTTATGAATTCTTAAACATGGCTGAGGCACACAGTGGAGTAGATATAGATCTAGAGGCTTCAGGAAAGATAAACAGTGTTATATTTATATCCATTTATGAGGTAAGCAAAAACTGGAAAGAATCGGAAGAGGTGGGAAGTGTGGCAGATACTACAAAAACATAACGGATATGAGAAGGGGTTGCATTTTACTTCATCCTGAATCTCTAAGTATCGATCTTGCTTTGTTTTTACTAAAGCAGCAACTTAGTTCAGGGCATTGCTGGTTTGATAAAAAGGTAAAACATTAGTAGAATTGCCTTTCTTATTTATCAGTTCATTAAAAAAAAAAAAAAAACCAACAACCCACTAGCAAGGCTTAATGCCTTTTCTGTTTATTGCTGATGTGACAGTCTCTGGTCCTTCTCCTTTGCTGTTAAATGTGTGTGTCCTTTGTTTGTGCTGGTGGGTTTCACTACATTTGGACGTGAGAGAAAAGCCTCTCATTGCCATACTGATCTAATTAGCCTTCTGGGCGAACATATACGTTAAATAGACCTTCTAAGCCATGAAAGAAGAGAGCTCACAACAACGTAGATTTTCTTCCTGTACTGTGGTTTCGCCTGTTTTATTTCCTCCACGAATTGATGGCCGAAAGCTTGTCCGGAATGCTTCATTTGGAGGATACAATGAACTTTCTCCTTCGTTGCCAGGTTTGTTTGTTTAATCTTGCATTCTTTTCTTAATTTCTTGCAGGCTTTTCATTAAACTAGATATTCCAACATCTTAAAACTGCTTTCATTTAAATGAAACAGATTCTGTAGTGAAAGGTCCAGTTTTAGTGACTACTGCTATATGGCTTGGCTTTTCCATGTTTTCTCTTAAATTCTCTTAAGCCCAAACTTGAGAACTAGTGATTCAGTGAATTACAAATCTTGCATTGCTGATAGCATGAATTTTTGCTTTAATTATAGAAATAAATATTATAACCCTTGGATAAAATTAAAACCTTTTCTGGACTTGAGATAAATGTAAAATTCTATAAATAAGCAGATTAATCTGAGGTTTTTGCAGATGAAACCCAGATATTTAATATTGATAGTAACTATGTTAAAATTGCTGTTTAGTTTAAGCTTTAATAGTTCAAGTCCTGACTAAAATGAAGTTTTCTGTCCAAGGATAATTTTTGAAATAGCCTTCTTGTTGTTAGATGTGTCTTCGTATAATTAGTTTGTGCTAGGAAATTGTTATTTTTAAGGTAACAATTTTAAAATGAAATTAGGCATTTGACAGCTATGATTCAGACATTAAATAATCAGTTAATGAAATAGGTCTTTAATTGTATGAAAAAGATTTATTATAGCAAATATTTGGATATATATTTTAAAATATTTTAAAATCTCTATTTTCCATTCAAAATTTAAATTGCAACATAATTTTGTCTAGTTTTGAGGCTATATTTTTCTTTTAAAATGAAAATATTCTTTCAATACTCATGGCAAAGAAATCACTGAAACTGGTGCTTGCTTTAACCATCTCTAGATTTTTCTGACACTTATGTTTTGTTAGATTTGAATTATGTTTTCTGCTTTCACACTAACATTTATTCTTGGCTTTTAATGAATATTCATGCTGATAGGTGGTATATGCACTATTTTGAGATAGTGAAACACCGAATAGATGGTGCTACCTGGAAAATTAAATAAATCGTTATAAATATATTGATTTCATTTTCTTTTCTGACAATGTTTTCACAGAAGAATTGGGAACCATAGTCCTGAACTGTTGCCTAAGTAGCATAAGCTATAAACAGCATTCATAATCTGTATTTCATCTTCTTAGTATAGCATGGTTACTATCATGCTTCTTATGTTCTCAAATGGTGTACATTTTAGTATTTGTCTTTGTTCAGAAGTGTCTTTGAAAATACAATATGCTGAAAAATTTTAAAGTTGTTAAATACTCTATTTGCTTTTACAATGTGACTTAGTTCCATTTCTGTGTGTGTTTCTGTATTTTATTTTTTAAGTTAGCAAGCTTGTAGCAGATGTTTGCTGACATTCATGCAGTGATTCTACTTAATATTAAAGAATAATCATGTGACTCTACTAAAGAACAGAAAACTTCACTTTTATTAAAAGTTTGCTATTTTCTTAATTAGGTAACTAAAGGCAGAATTGTCAGTTTCTCTTGTCAAAGAATATATTGAAGGTCACCCTGGATTGATTTATTTGAATGGAAAAGTAAATGGTTGGCTTTGTTTTCTAATTCTTGAAATAAAATCATATTCATAGGGATGCTTCCATATCCCCGTTTTTACAACCAACAGTTGTACTGCAACCAGCCATGATAGAAAGCTCTTTATGTTGCATTTTATAAGCTAAGAAATAGAATGGAATTAGGTACTTCAGAGAAGTGGCTTTTATGTTGTTGTTTTTCCAGTTAAAAAATAAAACATATTTCTTCTGGGACCTTTCATTGTACTGAAAAAAATTTTAGATGCATTTGTTTTTACCTGACATTATTAGAGGAGATGTTCTACGTTAGTGATATTGAAAGATCATTTTGCCTTACTACTTTGAACATAACCTTCTTTTCATTTTAGTTTCCTTAGGAAAAAATTACTTTTTTGTCCTTCTACCTGAAGAAATATATTGTTTTGGCCTTTTTCTTTATGATAATCTATAATATAGAAATGGTACCACCTGCCCATGTATTTCCAATAACACCATAGTGCTTTTTTTTTTTTTTTTTTTTAAGTTCATGTCTGCTTATCTGTTTCTTTCCGCCATCTCAGGTATAACTTCTAGATATGCTTATTGCACCAATCTCTAGAATAGTACCAGAAAATTGGAGTAAATAAACTTTGAGCAAATGAATCACTTATGGGCAAACTGTGTGAGCTTTAGTGCACAGATAGGTTTCTTTTTAGTATATTTTGACTCTCAGAGTTTTGTTTTTTTTTTAGTACAATTTCTTGATTCTTGGCTATGTTCATTATAGTTAATAATAATGTAGCTATATTTGTAAATATGTTTTAGCAAGACTGAAGCAGCATAAAGCTTGCTTTATTATATCTAAACATTATTGAATCAAATTTACTGCGGAAGTATATGAAAAGGTTATACCTTGTCAATTATGATAGCACTTGTATTCTGTTAACAAATTAGAACTTAGGGACACGGTGTTAATTTATTTAGGGATAATATTCCATTGGGTTAGTAGGAGGAAGTAAACTGTGTGTTACTACACTACTTAAAAATATTTTTGTGACCACACATTTAGGGAACACTTTCTTAAGACCAAAAAGCACTAACCATTAAAGAATGAGATGGCTAAATTTGACTACCTTAAAATTGAGTGGTTTATAAAAAAAAAAAAAAAATGCAGGTAATAAAAAGACAAGAATAGGGAGTTATTTGTAACATATAGCTGGCAAAGGACCAGTATCTGGAATACATCAAGAATTCCTATATAAATCAATAAGAAAAAGATAGACTATGTGCATATATATATTATATGTATATTTTAATGCACAAAAGATTAGGGTTCCTGGGTGGCTCAGTCAGTTAAGCATCTGACTCCTGGTTTTGGCTCAGGTCATGATCTCATGGGTTGTGGGATTGAGCCCCTTGTCAGGCTCCATGCTCTGCAGGGAGCCTGCTTAAAGATTCTCTCCCTCTGCTCCTCCCCCTGGGTGTGCGAGCGCATGCATGTGTGCACTCTGTCAAATCTTTAAAAAAAAATAAATGCACAAAGGATCTGAGGAGGTGCTTCACAAAGAGAAAGTTAAAATGGCTAATTAACATGAGAAAGTGCTCAACATCATTAATAGTCAGGGACATGCAAAATAGAAGCTCATTATACCATTGATATACACATCCCAGAGATTAGCAGAAATATTAAAAGTTTGTCAATATTGATGTTACCATGATATGGAGAAAGGAGAACTCTTACTATTAGTAGAAAAATAAACAATTTGGTATCCTTAAAGTTGAAGAACACATATACTATAACCCAGGAATTCTAGAATTTAAAGAAACTCACAGGTAGGTGTGTGTATGTGTGTGTGTATATATATATATATATATATGTCTACCAGGATATACTTCCAAGAATATTTGTGGCACCATTGTTTATAAGAGGGACAAATTAGGAACAACCCAAATGTTTATCTACAATAGATGGATAAATAGTGGTATAGTTATGCAATGGGATTCTAATCTGCAATAAAAATGAATGAAATACCGGCTTGACATGCTGGTAAAGAATGTTTGCAAAAGTCAATATAAATTGCCCTTGAGAAGATTAGATTGTGATCAAGAATGGTGCTGGGAAGTGGGGAGGGTCTTAGGGATTTTGACATTTTTTTTTTTATTTGGGTGGTGGTTATGCCAGTATTCACTGTATACATTAAATTATACATATTTTATGCATTTTCTGAAGCTGTTCTATATTTTATGTATTTAATAAAATAATTACAAATAACAGTGGAGTCCAGTTTTGTTAATTTTTGGATCAAAATACCAAATTTTTATGTTTGAAAGGGTGAATAAGGATTAGACCTTTCTTTTCAGGAATTCACAGTCAAGTATGGAATATGAACATGAAAACAAATAATTGAAGTATATTGTGATAAATGGGGTAGTACAAATATGTATGAAATGCTATATATGTCAGAGAAGGGAGCTATGCCTACACAGTCAGAGCAAGGCCACCCTAGAAGAGGTGGCCTTCGGTCTTGAGAGGCACCTAGCATTCTAAAAATAGCATGAATTTTAAAGTTAGACCTAAGTTTGAATTAGCTCTGATACTTACATTAGTCAAGTTACTTAATTTCTGTGAACCTTGGCTTTTTCAGTTATATAAAATACAGTTAATATGTGGAGTTTTTTTGTGGTGTTGTTTTAAAAAAACTAGTAGGTAAAGCATCTAGCATAGTGTCGTAATCACACATGTTCTTACAAATGGATATTGGTTCCTTTATTGTTTTCATTAATATGTTAATTATTATTATTGCTGAATTAATAAGGATTAGGTGCAAAATAAGTTAAAGGGATATAGACTTAGTGAGGAAAGATGCCAAAGCAGGAAAGGTCTAATAAACTGGAAGAATAGAGAAGGCTATCTGAGTTTTTATTTATTTTTTTATTGAGGCATAACTTACATATAGTTAAATGCCCAACCTCTTGAATTTTAAGTTACATATAGACCCATGTAACCACTTCCCAGATCCACAGAAGAGTGCCTCTTGGCCCCTCCCAGTCAGTTCCTTCTACCAACAAAGGTAAACTACTGTAACAACCTCTATCCCTATAGATCAGGTTTGCCTTCCTGAACTGTATATAAATGGAGTCATACAGTATGTGCTTTTTTTTTTTAAATGGAAAGACATGACTTTTTTCGCTCAGTATTGTGTCTGTTGTTTTCTGTAGTAGTAATTGGTTCTTTTAATTAGTACTACATTGCTGTGTAACATTCCATTGTGCAAATATATTCATTTATTCAACCTTAATAACCATTTGAGTTGGCTTCAGACTTTGGCTATTATGAATAAAGCTGCTGTGAACATTTTTGTATCTTTGATGAATATACACAACCATTTCTGTTGGGTATATCTAGGATTAGAATTGCTTTGTGTTAGAATATCCATAAATTCCGCTTTAGTACGTACTTTCAAATAGTTTTCCAAAATGGGTTATGCCGCATTATACTCTCATCAGTGGTGAATAGAGTTCCATTTGCTCCACATTCTAATCTGTACTTGAAAGGTAGTATCCCTTTAATTTTAGACATTTTGATGAGGATATAGGTTTCTGTATCATTGAGGCAGTTGGGAGGATAGTAGGAAGAGAATTTACTACCTAAAATCACTACCAAGCAAACTTGGTAAAAGCCCGCTCAGCGGGGAGTCTGCTTCTCCCTCTGACCCTCTTCCCTCTTGAGGTCTCTGTCTCTCATTCTCTCTCTCTCAAATAAATAAATAAAATTAAAAGTCATGATCTGAAATTGCTCTGCATTATTAATAATGGTCAATAATGTGTTATAGGCTTCAGAATTTTGTCTACAAATACCACTTTTTTAAAAAATAGAGGAGTAATTTTAAAGTAATTTTGAATCTCCACACATGGTAGAAAATAATAATTCATTAATATTAAGAATTATTATAGGGGCTGCGCCTGGGTCACTCAGTTGGTTAGGCGTCTGCCTTTGGCTCAGATCATGATCCCTGGGTCCTGAGCCCCACATCAGTCTCCCTGCTTGGTGGGGAGCCTGTTCCTCATTCTCCCTCTGCCACTCCCCCTGCTGTGCTTGCTCTCTCTCTGTCAAATAAATAAAATCTTAAAAAAAAAAAATTCTCCCTCGCCCTCTGTCCCTCCCCCCCATGCTCACGTGCTCTCTAAAATAAATAAATCTTAAAAAAGAATTACTTATTATAAAATGTTACTACTGTAAATAAATATTTTAGAATTTTTAAACTGAAGTAACTTTGGTTTGCTTTAAAGTCTAAAATTTTGGTAAGTTATTTAAACTTTCATGCTGCATTTATGAAATAGTTTTGTTTCCCCCTAGTAGTGGGATTGAGTGATCCTCCTTACCAGAGTTGGGGGGTGGGAAGATACCTTTTTCATATTACAGAAAACAATTCAATAAAATCTCTGGATTAGGAAATTGGAATGGATTTGTTTTTAGCTAATAAAAGTCAAATAGAGAAAAATGGTATTATTAATATGTTAGAAATGATTTTTAAATGCTTCAGGCACTGGTGCTACTGATGATTTTTTAAGTGCTGCTTTATGAATAATTATGTATGTATTTTTAATATAGGCTTTTATTGGACTTAGAGCAAATTATTATAGGGAAGAGTTAATAATACTTGCCCTCAAAAGTAGAAGGAACATCTTTAAATGGAGTACTGCTCCTTTTTTTAAAAATTTTTTATTGTTATGTTAATCACCATACATTACATCATTAGTTTGAGTACTAATGTACTCAAGGAGTAACTCCTTTTATACCTGCCACACAAATTTCAGTATTAACATTTCTCTAATTGTACTCTTTTTTTTTTTTTAAGATTTTATTTATTTATTTGACAGATAGCAAGAGCAGGAACACAAGCAGGGGTAGTCAGAGTGGGAGAAGCAGGCTTCCCACTGAGCAGGGATCCCAATGCGGGGCTTGATCCCAGGACCCTGGTATCATGACCTAAGCCGAAGGCAGACGCTCAACCAACTGAGCCACCCAGGCACTCCTCTCTAATTGTACTCTTAATAACATTAATCTGTTAATTGCTTTTGGCATAGTGTTATGTTAATGTGTTACATGACTGCAGGGATCTGTGCATGTTCATCCCAGTACATTCATGTATTTTAGATTCATTCTTTTAGAATTTGTATACAATAGTCAGTGCTGATGATCATCTTAAGAGTCAACGTGAATTGAATGTATACTATGTGGAAAATACTATGCTAAATACTTTCTAATGGATCCTCATTTAATTCTCACAAAACACATTGTTAGGTTTTTCTTAAGTCTGTCACTCAGTCTAGATTTTTCTCTAGTCCTTTATCACCAATTCTAGAATTGTTTCTGATTTGGCAAGAGGTGTTAAAAATATGCTGGGTTGGTTCTTTCATTTAGGATTCTTCATTAGAAAAGAGTTCACTGGAGGGACGCTTGGGTGGCTCAGTCAGTGGAGCAACCGACTCTTGGTTTCAGCTCAGGTCTTGATCTCAGGGTCCTGAGATCAAGCCCTGCCCACATTGGGCTCTGTACTCGGGGGTGGGGGGGAGTCTGCTTCTCTTTCTCTCTGTCTCTCTCTCAAAATAAATAAATAAATCTTTTTTTTTTTTAAGATTTTTTAAAAAATTTTATTCATTTGAGGCACAGAGAGAGCAGAGAGCATGAGCAGGGGGAGAGGCAGAGGGAGAAGGAGAAGCAGGCTCCCTGCTGAGCCAGGAGCCCAACGTGGGGCTCCATCCCAGGACCCTGGGATCATGACCTGAGCTGAAGGCAGATGCTTAACCGACTGAGCCACCCAGGTGTCCCATAAATAACTAAATCTTAAAAGAAAAAAAAAAGTCACTAGAATAAAAGCTCCATGAGGCCTGAGTTCATGAAAAGTGCTCGGAGCACATAAGAGAGGTATTTAGCTTGATGTTGATGGGTTCAGGAAAAGACTTCATTGCCTTTGTAAGCCTTAATTTATTCTAAAGAGTTATTGTACTACATATGATCCCTTAGAAGGGTTTTAAACTATAATAGTTTAACACTATGTTTAGTCTAGGCTTTTGTACCAATATACATCAAATATAATGTATATTTGAAATTGGATGACTTACATGCATTTGCTTCTTAATGCCTGTATGCTATATAGTAATACTAAAATAATAATAATGTTTTTTAAAGGTTTTGAAAGAGGAAAGGAAGACATTTCTCAAAATAAAGATGAATCTTCACTTTCTATGTCAAAGAGCAAGGTAAGCATGTGTTGTCCCCAAATCCATGATTATGGCATTTTTCTAATATTTAAGAAGAAGAACAATAAAATTCTATCAGATTTTTATGGGATGTTTTTATGTTGGTATATCTAAATCATGCAGTATATATGAAAAAAGGAAAGTTCCACTGGGGTTGATGTCGGTCCTGTTGGTTACTTAGAAATACAGCCTATTGGTAACCAGTGTGTTCTCTCCAGAGTTATATTGCTTCTGATATGTCTGTTACTGTAGTACTTCTCAGACTGAGAGTTCCATTCGGAGAAGTTCTCAGGATTCCTTGTGTTTTGTTTTGTTTTGTTTTTTAACTCAAGTGTTTTGAGTTTATTTGAATGACAGTCTAAATACATACATTTTGGGGCACCTGGGGGGCTCAGGCGTTAAATGTCTGCCTTCAGCTCAGGTCATGATCCCGGGGTCCTGGGATCGAGCCCCGCATCGGGCTCCCTGCTCCGCGGGAAGCCTGCTTCTCCCTCTCTCCTCCCCCTGCTTGTGTTCCCTCTCTCACTGTGTCTCTCTCTGTCAAATAAATAAATAAAATCTTAAAAAAAAATACATTTTACCAGTTAAAGGCCAAAGGTCTCTTGCAGTAATGGCCTGCAATTGAAAGACATTTTCTTAGAATGAGATACAGTTTCCTAAATTAGTAATTCTCAAACTGGGATACTTGTACATATTTTTACTGTTGAGAACTTTTTCTTTAAGAGTATATATTCAAATTTGAGAAACACTATGTAATACATTGGTTTTCCTATGGGTTTGTAGTTCACTATATTTGCTATAATTTGTTAAACAATTTGACTTCTGACTGTTATTTCAGGTCAGGTTCAATAGAAGAAGCTTTTGTTTGTGGAATCAAACTTCAGTGACTATCAGAAAATCTATTTCTTAAGCTAGTAAATTCTCTGCTGTTCTCAGCTATTGAGTGCTGCTACCCATTATTTTTCTGCCACAGCTCCTACTCTCTAGCTGTCCTTATGGTAGCAGTTATGGCATTCCACTGTGGGAAAGAAACTTACATGATTAAACACCTCTTCCTTAACAAAATAGAAGTGGACATATGTATGACGAACAGAACATGAAAAAAACCTACGTTTTTGTTTCCATTCATGGCAATGGTTGAGAAGAGTTGATTTTTTTAATGTATAATTTTATACACATTTTATCCACACTTTTCAAGTATTCATTACTTAAATATCTATCATATGTGTAAAAGTACTTAGGATAGAAGTTTAATAGTACCGTGTATATATATATATATATAACATTCAAGTAAGAAATCCCTTGATCATTTTATGAGATGTGTAAAGAAAAAATAATTTATTTTGAGTCTTCAATAGCTAGAAATATAATGAAATCTATAGAACTTTTTAAAACCTGTTTTCAAGCAGTTAATACCAGAATTGGTGAATATGTGGTAGAACAGTATTCCTTCTCAGAAGTCTAAATACTTAAACTCCATACTTATATATCACAGCCACCTATATATAGTCTGTAAATTGGGGAGAGGGGAAGAGGGAGGGCAGGGAGCCTGAAAAGAAAATTTACATACCTTAATGAAGCAGGGTGGATTAATGAAAAAAAAAAAAGGCTTTGGAACTGTACTTTTAATAGCTCCAATCATATTGGACTCTTTAAATTTAAATTAACTAAAATCAAATGAAATTAGAAGTTCCTCAGTTACACCAGCCATATCTCAAGTGCTCAGTAGCCACATATAGTATTTTTGTCATTCAGAAAGTTCTGCTGGACAGCACTGTTTTAAAGTCAAAAAAGCAAGTTTGAGTCTTGATTCATATACATTACCTGTGACTTCTTAGATACTAATTACAGTGATATTAATAGCTATTTGGTATTAAGAGCTTACTGTGTGTCACCTTAACTCTCATAGCAATACTAGAAGGTGGTAGGTATTATTGGCCCCATGTTCTAAGTGAACAAACTGAAGCTTAGAGAAATTAAATAAGGGTCAGAGTGGTAAAGCTGGGATTCAAAATGGCTTCAGTTTTCTTATCTGTACAAAGGAGATAAGATCCACATCCCAGATTGTGATACTGCAAGTGCCTGACAGAGTACCTGGTTAATAGTAGGTATTTGAGAATTCATCTTCATTTTTTGAATAAGAATTACAGTGAAGGACACCTGGCTGGCTCAAGTGGTAGAGCATGCGACTCTTGATCTTGGGGTTGTGAGTTCAGGCCCCACGTTGGACATAGAGCTTATTTAAAAAGGGAGGGGGAATTACAGTGAATGAATGGGATTCTTAACATGGTAACTAGTGTAAGTAAAATTGTTCTTAAAGTCTGATATTTTCCAACAGTTGAAACTTATTGATTCTATCTTAACTTAGATTTAATCCTTGTTTATTCTGTTAGCTGAAGAGATGCATAATCACCAGTTTGTCCTTAAATACTCTAACACATAACCCAGTCTTGTTTTTCACAACAATCCTAAAATTTATACATTTATCATTAAACCACATTCTCATGGAATTCTGAACATTTTAACCTTACTTAAGTAACTTCAGGAAACAAAGTTTTGTTATTCCTTCTGTAATCAGTGTGCATAACTGAGGCCATCATAATTTTAACTTTATATTTTTCTGATTTGATGCAAAAAGTATTAAAGCCATTTTGGTCATAGGATTTGGGATTATTTCTTAAAATACATGATTAAGACCAGTAAGCACAATGGAATACACTTTTTTGCCCCCCCCATTTAAAAAAAAATACAGTTTCTATTTCTCATGCATCCTATAAATGAGTGGATTGGAAAAGTCAGTTAATCAAATCCATCTCATCTTGCTGTTAGCATTTTTAAATGAATTTTTAGTAGTCCATCTCAACAAAAGGAATTTCCAGCATGGGTACTGTGTCTAGTGGTATAAAAGTAATCCTACTACAAGGATAGTGGTTTTTGAGTCCAGATCTATTTATTGACTTGATTCTCCAGGCATACATATATCTGCTTATTTATAGGGATGCTACATGTCTATCACTTGATGTAAAAAATATATTTACCTTGACATTTAAAAAACTCTTCCAAATCAGGACATCTGATCTAGTCATATTAACATTACCATTATCCCTTATATCTGTAGTATTTTGTAGTTTTCAAAGCAAGAGGAAAGTATTCTCATATGTAAATGTTCCATTTATTTAAAGGTCAGATTTTTGATAGCACTTACACTCTAGAGGATAGTCACAAATCTGAAACACAATAAAAACCAAGTAGTGTGTTAAACACATCATGCACACTACCTCATTTAACTCTCAGAGCAACCCTACAAGTTAATAAGAGTATCCTCACTTTACAAACAAGGAAGCTAAGACTGAAAGAGATTGAATAACCTCCTGAAATCACACAGCCCGTAAGAGGATAATAGTTATGGGGGGAAATGAAAAGAAGGAAGGAAAAAGAAAATGTAACATACTGAGCATTCTAAGGCCATTTAATGAAGAAGCAAACAGTACTATACATTAAACCCTGTGGTCATCATTAAGATAGGGTTCAGTAAGTTTGTAAAAGAAGGACTAAGTTTAGTAAAATATTTCCAACAAAAATAGTTTGAGTTTTGGTATTTAAAAGAAAACCTGTTGATACAGAAAACTTTGGTACAGTGTATGTAAAAAGCTTGTAGAATTTGGTCAGTGGATCTTTTTTTCCACCAGAACTGGCTACACAGAATGGCAAGGATTCCTTGAAATATCTGTTCTCTAAAATTTACCAAGCTCAGGTGACCCCCTTCTGGCCTGCAGGTGCCTTATATTCTAGAATCTTTTAGGAATCACCAAGCCAGATCTTGTCATGTCAGGGAAACATATTTCCTGTTATTCATGAAGATAAATCTTAAATTTGAGTCTGGCTAAAATTCTGTGTGAGTAGTTTTAAAAGGTGAGAAATCATTACAGTGAAATGGCTAAGAGCATGAGACTGGGAATTAGGTAGACCGGGGTGCAAATCCCAGCTCATCTCCTTACTGGCTCTGTGACTTTGGGAAGTTATTTTTAATTGGTTAGTCTTGGTTTTCTTATTAGCAAAAGGGAGATACTATCTCATAGGGTTGCTTTGAGGATTAAATGAGGTAGTGCACATGAAGTGTTTAGGAAAGTACTTGGTAAAGAATAAGCAGCCATTTCTATTAGCATTTATTCTTCATTTACTAGTGTCTAAGAAGTACATTATAATATACATTTTCCTATTAAGCTGTGAGAAATAGAAATCATCCTATTTTTCTGACAGTAGCTGTGCCATCTTTAGGTTCTTGGGGGCAAGGAGAAGACAGAGACCGTTTGGCTTGAGCAACTTTGTAAAATTGTTTTGGTATCACAGTCAGTGTGCCATTGCCATGAGAGTAAGTAGTATGATGTTTCAAGTTCAGTTCTCAAAGGAGTGACTTTAACAAAAATTTAATTGGGTTAATTCCCATCTTCTGCATTGTACATAGTTTGTAGTTCCCTTCTATCTAGTGCAGCCAGTTATTGTCATCATCACCATAATAACCCATATTTCATACCAAGTAGCAGAGGTGTTTTTTCAGAGAGGTAAAAGAAATGAGTTGCAAATGCTAGTTTAATTTTCATTTTATTCATCAGATATTTAGTGAGCCCTTTCTTTTCCCCAGGTGATAGCTGGGTATCATTGGTGAATAAGTATGGTCCCTGCCTTCATGGTTCCTCAAATTGAGCGAGGGAGTTTATACCCAAAATTTTGTTATCTGTAATCATACCTAGTGCTTTGCAGGTCTAGCCATTCAACATTTGAAAGCCACCATTTGGATCAAGCCCCATATACTTTCTTGGCACCAGGAGTCATGCTAAGTACTTTAAATACCTTCTCCTGTGTCTAACAATAGATAAAACAATAGATAAAAATGAAAATCATAGGACACAGGACACTAAATGTGCCAGCCAGGCACCCCTGATTAGTGTTTATTTTTTGCTTTAGTTTAAAAGCTAATCCATGTTAAACCCACAAAAATGGACACCTGAAAATTTATTTTTGCCTAAATCACAGCAATAAATGGGAAGAGTTCACAAACATAGCTTTAACATTAATTTTTTATATGCTGTATATGTAGAATAAGTGAAGGTTTTAATTATGATTTCTCTTTTGTTCATTTCTGTGTGATTTCAGTCTGAATCTAAACTTTATAATGGCTCAGAGAAGGATAGTTCTGCTTCAAGCAAGCTCACAAAGAAAGAATCTCTCAAGGTTAGTTTCCATTTATTTCATAAATAACATTGTGCTTTGCATGTGCTTTTGAAAGTAGGCTAACAAGATAAATATGTGTCTCCTAAAGGAAGAAAAATAATATCCAGACAGGCACACACAAAGAATGTTAATATTTGTATGGCACACTGGAGTCAACTGAAGAGGCTACTTGATGACTGTTCACCTCTGTCTCCGGCCTCACCTGGCCATTCCTTTGGCTGAGGACTGGACAGCTCTGCACACTTGGACCTAGTTGGGCACATCACTGTGTTGTAGAACCTTTTATGGGAAGCTCTGGTGCTTTTTGAAATTCAGGTTTACTAACTTGCAGGGTCGTGGGCTGAATTTGGCCCACAGGTAGATACATTTGTTTGTTGTATACAGTGTTTTAAAAATTTGAGGTAACAAATACAAGTTCAGCTTTCCAACTTCTCTTTAAGAAATATGCACTTGGGCTCACCTTCCAGAATGGCCTGCGGATCCTGGATCTTAAGAAACACATGCTTTCTAATTGACTCTTATCCCTATGTGGGTCTATTTTACCCCTTTTTTTCTTATATCTGATCCTGTATGCATTTGCATTTGCAATCCCATATTAAATCTACTGTTACTCAGATATGCATATTAGTCAAGACCAAAAGTCTGAAGTTTTTTGACTGTAGAATTATTTAAATTTTGTTAGGTGTATATAGTCTTTTTGTCATTAAGTGTAAAACAGGAAGGTTTTATAGCTAAAAGAAATGTATCACTGATAGTTTATCACCACTCTTCCATCCATTTAATAACAACAAAGTAATAATAAGATTATATTAATCCACTGCAGCCTTCCCAGATTATCTCAGAGGTAACTTATGAAGATAAAACTTTGATATTTTGAATGAATCAATACCATTTTATGATAATATCTTAGCATCAGGAAAGAGCAAAATTGCCAGTTGCAAACAAATGCAGCATTGTCTGCAATATGAAAAAACTGATAACAGAGTGGATTTCCATCAGTAAGAGAACTTAAGAAAAATTACAGAAGCAGTAATAGCGTAGTGGTTAAGAGCATGTCTTTTAGAGCCAGTCTGCCTTTGATGAATCGTGCCTCCATGACTTACTAGCTGTGTGATCCTGGGCAAGTTACTCTTTGTCCTTCAGTTTTCTCATCTGTAAAATAAGGATAATGATTGTCTTACTTTCTGGGGTTAATGTGAAGATAATGAGATAGTACTTGTAAAGTGCTTAGAACAGTAACTAGTATGCAGAATGTGTCCAGTAAACCTTAGAACAGTAACTGGTATGCAGAATGTGTCCAGTAAACCTTAGAACAGTAACTGGTATGCAGAATGTGTCCAGTAAACCTTAGAACAGTAACTGGTATGCAGAATGTGTCCAGTAAACCTCCATGTTTTATTCATACTACGAAGCTTATGTAGCAATTAAATGAATGAGGTAGGCACGGAAATGCTCCCAAAAATATTCAATGGGAGAACCTTTTTTAAAAAAATGTTTAAAAAACAAAGCCTCAAAAGCTATGTATTTCTATAGGTTGTATACATAGAAAAAGCCTGAAAGGATAGTGTTTTCCGAAAGTGTTAATAGTGGTCATTTCTGGGGATTGGGAATAGGATAGGGTCTAATAAAGCTTTTAGCTTTATTTGTGTTGTTTGAAATTCTTACAATGAGATTGGATACATGTAGTATTGTGTAATTAAAAAAAGGTAAAATTCTTCAAAAAGATACAGAGAACTAGTGATCAGAAAAACTAGATTCTAACCTCTAAAAATTCCTACCAGCTCTTTAAAAAAAAGTTCTTTTATCCTAAAATGCTAGAATTCTAAAAGACGTTTAGAATCTTATACTCTACATGTTATAGACCTAAAATTTTAGAAAGAAATTGCCCATTTCTAATGAATTTTTAATTTTTCTACTATTTTTGTAAAATAGGTGCAAAAGAAAAATTACCGAGAAGAAAAGAAAAGAGCCACAAAGGAGTTACTCAGTACAATCACAGATCCTTCTGTTATTGTTATGGCTGATTGGTTGAAGGTCAGTTTGTATTGAAGCTTGAATTCAGATTGCTGGATGTTTACCTACTGGAATAGGAAAGCCCAGAGTGCACCTAAAGCCTTCAAGACAAAAACAACTCCTGGGATGATTGTTTTTCACTGGCAACCTATTAATTGTATCCCAGAGGTTCTATGTTCCAGCCTTAATGGGGAGAAGGAAACTTTTAACATTGTCTGTCTTGAAATAACATCAAATATGGATAGCAGTTCTTTTTAAAAGGCTTTTTGGTTTGTGTGACATTATATAGTCTAAAGAAATATTTTGCTGTTCAAACTATCATTTAGTATTGTAGACTTGTATGCATTATTGAGAAGATATTAAGCAAAATTAATATAAAAGTTATTTGGAAAGGATTAATTTTCAGAAAAACATGCATATTGCTGTTTCCATACCTTATTTTGGCCTCTGGTTATTTCCACTATCTTTCATTTCCTTTTTTTTATCATCCCCCACTATCCTCTTTCTCATTCTTATCTGAAGGTTATTTAGTTGGAATCTTTCAGACTAATGCTAAGTTTAAGAATGATCTTGTTGAGACTCTTGACTCCCAGGAAATTTTAGTACCTGACATTAATCTAAAAACCACCCCAGCCCTGAAAGTTTTCCACTCCCAAAAAGTTGGTACAACCTCCAATGTAAAATCCTTAGGAGATCTTTTGTGGAAATTCCCTCACTAAAACGGGAGCCTAATGATAGTTTCCTTGTTCAGGTAGTACTAGGGTCTTCTTCAGTGTTGTGCTAGAAACACGTTCAACTTACTTTGACTGTCGTTAAGCTCCACGTCTCACTTGGGTTTTTCAGAGCTAAACTTCTTCCTCTTGTCTTCTGACATTGGATTCCTGCAGCTTATCCCCTAAAAGTCCCCAACACATCCCCTGGCTGACTTTTCTAAATCATACCTTCATTCTGATATTTGCTATCCATGTTCTATTATCATATGTCCCAGATCCAGAATGTTATCTTAGGATAACTCTTCCTTTTGCTTTTCTTGTCTTTCCATTTCTTTTACATAAACACATATTTTTCTCAAAGATTTTCTCTTCATTCCTGGCTCCAAACTCCCCCTTACTAATTTTTTCTTATTTACAGTTACTGTGGTATGCCTATTTCAGGGGTTAGGGAGTCCTATATTTATTTCATAATTCATAAAAGTGCTTTGAGAGAGCAGATGTTTTACAGTAAATAAAAGGATAATTCCTAGTTTTTATTCTAAATATATTAGCATTCTTTTCAGTATTGTGAATTCAGTGACTTGCGTAGAAACATTTTTAATGGATGACAGAAATAGAAATTGATAGGAAAAAACAGTTATAGACTTGTTATTACCATAACATTAAATCCTGGGATGAGGAACGTTTTGAGATTAGAGAGAGAGAGAGTCAGGTAACTGTGTTTTAAAATTCCCCCAAGAACTTAAATGGCACACTTTATGTAATTACTAAGAACAAAGTAATTTAGAGAAGGTAATTTTAGGGGTTGGAAGAGAGTTCTTCCCTCTTTTCTACCACTCAGTGAATATTTAGGGAATGCCTGGTGTTTGTACTAGCAGTGATTTCATCACTGTTGATGTAGTGGTAGGGGGGAAACAATCTTAAAAGGTGGAATAATCTTGGGCTGCCTGGGTGGCTCAGTTGGTTAAGTTGGCTGCCTTGGGCTCAGCGGGGAGCCTGCTTCTCCCCTTTGCCTGCAGCTCCCCCTGCTTGTGCTCTCTCTCTCTCTCTCTCTCTCTCTCTCTCTCTCTGTGACAAATAAATAAAAATCTTTTAAAAAGGTGGAATTTTCTTATACTCCCACAAACAAAATTATGATAGTTGCTAAGAAGGGGAGAATCTTGGACTAGGAAGGTATATTTTAATGGGTCCTGAGCTGGCCTGGAGGGTTAGGAAGACCATTCTACTTGGCGCATTATTTTGAAACTGTTGACCTCATCTCTGGCCAGACTTTAAGTTTCTCGGAGGCAGGAGCCATGCTATTTTTAGCTTCGTGTGCCGTTTTTACCATCTAGTAGCTTAAAAAAAAATCTGAATCTAAAGTGTATATTTTATGGAAATTTTAGATTAAAACATCCTATTTGCCGTTACTGAGTTTTTATATTGTGGAGCAAAAAGAGAAAAAGAGCTTTATTTCCTAAATAAACTTATCTTTCTGTAGATTCGTGGTACTCTAAAGAGCTGGACCAAGTTGTGGTGTGTTTTGAAACCCGGGGTGCTACTGATTTATAAAACCCAAAAAAATGGTCAGTGGGTAGGAACAGTCCTTCTGAATGCCTGTGAAATCATTGAACGTCCATCAAAAAAGGATGGCTTTTGTTTCAAACTTTTTCATCCTTTGGAGCAGTCTATTTGGGCAGTGAAGGTAAGTAAGCACTTGTTATGTAGGTAAAAGATAAAGATGACAATCTGTGAGTTTCAGAATGGAGATAAATCAGTTAATCTAATGATTTCTGACCTCTGCCAGGACTTCTAAATTTGCTTCTCTTTTCAAGTGCATTATTCCTGTTTTTGTTTCTACCCACGTCGAACTGTGTACCAAAAGGCTTTGTTTAGCTTTAAGATCTGTCTTAAAAATTTTTGCAGAAAATGTTTCCCAAACTTTCATCATACTTTATAATGTACTCTCTGTGGCGATTAAGTTTGTACTGTTTTTTTTATTGCAATTACTAACTTTGCTTTGTAATATTGTATCATATTTATAGTGTTTTTGTTTCTATCAAAATTATAAGATCCCCTAGAACAGAGCTGCCATTTATTTGTGTGGTCTTTCCTGTAGTGATGTAAATATGTGACTAGAAGCAGTCCTATGTACTCTTGTACTCTTGAGGTTCAGCTTTCTTTGAAGATAGAGCTCTGTTTTAAAACTAAAAAGTATTACTGTGGTCACTCCTGTGTGTAAAAGCAGAAACTTAATCAGGAAAATAGGAATTCAGGGCACCTGGGTGGCTCAGTTGGCTAAGCATCTGCCTTTGGCTCAGGTCATTATCCCAGGGTCCTGGGATGGAGCCCCACATCGGACTCCTTGCTCAGCATGCACTACACACTAATGGAATAAATGGATTTAGTTTAAATTTTTACAAAGCAATCATTGTTTTAGTTTCTAAGAAGGTCAGTTATACATGAATAAAGGGTTTAGAGGTTCTTCTTTAAGGGAAGCCACCTAATTGAGGCTTAGGGTTAAAAGTAACTTCAGCTTTTAAATACTTTTTGGTATTGCTTAATTAGGCAATATACATATATACACCTATAAAACACCTGAACTTTTAACCTTTATTTCAGTAGCCTATAGTCATAGCAGAACTAAATTTAGGATTAGAGAATTAGTTCCATTCTGGGATTAGGTACTTCCTATAGGGAAAGAATTTAACCCAGAGAACCTCTGTTAATTATATATCATGTGATTCTCAAGTGAAAAAACAAACAACTTTCAGAACCCTTTATGTATAGTATTTATTCTTTACTACTACTCTTAGGAATTGAAAGAATTATAATGAATTTTTAAATTATTAAAAAAGATTTTTAATGTCAAATTTATTGAATTCTCAATATTGTTGGGAGGGAAGGAAATTTGTCCAATTAGATGATCATCAGAACATTCTCCACAAGCAAAATATGCTTAAGACATTGTTTAAACAGCTTTAAAGTCATTATCTATGATAAGGTAAAAGTAATACTTATCAGTTCTTACTTTGTATCCGGGACTCTTGAGCACTTTATGTGGACCCCTTTTAAAAATTCTCATACCTTTAAGGAGGTTGTAATTTTCCCTATTACCCAGATAAAGAGATTGAGGCCTAAAGTGGTTACTTAAGTAATTTTTCTAGCGTGGAATCAAGCTCGAAACCCAAGCAGTCTGACTAGATGGTGGTTCTAGGAGTTGGCCCATAAGCTATTTGAAAATACCCAAGTGATACTACAGGATTTGTTAAAATTATATTGACTTTTTCTTCCTTTTCATTTTGAATCTATATTTTCTTTATGTTTATGCTTCTCAAATTCATTTTATTCTCTGATCTTACAACTTAAAATTACGCTTTGTCTATTAAAATTATACTGTTAGTTCTATCCTCAGATTTTCTTTCCAGGGAAGAACTGGGTTCATCTGAAGAATTCCTCTTTCTTTCTGGAAGAATAAAATTAGCTTTTTTCATTGGTATTTTATAACTAGTATTTTATAACAATTATATCAATGGTTGTAAAATAGAGATTTTTCCCTAGACCTAGTCAAAATTCATTTTTCTTTTTCTTGTAAATTATAACTATATTTCCAGCTTTTTTTTTTAGGTCTCTAGAAATTTAATGTTATTTATCTTAGTAGTATCTGTGGGATGGAAATTTCTCTATTAAATTAAAATTTGGTCTACTATAATAAATTGCAGGTTTCTCTTTACTATGTGAACAATAAGTAGAGATAATTAACTAATGATAGCTATAAGTTCAGTTTTCTGGTAAGGGGGTATATTTGTTGGAAGAGGAAAACTTTTCTTAATACTTACCATCTGCTTTCTTAAGAAGCATGAGGTTAAAGGTTGTTTGCTTTTAGACTATAACCCATGCCTAACTTAGATTTTTACGGGTAATAATGGACAATATGAAGTTGAGATTTCATGATACCTACTGTATACCACTTATTTTATTTTATTTATTTTATTTTATTTTAAGGGTCCAAAAGGTGAAGCAGTTGGATCTATAACTCAGCCCTTACCTAGCAGTTATCTGATCATCCGAGCTACTTCAGAGTCAGATGGTAAATATAGATTGTTGATGGATTTGATTTTGGTCCTCATTTTTAAGGATTTATTTTATATGCCACTGTGTATTTATTTTCCTTTGGAGAAAATCTCTTTAGTATGGTATTTACAGCAGAGGTATTGTAATCATAAATTGCTTTTGATAGTAAAATGTCATTAACTTTGTAGACAAACAGGGAAATCTGGTAGGAAGAAAGCATTGTGAAGTCAAGTGACAAATTGGCAGCCTTGTTTTCTTCTTCATCCTCCATTGACATATTAACACCTTTTGACTTGGTTAGTGTTCTTTGTGGTAACTCATTAAGTTTTATAATTTTAGAGATACATTTAATATGCTATTTGTATTTTATTATAAAAATTAATATTTATGGGGTGTCTGGGTGGCTCAGTTGGTTGAGCGTCCAACTATTTGTTTCAGCTTGACTGGGAGATCAAGCCCCATGTCAGGCTCCCCACTCAGCAGGGAGTCTTTTTCCCCTTTGCCCCTCCTTCCTGCTCTTGTACACGAGCTCTGTCAAATAAATAAATCTTTAAAAAAAAAAACAAACATTTAGGGGCGCCTGGGTGGCTCAGTTGGTTGAGCGTCTGCCTTCGGCTCAGGTCATGATCTCAGGGTCCTGGGATTGAGCCCCGCATCAGGCTCCCTGCTCGGTGGGGAGCCTGCTTCTCCCTCTCCTTCTGCCTGTCACTCCCCGTACTTGTACTCTCTCTGTCAAATAAATATTTTTTAAATTAACATAACACATATACACTGTTTTGAGTTTTTTTTATGTAAGAGATTCAAGTACAAACTTTGTTATACCTAGTAACTTAATATTTAATTCTTGAAGCAATATGGAGAGAGCAAAACTTATTTTGTGAAAGCAAAGCTAACTTTAAAACCTTAATAATTGATAATGGATTCCTTCCTCACTTTTATGTTTTATAATTTAGCTTAGCCTAGCGAATCTTGTAACCTTTCAGTTTACTTTTACCTGATGATTATTTTTAAAATTAAAATACCATAGGCACAAGCTTACATTATGAAAGTGTTTTACTTGAGTGATATTTCCAGCAGATATTGAAACATATATATATATTTTTAAGAGCAACTAACGGGTTTTTTTCGTTTTGTTTTGCTAATACAGTTCTAAATTTTAATTTAAAATATTAGTGTTTCTGCTAATATGGCAGTTCATGACAATATTGTACAGGCATTTCCATGACTCAGAAATTTTCATACATATAAGTAGAATGGATGGTAAACCTGGGGATAGACCTTTTATCAACAACAAAACATCATTTTGATAAGTTTGTTTATAGTAGAAACATAATGTCTTCAGTATATTTTATGTACTTTCTTTGGTAGTTGCAAATCATACTACCTGTTACTGTTCTAAGATTTTAAAAATAAAGTACATTAATTTTAGATTAGGTGTACTTTCTAATTCATCCCATATGCTGTTCATTTACCAGTGGTTTCTAGATGCTTTGTCTGTAAAAAGCACTTGCTAAACTGAAAAATTGCATTAAGATCCTTGCAAGATTTTATATTCAAATTAACTTTGCCAGTTTATGTTTCTCAAAGAAATAATAGTATGCTTAAAGGTTAACGGTGTTAAATTAAGATGGCTCCTGGTTTTTATAGTTTCTTGAACTACACTACTTAACGAATCTGTGTTCTTCTAGGAAGGTGCTGGATGGATGCTTTGGAGTTGGCTTTGAAATGTTCTAGTCTTCTTAAACGTACAATGATCAGGGAAGGAAAGGAACATGACCTGAGCATTTCATCAGAGAGCACACATGTGACTTTGTATGGCTTATTACGTGCTAACAATCTCCACAGTGGTGACAACTTCCAGTGAGTAGTTATTGTCACTTATTTTTATAAGGGACTATGTTGTTGACTAGGTTAGTTGGTGGGCCTAGAATCTTTTGTAATGTATCTAAAATTGAACTTGGCTGTTTTCTTCCCATTATATGGCCTCAGGCCTGGTTTGAGATCTGTTTAGTTGCTGTTATAAGGTATAGAAAGTTATTTCCTTGGTTTCAGCTAATGTGAATTAATTGTTCTTTCCCAAATATATACCTTGTCTTTGTACATGGTGTTCCCTCCATTAAAAGTGTTTCCTAGTCCTCCTTGCTCTTTTCTCCTGTTATACTCCTGTTCTTTAAGACCAATCCCAAATATTACATAAAATGCAAAGCCTTTCCTGCTTCATGACAGTAAGATGTAATCTGTTCTTCTGTTGCTGTTCTATAACACTTTTTAATTTTTTTGGTAATGGTGCTTATTCTACCTGGTATTTGTGGAATTCTCCTATTGTGTTTCAAGTTGGAACTGTATCCTGTTTGTGGTTTTATCTTCTGAGATATTCATTGTTGTTAATAGTAAAAAAATATTTCCCTAGGGAAACTAACAAATACTTTGTTTGAGGTTCACATCACTTGTTTTTTTGTAGGAAAAATATAAGATTTCCCTTATCCTCCCTTGTCCTAATACTCAACTTCTGCTCTGAAACTACTTATTCCCATCAGCATTGAGGTTACTTTCCTGAAAGTTAGGAATGAATGTTTGTTGGGGCCTCTTCCCAAGATTCTTCCCTCGAAGCTCTTCAGCTGTAAATAGTCCATTGTTTTTACCAAATCCCAGGCAATTTTTAAGTGCTATTATTTTGGAATCTTAAAACTTCATCTGCTTCACATATTTATTCATTTAAGTTTTTTGAGCCTCTTTTCTGTATAAGACATTATACATACTTTTCTGTATTATTCACTGCATTATAAGTAGGGAGATCAGATACGATCCTAAATTTGAATCCAGTACAACAGTTTACTAGCTCTGTGATCCTGAAGAGACATTTTGTCTTGTTTTGTTTGAAACCTATAAAATGCCAGGCAACTATAAATAATAGGAAGATAAGACTGACATAAACAACCAAAGGGGAGGGATGCTTTAGTTTAATACAGGACCAGGAGAATTTAGAGGATGGAAAGATAACATTCAGCTAGGGAATCATTCCTGATTTTTTTTTTACATATTTTTACAAAGGTAGAATCAACATAGCAATGTGTTCATTTGCCTATGTGACAGAACATGAGCTAAGAGCTGATGATGCAGAGATGAGGGGAACAGAGGCCTACCTTTGAGATGTATAGTCTGCTTGGATGTAAGGGACAGGGAGTGGGTGAAGTTAAAGATTACAAGTTTTAAGCCTGAGTGACTGGTAAGGTGATGGTAAAATATAAAAAAAAGGACCATGTTGGGAGATGATGATTTATTAAATATTGGACATGTTGAGGATGCATTGGTCCCAGGACATATAGACGATATCAGCCAAGCATTTAAAAGCATGGGCCTGAAGCTTATTTATGCATGCATGGGTTTGAAAATCAAATAGAAATGATGGTGAAGGCTTGAAATTGGCAAGCTTGCCAAAGGAGAGAAAGGATAGAGAAAATAAGAAGGCCAAGGAAGATTAAAATATCTTAAGGATGGAAGGAAGTAAGAGGGATCAGAGAGCTCCAAGAGTCAAACCATAGTCACATGCAACCTGAGCACTGAGTTTCAAGGAAAATAATCATCATAATCGCAGAGCAATCACAGAAGGTGAAGAGTAGACAAGGATTTGTCAACTAAGCCATCATTAGTGACCTTTAAGGGAACAGATTCAGTGGATTCAGGGGAGTGAAAACCAGATCATAAGAGGTTAAGGAGAGAGTTGATGGTAAGAAAACAGGGACAGATTTGAGACTACCTTTTTAAAATACATGATTATAAAGGGAAAGAAAGAAAATAAGTACTATAAAAATGAATTTCTATTAGAAATTCTTTGGTTAGGAAAGCCTGGGTGGCTCAGTCGATTAATCTTGCAACTCTTGATTTCGGCTCAGGTGGTGATCTCAGGGTTGTGGGATCCAGCCCTACGTCTGGCTCTGTGCTCAGAACAGAGTCAGCTTGAGATTCTCTCTCTCTCCCTCTGCCCCTGCCCCCACTCACTCTCTCTCTGTCTAATAAATAAAACCTTAAAAAAGATCTTTGGTTAAAATCCAAACAAATATTTTGGGGACAAAATTTTTACATTTTTTTTTTATTCTGGAAGTGAGGTTTGTTTTTTTTTTTTAATTCCTTTTTGTACAAATTATTAACCCTAATCACTGTAAGTAAGAATAGGATTGGGGTATAGCAACCTAATCCATTTTAGGCTATAGGTTTATTTCCATAAATTTCCATTAGCAATTCTTCTTGAACTTTTTTCTCAAGATTAAGCCTATTAGTCAAGTATTAAAGAGAGAGGATTACTTTTATATTTTCACTTACGTTGAGTGACTTTGGAGAGACCTTTACAGGGGAAAAATCATAATTCATTTGAGCTCACTTGAGAATATGATCATCTTGAAGTTTTTCTTTGGACCAGAAGCAATAGCGAGGTTGATTCAAGTGATGATATTTATAAAACTAAGAAGAAAATCTAACAGGGGAAAGTCTAAAATTTTGCTTTTGGAAGCTCTTATCCCTAAGTGGTAAAGAGGCAAAGAACTCAGAGTGTCCTCTTTTAATATTTGCCAGGTTTTTATTTAATTTCTCTGTGCCTTTATTTACTAATCTGTAAAGTGAGAATAATAGTATTATTTACAGGGTTAACTGAGTAAAACTGTATAAATCACAGAACAGTGCCTGACACTTAAAGTCTCAATAAATGTTACATATGATTCTGATTTATAAATTAAATATTCTTAATCTCCTTTATTCTTCCTCCTAATCTTTCCCTCAAGGTTAAATGACAGTGAAATTGAACGACAGCATTTTAAGGACCAAGATATGTATTCTGATAAATCCGATAAAGAAAATGATCAAGAGCATGATGAGTCTGATAATGAGGTGCTGGGGAAAAGTGAAGAAAGTGACACAGATACATCAGAAAGGCAAGATGACTCTTATATCGAACCTGAGCCCATTGAGCCTTTAAAGGAGACTACCTACACTGAACAGAGCCATGAAGAACTTGGAGAGGTAAAAGTGTGATTTTCAGAGATTTTGATTTTCTAATTCTTGGGAATTTCCAAGTGAAATTGAAGACATTTCTTTGACCTATTGCTTATTTTTCTGAAAGAAAATATTTGAATGATACCTGTTTTGTTTGTAAAATCACATACCTATGAAATGTATCAGAATTTATAACAAATATGTATACTCACACGAGTACTGATTCTTCAGGTTTGTTTTTGAAATAGGATAGTACTGCTTGATGTCATTGCTAGGTACAATGTAAATTGCAAGGATACATGAGTTTATAACTTTCTTGCTATTGTTAGTGCATAGAAGTAAGTTTAGTATAAAATAATAGCATGTAATGTTTTTTGTAATGAATTCTTTGTATATATCCTTCACTTTGATGTCTGTTAACTCCTCTTTTTACCTAAGTTTTATAGCTATAGACTTACTACCTTATGAGTTATTTCCACTCATATTAAGAATGCTTGAAATAGTTCTATAGCATATTCAGATTTCAACATCAGCTGTCTTATCTACATATCTGATATGTCTGAAGTATGATATTTCAGTATTTTTTGTTAATTGCTAAAGGCAGGTGAGGCTTCTCAAACAGAAACTGTGTCTGAAGAAAACAAAAGCCTTATCTGGACACTGCTGAAACAAGTCCGTCCTGGCATGGACCTGTCCAGGGTGGTTCTGCCTACATTTATTTTGGAACCTCGTTCTTTCCTGGATAAACTTTCAGATTACTACTATCATGCAGATTTCCTATCTGAGTAAGTAGATTCTCATTTTTTAAAATGAAAAACACTTCATGGTTTTAAGAGATTTTTCAGAGGTCTAAGTACAGTGGTTATGCCTTACCAAAATCAGGCTCTAATGACATATCACTCTTCACTCTCTTCACCATTTCTACAGGTGACCGAAATAAGAATATTTAATACTTTGCTATAATGTTTCCATTTATGAAGTTGAGTGATGAGATCACAAGCTTGAGGGAGACAAGGAGTCTACCCCTTACAGCACTGCTTTCTCAGGCTCTCTGAGCTGTTCACTGACCTAACATAGGGAGAGGTGGTTGGCATTCCTTGTGTTCCTCTCCACCTCCCCCCACTCCCCCCCCCACCTCCCAACCCAGTCAACTAAGCTCTTGTTCAGGTCCCAACCTGGGGCTTGGGCTTTTGTTTATACGTACCCTCTCTGTGTGCTCTTGAGGCATGTGCAGCTTACCACAACCAGGCCAGTTGCTGGCTCATGATATAAATCCCCACTTCCATCTTTGCTTTTCTTCCTGCCAGCTGATCCTGGGTATAATTCTGAGGAAGGAAGGCATAAAGGAGGTGGGGGGAGTTGCTGCCCATCTCTTTCCCAGCAGTTTCTTGGAGAACCAGTAAAAGACATCAACTTTATGCATACCTTTCCAAGTTTTGCATGCTGCCCCCATTCCAGCTATCCAAGACAATGTGTTTTCTAGGATACTGAGTTCCGGTATAATGACCTGATTTTTAGATTCTGCATCAATATTTGTATTCAGTTTAGTAATTATTAGTCTATTAGTTGCAATAATGAACATTGCAAAAAACATTAAGCTGAATCAAAAGATAATTGAGAAACTGGGAGATTTTTGCAAATTAAGGCATACCCAAAGTGCTAATCTCTCTAAAATAAAAAGGGCTCTTAGAAATTTAATGAAATGATCATCAATCTAATAGAAAAAGGAGTGGAGGAAATGACCAGGGTTCAAAAATGAATAGAAACAGTCCTTAAACATCTCAAAATAAGAAAACTGCAGATTCAAATTATGAGCTATTATTTTTTATCCATCACAGTGACCAAAATCCAAAAGCTTTTATACACCAGTTCTGCTTTACATCTTATTATAGTTCTTTTATCTGTCTAGAAATTCATTTCTTTCAGAATATGAGACAGGTTCCTATGAATCACAATAAGATCTTCTTGAGAGATGCCCATTTTCCCAAATTGTTCTGGCTACACGCACTGTTGCCAAGGTTTTGTGGGGCAACAGGCGCTTGTACGATATTGCTGGAAGATACAAACTAGCACAGTGCTTTTGAAGGGAATCTGGCAATATTTACCAGAATTAGATGCGTTCACTCCTTTGATCCAGTAATCCTACTTCTGGTAATAACTCCTACAGATATACCTCTGCATATTCAAAATGACATATATGCAAGATTGTTGCAGCAAGGCTTATAATAGTAAAAGATTAGATAACTCAGGTATTCAGCCATAGTTGACTGGTGGTTAAATAATATATGATACATTTACACATAAGGAAGAAGTCTATAACCTGATTTGGAGGGATCTTTAGGATTATGTGTGTGTGGAAAAAGCAAGGTCCAAAAAAATGTGTGTGGTTTGCTACCTTTTCTTTCTTATAAAGTGTTCTGGCTGCATAACTTTTTTTGCTTCTTTATGCTTAAAGAAAACTGTTTATTAAAACAACTAAAAAAAAATTGCCTATATGGAGAGATGGGACAATAACAAGACGTGTACTTCTTCATATTGCTTTGAGTTTTGAACTACATATATGTAAAATATAAAATAAAATTGCATATTAAGAGAATTTAAACCAAGATAGGAGGAGTGGAATCAGACAGTTGTTACTCCCAATAAGGGCAAGTTTTTGACTCAGCACAATGGTCAGTAAGCCTAAGCCTGGTCTCTTCCATTTCACACTTTTTCAAAAATCACTAGGGGTGCCTGGGTAGCTCAGTTGGTTAAGCATCTGACAGGTCATGATGTCAGGATTATGAGATTGAGCCCCACAAGATGGAACCCCGAGTAGGGCTGGGCCTGGAGCCTGCTTAAGATTCTTTCTCTTCCTCTCCCCCCGACCCCCCGCATGCATGCACACACTCTCTCAGAAAAAAATCACTACACTGAGCTTTCAGACATTCTTGAGGGAAGTTATAGTTAAATTATAATTATTGTTCATGTATATTATGTTATATATGTATGAAAACTCAGTAGAATTCACTTCTGACATACACAGTGTTTTGCAGTGTTTACAGCAACAGCACAAGGGCAAGGAGGTAGCTGAGTCATGGCTTCTAAAAATTTGTTCTTTAAAATGAAGATTGTTCTTTGATTATCTGCTACATTGATAGATTTTATTCACTGGAAAATCACTTGGTAGCACATAGGATTAAAGGCTAAGAATAGGTTAAATCCTTTTTGATTGACTTAAATTATCTCAAAACTTCCATATTTGTGATTTGAAATACCTGTATTTTGTACTAGGAACTAAAAAAAGCATACAATCCTATTCTTAATGGAGCATTTTTCATAGGAGAGGTTAATATTAGCCTATTGTCCTCCCCTCATGTAGGATGGCCCTCACCAGTTATTGTTGATCTCCTCTAATTAACATCAGTGCCTGAGAATAGAGTAAATCAAGTGGACATGATCCTTCTCTGATAAAAGGATCTGAAGACCTCTAATGAAATTGTTACTGAGGCTGCTTGGCCCCATCATTGCAAATGCTAGGCATCATGCAATCCTTGAATCTCAAAATATGTTTATTTTTATTTTTTTCAATCATAATTTCTCACAGAACTCCTAGCAACATCTAGGGCCCTAAGAACCCCACTTGAAAAACCTTGGTTTGGAGAGTTTCCAAAAACTACTTGAGCAAAGACCTGGGCGGTATATCAAACAATAGGAAAAATGGAGAGAAAAGCAACCAGATTATGAAAAGTTATTCTTACAGATTTACATGGTTGTTTTTGCCATCTATTTTAAATATAACTTAGGTTTTGCAGTCATATCTCATACTCAGTTGTTTAGTTGATAAATACAAGGGAGAATTTGTGATATATTTTGTGAAAGTTTTGTGTATGCCATTTTGTTTTTTTAGGGCTGCTCTTGAAGAAAATCCTTATTTCCGTTTGAAGAAAGTAGTGAAATGGTATTTGTCAGGATTCTATAAAAAGCCAAAGGTAATGTTTATATTTTACTTTCTTTAACCTTATATGAGTTATTTTTTATGTTATCTTTAGTTTATTTATTGATAAGCACTACAAGGCCTCTTTGAGTTAGCAAAATTGCAAACTACTTAATCATTTAGACCTATATTGTGGATTGAAGGGTTTCATTTTATTTCATTTACTGTGAAATTTTATAAGGATAGCTCCCAGATGACACAGCTAAATCCATTTTGACTGGTTTAAACTATTTTGAATCTTCCAGATTTGTATTTTGAAACTTGTAATTTTTTTTTACCAGGGACTGAAGAAACCTTACAATCCTATACTTGGTGAGACTTTCCGTTGTTTGTGGATTCATCCCAGAACAAACAGCAAAACTTTTTATATTGCTGAACAGGTATTAGAAGTGCATGTTACAGAAACAAAACTGGTTCGGAAGTTATTGGAATATTTTAATAAAAAATATTAACTCAGTAAATTCACTGTTGATTAACCTTTCTTATTAGTGAGCATTTGGTAAGCATTTAACCTTTTAGTACTGAATACTACTAAATATCATATTTATAAGTATTACAATTACCTGGTATTGCACTCTTTTGCCTCTTATTTTATAATTTAATTCTCCCATTCCAATATTTCTTCTCAGCTATTCTCCATCTAAACCAACCCTGACCTCCTATTTCATGATCCAAGTGACTGCATCTTCCAGTGATTTCTCCCTTCTCAAACTTCTGTATTATTTTTTGTGATTATCCATTAAACTGTTATTTTAACACACACTGTTTAACTTTTTACAGAATATTTATTTCCTAATTGAATTGTCAGCTTCTTGAAAGAATGCCCTCCCTATAAACCTCTCTTTTTGTTGTACAGATAATAGGCAGTCAAAAATATTTCTTAGTTTTACTCTTTCATTAATTTAGACTTATATATATTTATATTCGTGATTCTCAATATTTTCCCCTCATCCTCCCCTTTCCCCCTGGTCCTGAGGAATAGGACATTTTTTTCTCAATAACAATGACTCCTTACTATAATAATTCTCACCTAGAGTGTAAGAAGGATGAGGAGACTGTGTGTCATTTGAAAAACCTTCCTCTTCCCTAGAGATTTTGTATACCTCTCAAATGGAGATGACTTATCCATGTATTAATTTTTTAAAAATTATTGATTATACCACCTTGCATTTTAGTTCACTATAATTCCTCACTAAATTGAGAAGCTTGAGAAGAGTTTGATTTTTAGCTTTGATTCATTTCAGAAAACATAAGGTGTGTGTGTGTGTATATATATATATATATATATATATATATATAGAAAGTGTTAGATTACTAAAGTAACATATTTGTCAAAGGTTTTGTTTCCTATTGCCTATTTAGTAATCCATATGAAGAATAGCTACTGTATTAGTTATCTATTGCTATATAATCAATGACTGCCAGAACTTAATGGCATAAAACAACAAACATTTATTAGCTCCTACAATGAAGTTTAGGGATCTGAGAGCTGCTTAGCTGGATGGTTCTGGCTCAGGGTCTCTCATGAGAGTGCAGTTAAGATGTCAGTCAGCTTTGCAGTCATCTGAAGACTTGGCTGAAAGATTTCACTTCTAAGCTCATCACATGGCTTTTAACCAGAGCACTCAGTTCCTTTCCACATGGGTTTCTCCATAGGGTTGTTCACAACATGGAAGCTGGCTTCTCAGAGCTGATGATCTGTGAGAGAGAGAGAGAGAGAGAGAGAGACCAAAATGGATAGTGCATTATAACTTAATTTCAGAAGTGACATACGTCACTTCTACACAGAGTAACTTTGGTACAGTGTAAGAGGAGCCCACCTAATGGTGTGAATACCAGGAGGTGGTTTCCTTGGGATATATCTTGGAGGCTGGTTACTATAGCCACCAATGTTTAATTTTACCACTTACCAGACATTGCTTCTTATTATTAGAGTATACATTTGAGACTTGACCTTTTGATAATAGCACAATGATATGCTTATGTTATTATATTTTACATTTTTTCCTGTGTTCAATAGGTGTCTCATCATCCACCAATATCTGCCTTTTATGTTAGTAACCGAAAGGATGGATTTTGCCTTAGTGGTAGTATCCTGGCTAAGTCCAAGTTCTATGGTGAGTTTCTCCTTGTCTCAGTCTGCACCCTTTTCTGAAAGGTAGTATTTAAAAAAAACAACAACAAACAACATATACTCCAATTTCAGATGTCTTGAGTTCTTCTAAATAGTTAAAGAAATAATACCAAAAAAAACACCAAAAAACAAAACCACCGAACCAATTCGGTACAACATTTTACAGTAAGGAGAAGAGGAGGAAACATTTCTCAACTCATTTTATGAGGCCTACATTACCCTAATCCCAAGACAACACAGTACAAGGAAAGTATAGATCATTATCTCTAATGAATATACACGCCAAAATCCTTACCAAATTAGTAACAAATCAGAATATATAAAGAGTAATACACACACATAGGATATATTAAAAGCATATATATCATGATCAATTTATCAAGGGGAGTTTATTTTGGAGATACAAGGTTGGTATATCATTGAAAATCAATGTAGTTCATATTAATTGAAGGAAAACCATATTTTAATAAATGCAGAAAAAGCATTTGACAGTTTTCAACACCCATTTATGATAAAAGCTCTTAACAAACTAGGACTAGATTAAAGGTATCTGTGAAAAATATATGGCCAATTTCATACTCCTAAGGTGAAAATTATTTTTACTTAAAATCAGGAACAAGGCAAAAATGTTCACTCTCACTACTTCTGTACAAAACTGTTATTAGAAGTCATAGCCAATGCAGCAGGCAAGTTAAAGAAAAAGCATACAATTCGAAAGGAGGTAGTTAAAAAACATATACATACCTGATCTACAGAGAAAATTCTCAAGAATATACAAAAAACTACTAGAACTGATAAATGAATTTAGTAAGGTTGCTGGATACAAGGTCAAAATACAAAAGCCAGTTGTATTTCTATATACTAAAAATGAACACTTGCAGAATGAAATTTAAAAAACATCTCCAATTATAGTATGTGAAAAATAAAATATTTAGGAATAAAATAAAAGATGTGTAAATCTTGTAAACAAAAACTACGAAGCATTGCTGAGGAAAATTGAAGATTTAAGTAAATAGATATACTATGTTCATATATTAGATTTTAAAAATTGTTACGATGGCATGAAATGATAACAATGGCATGGATGAATGTGAAAAACATTTTGCTAAGTAAAAGAAGTAAAACAATAAACTGCATATTCTATGATGCCATCTGTACAAATTCTAGAATAGGTAAAACTACAGTGACAAAAACCAGACTAGTGGTTTTCTGGGGTTGGAGGAAAGGATTGACTGTCAAGCAAAGGGGGAGCTTTTTGGGGTGATGCAAAGTTTTATATCTTAATTGTGTGATGATGGTTACATGATTGTATACAATTGCCAAGACTGTCGGAATACACATTTAACGTGGGTCACATATTGTATGTAAATTATGCCTCAATAAAACTGGTGATGGAGGGGGCGGGGGAGAAAAATACACATGGGAGAAAAGCTAGAAGAAAATACCATGGAATTTTATCAACTATTGCGTTTTGATGGGTTATGCTTATGTTTTCTTTTCTCAAAATATCTATAGTAGTAGTATGTCAATTTTAAGTACTAAAAGCTTGGTACTTAACTATGTAACTTACAGATAAGAAATGTTTTTATTCAAACACAGATATGTTATTAAGCCATATCGTAAAACTGTTTTATTGCATTTTTAAGAGCCTCATATAAAATAACATAACAAGCATATAACTGTGCCTTTTAAAAGTACTCATTTTGTAAGACTAGGAATGTGGATCATATGTTTTGGATATAAGATATATATACATTTGGGCACGTTGAGATTGAGACATTTTTAAGACATTCCACTGTAGATGTATGATAGGTGTCCTGAGTATATTTTGTTTATTTTGAATTGGTTGCATTAGTTTTGTGAAATTTAATAAATGATATTTATTCTAGGAAACTCATTATCTGCAATATTAGAAGGAGAAGCACGATTAACTTTCTTGAATAGAGGTGAAGATTATGTCATGACAATGCCATATGCTCATTGTAAAGGTAAGTATTTTCCATACTTGAGTTAGATATTCCATAAAACCTTTTTAAGTATATGTATATGGCTGTAATTTGTTGTGTTTTGTGATTGATGGAGTCAGCCTTTTGTTTGAAAGTGTCCTTGGTTTATAGATATTTAAGATTATTGCTGTCATCTACTATCTCTATGGTTAATTCACCTACAACAGACTTTTATGACACTTCAGTTGGAAAAGGCTGATTTATAGTAATGGAATTTCGTTTACCTAATGTACAGGTTTTAAAATTGATGGTACTGCCCATTATTTCAAAATCTTTTTAAAAATGATTTTCATTTTCGTGCACCTCCACCCCTTTTTAAAATGTTAATTTGCTGCTTTTCGGTATACTAAGTCCTTTAAAAATTTTTCTTATTCTCATTTGGCAATTTCTTAAAAACTAATGTATTATACTTTTCCCCATTATTTAAGATACAGATAAGGATACTGCATTTTCAGCAGACCAGGGACCCAGCCATTCTGTGCACCTTACATTTATAAACTCATTTAATCACTTCAGCAGCCCTGTAATATTGGTAATATTGTCTGTTTTATTGATGTGGAAAATGAGGCACACAGGGGTTAATTTGCCTGAGATCACACAGCTAGGATGTTGCAGAGTCAAGATCTCTGTGACCTGTACTATTAAGCTGTACGGCGTCAGCTTCAACACTGTTTGGTCATTATCTGTATAATCCTTTGCAACCCATTTTTTTTTTTTAAAGATTTTATTTATTTATTTGAAAGAGAGAGAATGAGAGATAGAGAGCACGAGAGGGAAGAGGGTCAGAGGGAGAAGCAGACTCCCTGCTGAGCAGGGAGCCCGATGTGGGACTCGATCCCGGGACTCCAGGATCATGACCTGAGCCGAAGGCAGTCGCTTAACCAACTGAGCCACCCAGGCGCCCTGCAACCCATTTTTTAAAAATAAATTTTTTGGGTAATTATCCTCTTTTAGGAACTGATTCATGAAAACATGGAAATTATTTAATGTGGCCTCATTTCACAGATGTAGAAACTGAGAGGGTTAAGAATCTTATCTGAGGCCAAACCAGTGAGAACATGGAGACTAAACTCTAGGCTTGTTGACTCCAATCCACTGTAACATGGACCTACCTTGTTTGAAGTACAAGAGTGGCCACCTTGTGGCTTCAGGCTAGATAATTCTTAGAGCTTCATGTGTGGTTCTTGAAATAGGCATGAAGTGAAATATCTGAAATTATGAACTAAATTTGATAAGAAATATATTTTTTAAAATCTTACATCATTTAGAATAAAGAAAATGATATTTTATGTAGATACCCAGGGCCAATGTCTTTTTGCATGGAAAAAACAAGAGATTATAATAACCCCTTGTGAATGAACATCAGAAATAATGATTGTTTTTTACCCTTGTGTATTTTCTATGATGTATTCCTCAAATCGTTAATCTCACAAATTGTTTTACAAAGTGAGTTCCATAGCCAAATAAGTATGAGACACATTGCATAGTCTCTTCCCATTGGAAATTAACATTGTGCATTTGCATATTAAAAGCTCCCTTAACAGTTTAGTCCAAGAACAGATCATGCACACATGCACACTTAAACTTTAACAAATTTAAAAGAATTTTCTCCACTTTTAGTCACAGAACCTATCTTGAGGTATTTTTTTTTTTACATGGTTGTCTTACTTATACAGTTGATTCTTGTGATTAGCAGTAGTTATGTTCCATAAAGTCACCACAAACACATTTTAATGAATAGTAAACCATTGCTTCTAGGGGAAACACAAGATTAGGTTAATGAGTCACCTTTTCATCAACCAATTAATACATAACCTTGTTTGTATTTAAAGACACCTTACTGTATATTATTGATTCAATAACATTGAACTAACAGTCAACAGCACTATAACTCATGACTGAACCAAGCTTTAATACACCTTTTATAATACCTTATAATAATACCTTTTCTCCATAAGGTACATTATAGCCTTCTTTGCTTAGGAATGCTAGACAGCACTTTAGCACTACATTTGGAGGTCATTTTGAACCATAAAATTACCAACAAAAATCACCAAACTGTGAAAAATGTGGCTCTTAAAAATACTGCAGAAAAAGCACTTGTTTACCAAATGAGGGATGAAACCAGAAGGCAATGTTAACCTTGTTCAACCTCAGCTGGCAGTTTGCACATGGGACAACTCAAATTTTTCACCACTCTGTGCGTGAAGGACTGCAAAAGTGCTGTGGGTATTTATTTTGGGATTGCTAACATGTTTTAGTGAGAATGTGAATTCGCAAATAATTGGATCTACAAATGGAATGGAATCTGCAAATAATTGTATCCTCTGTTATCTATTTAAGTCCTACAGAAACAACTCTGTGTATGTTATAGATTGTTATTGGGTGGGACTGAAAACCCTTGAATTATTGGTTTCTCCTAGAGGGAGAGTAGATTGTAAAGTTCTGCTTGTTATTATTAGCCAGCATTTCTCTTCAACCTTTTGTCAAAATTGTTTTTTTTTTCTTTAGGAATTCTTTATGGCACAATGACACTGGAGCTTGGTGGCATAGTCAATATTACATGTCAAAAAACTGGATACAGTGCAATACTTGAATTCAAACTAAAGGTTAGTACAGATAAAAGGTGTCACCTAATTAAAGAGAATCTGTGCTATAAATATTGAACAAAGAGCACAGCTTAGCTCCTTATTAAAAAATAAATTTAAGAACACAGAATTCATCAGAGGGCAGCCTTGGCAGATCCAAATCAACAGAAAGCCTTCATTTTTTGTTTGTTGATTTTAATCAATAAAACTGTTGGTATTTTATGGGAGATGAGATATATGAAGTGAATGGATAGAAATTTCTCAGTAAATTAAAGCATTTCTTTACAAAATACCACAAAGTATGTATTAACTTGAGCTAAGTTGTGTACCCTAAGAGTTGTATTGGTTACTATTTCTGCCTAACAATTTACTCAAACTCACAGCCTTAAAAACAACCTTGCTCTGATCTATACGGCTTCTATCAGTCGGGAACTTGACCAGAGCATATTGGGGATGGCTTATATCTGCCACATAATGTTTGGGGCCTCAGGAAGACTTGCAGGTTGTGAGTGACTCAGCAGTTGGGGCTGGAATTATCTGAAGGCTCATCACTTACGTGTCTGGTGCATGGGTTGGGACAACTTAAAGACTAGGACTGCTGATCTGAGCGCCTGTATATATATGGCCCTTCTGTGTGGCTTGGCTTCCTCACAGCACAGTGGCTTCAAGGTAGTCCAGCTTCTTACGTGGTAGCTCATGGTTCCAAGTGCAAGTTCTTGTGAGCAAGGTGGAAGCCTCATTGCCATCCATGACCTGGTGGCAGAAGAGTCACATTACATCACTTCCACCATTTTCTGTTGAAGAGTTATAAGCCCACCCAAATTCAGGGGGAAAGGATATAGACCCCACTTCTCAATGGGAAGTTGGCTATATTTGGAAAATTTTGTCTGCCTCTCAGTGAAAGGGAAATTTAAGACCTTTTCATTGTGGCAGTTATTGGTTTAGGACAATATATATGTTCAGATAAGAATATTTCTATGAACTATTTAATATTTGTTACCAAATTTCTCCTGTGTTGATATCCAGCTGATCAGCAACTAATCAGCAACTTTGTTCTGATAAAAAGTATCTCTTCAGTATTATTTGGTGCAGTGCCCCCTTTTTATTTCAAGCTTAGCAAATTTTTTGCTTGTGTGGTGATAATGGTATCTGAAAATCAGACTAAAGATGTTTTAAGTAATTTCTGACACCTTTAAGGGCTAGATTGGAACATCAGAATTTTGTCACTGACTAGAGACATCAGTAAGGCAATGTAGTAACTCAAAGTATATTCTGATTTAATTTTTGGAGGATTTTTTTGGTTAAGTATTGTTTTACTGTTGTTTTGAAGGAAGGGATATTCTAAAAGATGAATTAAGTCCCTCCAGTCCACTGAATTACTATTGCTTAAATAGACTACAACATTGATGGACCACAGTTGAGTCAGAAGAGAGCACAGGGCATGAGTCATCATTTGTGATCTTTCTCAGTATGTTTATTTGGACTTCACACACACTGTTTTTACCTTTTTTTCCCCACAAATTCCAATTTCTTTTCATTGAACATTTCTGACTAAAATTTCACCCTTTTTGCCTTCAGTAGCACTGTAACTATACAATTACGTCTTTCGTTCCTTTTTGTCTACTTTATATGTAAATATAAGTTAAAAGCAAAATATTTCTGTAACATTTTCTCTTTTAAAAGCCATTTCTAGGTAGTAGTGACTGTGTTAATCAAATATCAGGGAAACTTAAATTGGGAAAAGAAGTCCTAGCTACTTTGGAAGGCCATTGGGTAAGTGTTTTTGTATTTTAGCTTTACAAAGAGAATTTTATTCTATGAAAAAAATTAAAAATGACATTTTAAAAGTTCACTTATTCCATTGCTAAAAGTATCATCACTATTCAACATAAGCTTCAGCTGAACAAATATTTTGGCATTGAGCTATTATCAACAATCTTTAGTTTCATGTAGTACTATCTTTCCAAAACTTTTTTTTTAGATTTATTTATTTATTTATTTGAGAGAGAGAATGAGAGAGAGCGAGCACATGAGAGGGGGGAGGGTCAGAGGGAGAAGCAGACTCTCTGCTGAGCAGGGAGCCCGATGTGGGACTCGATCCTGGGACTCCAGGATCATGACCTGAGCTGAAGGCAGTCGTTTAACCAACTGAGCCACCCAGGCGCCCTCCAAAACTTTAATTCAATAAAAATAGCTAACTTACCACTTACAATGTATTGCACTGTTTAAAAATGTTACTCATATTAATTCATTTAATACTAAGTGACTGTATGAGGTGGGTACTGTTAACTGTTTCTGTTTTACCGAGGAGGACACTGAGGCACAGAGGGTTTAATTTGCCCAAAGTGATGGAGCAGTATTCCAGCCCATGCTCTCTGGCTCCAGGGCTGTGCTTCTACTCAGAGCAGTATACTGCCTTTCACCTCGAAGAAAGAGGCATTTCCAGTTAGAGTTACATTTCCTTTTGAGGAACATTGAAAGGATACAGTGGTATTTGAGAGCAATGGCTTTTATTTCTTTCTCTACTGACATAAATTCACATTTATATAATTTTGTTAAGAGGAGCTTAAATGAATAAGAAGGATATATCATGGTACTGTCTAGATGCACTCTCACTGTGAACACTGAGTATATGCTGTTTTCTGCATTATAATCAGAAAATAATGAGAAATGTGATGAGAAAATGACACGATCTAGAGACTCAACCAAGAGGCCACAAATGCTCTGTAATTTTAAAAATTTACCTCAATCCAAAAATCGTTTGGAAAAAAGATAAAACTATGTTTTTTTAAAAAAATGAAATTTCTAAGATTGTGCTCAAATTTTTAATGCTAAGAAAAGCTTGTTGAAGTGTGTGTGTGTGTGTGTGTGTTTATTGAGTACATAGGTAGGTAGTCAACAGAATCTCATTGTAGTTCTAGCAAATACTGTGCTCTGCTTTGACAGTTCAGAAATGGTTGTTGAGGTTTTTGCAAGTAATTGTTTGAAATTTGTTTATTAAGTAAAACTTGTGAACTCTTCATGAACTTTTTGTGTGTTCAAATTTTTTAAATGACTAGTATTACATATTTAATAGTTTTATAAAATGACAAGAGATTTGGGACTTTTAGAAAAGTACTAGTTGTATTTGTTTTAAAAATGTGTTTGTGGGATTAAGTATCAGGAAGAAAGTATTATTATATTGTTATACTAAATAATCCTCTTTAATGACAATTCTCTACATTAATTTTTAATTTCTTTAAATATAGGATAGTGAAGTTTTTATTAATGACAAAAAGACTGATAATTCAGAGGTTTTCTGGAATCCAACACCAGACATTAAGCAGTGGAGATTAATAAGGCACACTGTAAAATTTGAAGAGCAGGGGGATTTTGAATCAGAGAAGTAAGTATACCATTTTTCAGCTAACGTCATGAATATTGAAGAGTGATTTTTAATCCCTCAAGAGTATGGACACTTTTCTCTGTCACTTTTCAGTCACATTTTAATTCAAAATAACTTAACATTTGTGGGATGTGACAGGATTTTTTTTTTTCGGTATATGTGAATGTCAAATAAATATACAAATCATACTGGTTAAAAAAATCATACTGGTTTTCTGCAGTTCTAAACTAAAGCTTCCCATTTTTTCCTTTCTCTTCTTATCTGCTCCAGGGCCTATTAAAAACAAAAAACAAAACAAAAAAACCAAAAACTTCTGTTTTGTTTGTATAAAATCATGGGACTAATTACTCTTGGCTTTCAAAATATACGAATTATGTCATGGGATATGCAGGCTTCTAGAGGACTTACATTAGTTGGGTAATAATTATGACTATCGTTTCTGTTCTTAAGTCATGAAATTCTTGCTGGATCTCTTACTTTTGAACCAAAAATACTATTTAAATATTGCCCAGTTCTATTCTTATTATATTTCTCTGTGTTAGAAGGTTTCTATGCAAAAGACCCTCTACCAGGTACTTTATATACGTTATACAGTTTAGCTCTCGCTACATGTTCTCATATGCATATCATTCTCATGTCTCATTGTCATGAGGACTCATGTCTGTGTACTTCTACATCCAAAATTGAGGTTGTCAAAAATGGAAGAATATGTATGTACCAGTTCTAAAAATTGTTTCAGCTATAACCACATGATGCTCTCCATCAAGAGTGAAGCTTTGCCAAGGCATACAACAATTTTTGAGGTGTGAATATAATTTAACATATTTTAAAGATGAGGAAATGAGTCTTAGGATAAGTAACTTTTAGTTCATCAGCCAAGAATTCATCCCAACTCTGATTCCAAAGCTTGTGTTCTTTCAGTCACAACATGCTGTCTTCCTAGGTAGATGGAATATAGATAGTATATTTTTATTTGATAAAAAACTAAACTTTAGTAGGGGAAAAAATTTTACTTCAGTCTTTTCTGTTATATCATTGGTTCTCAACACTGGCTACACATTAAAATCACCTGGAAAACATTTAAAAAACCAATACTTGGGCCTATCCCCAAGATTTTCATTTTAAAAGTTCCTGATGATTCCTGCATCCAAGGTTGAGAAGCATGGCATTAGAGTATTGGATCTTTGAGGCTAGTGAATCTTAAACAGTGATAAGAATCATCCAGGGAGCTTAAAAATATAGATTCTCAAGCCTTCATTACATTCTTATCATCTTGGGTCAGCACCATTCATTGCCATATGTTTAAGAATCCAAGTAATACCTCTCTCTTGGCAAGAAAAAAATTCGTTTCCACTGTGATTTCTCTTCTTTAGGCACCACTTTTTATATCTTGACACATTTCGAAGCCTATGAGCATAAGCTTTGTCAAAGCCAAAAACCCGCATGGGCACCATTTTCTCTCAAGGGGATTCAAATCTATTCTATGTAGATTTGATTTTCTCTTGCTTTTTTAATGCTGTTTTTAAACATGTATTAGACTCTGGCAGCGAGTAACTCGAGCCATAAATGCCAAAGACCAAACGGAAGCTACCCAAGAGAAGTATGTTTTAGAAGAAGCTCAAAGACAAGCTGCCAGAGATCGGAAAACAAAAAGTGAAGAGTGGACATGCAAGTTATTTGAGCTTGATCCACTCACAGGAGAATGGCATTACAAGTTTGCAGAGTAAGTAATTAAAAAGAGCATGTTACAAACAATATACCAACGTAGGTTTTTGCCTTTATTTCTGTAATTTTTACTGTTAGTTGGAGTAGTTTTTCATTAAGCCATACATATAAATTAGATTGAGATTTTAAACTTGATGTTCCATTCATTATAAATTTGACTCCATGAGAGTAGTTTACAAAATAAGCTGAGGATCAGAAGATTAGATATGATAAATATTAATCTTACAGCTAGGTTCATAATTGCTAATGTAAATCTATTTATAGAATACATTTTTGGAAAAGTGTTTTCATTTATGAAATGGGTTTTTTTTTTTTTTCATTTATACAGTACTAGACCATGGGACCCACTTAATGATATGATACAGTTCGAAAAAGATGGTGTTATCCAGACCAAAGTGAAACATCGCACTCCAATGGTATGTAATAAAAAAGTAACAAGACCTGCTAGGCATACAAATTTTTCTTTTAAATATTTATTTATTTTTTAGAAAAAGCGAGCAGGGGGGAGGGGCAGAGGGAGAGGGAGAGAGAATTTCAAGTAGACTCTGCCCTGGGCACGGTACCTGACTCAGAGTTTGGTCCCACAGCCCATGAGATCATGACCTGAGCCAAAACCAGGAGTTGGACACTTACCCAAGTGTGCCACCCAGGCACCCCTAGGCATACAAATTTTTTAAACCCTTAGTATCTTTGGCCACCAGTGTTTAAAATTTGGCTTCAAAATTTAAAATTTGGGGTCAGCAAAATGCAGAGTAGGCAGCTCCAAGCTCTTGTCCCTTCAAAGAAACAAAAAAGCAAGCAAAAATGATCAGAACCAAATTTGCCAGAACTATGGAAAACAGTCAGAGGTTTGCAGCAACAAAATGAATGCTAAATCAAGACAGAGATGACTTCAAAGCCATAGGAAAGCTTTATGGCATTTTTACTTGTCCTTACCCCAACTCTTCACGGGTGGACTGGTAGTCTTGAAGGGTCCCCAGATTCCCAGTGTGAGTCCTGGTTCCAGAGGGAGCAGAGCAGACCTTATTCACAAATTGTGTATGTCTGTTGTAACGAAGGATGCATGTTGTCGCTAACTCAGAGCTCAACCAGAAAGCCTGCAGGTATTGCTTGGAAGTACTGAGCCATACTGACAGCCTGCACAATCCTGGGGCAAAAGATTACCATTGAAACAAAACAGTAGACTGTGGAATGCCAGAAACAAAAGCTGGGGAGAGAATCTGGGAAACTAGGGAGTCACGGATTTTAGAAAACCATGGAAATGTTCAAGGCAAAATGCTTATGCTCAAAAAAGACCTGTGCAAGCCTGGCTTAGTGTTGAAAGAGGGCTGCTACATGGAGCCAGTCTGCTAAGGCTGGGAGAGTATTGTTTTGTTTTTGTTTTTTGTTTTTATTTGTTTAGCTACTGGTGTTCAAGGAAGCTTCTGTCAAAATGCTAGCTGAACACAGGCTAAGGAGCAGAGATTTCAGTAACCATGAACAAGGAATACAGTCTTTGCAAAAACAATTTAGAGACTTGACTGAACAAATGGAGTACTGTAGCTTTCATCAGTCCAGAAGACAGCAAGCCCTGGGGAGAAGATGGAGAATCTGATTTCCTGAATTTTACCACATTATAACAGTCAGATGTCCAGTTTTCCATAAAGAATAACAGGGCATACAAAGAAGCATGAAAGCATGACCCATTCATTAAAAGGAACAGGATAAATTGACAGAAACCATCCCTGATGAAATCTAGACACCAGACTCAGAAGACAGTTTTTAGAACAGTTGTCTCAAATGTGCCCACAGAGTTGAACAGGAACAAAGAACTAAAGAAAACCAAGAAAAAGATATATAAACAAAATTAAAATATCAATAAAGAGAAATTATACAAAAGAACCAAACAAATTCTGGAGCTCAAAAGTAGAATAAAGTGAAAAAGAGGCTACTAGGGACTGAGGGGAAGAGAGAATGGGAAGTCATTGCTTAATTATTATAGTCTCTCTTTGGGATGATGAAAATGTTTTAGAAGTAGCTGTGACATTTGCACAATATTGTGAATCTACTTAATACTACTGAATTGTACACTTAAAAATGGCTAAGATGGCAAAATTTATTATATATATGTATATCTGTACACATACATGGTATCACTATTTAGAAATTGTAAAACATTTTAGGGGTGCCTGCGTGCCTCGGTCATTTAAGCATTTGACTCTTGATTTTGGCTCAGGTCATGATCTCAGGGTTGTGAGATCAAGCCCTGTGTTGGGCTCCATGCTGGGCATGGATCTGCCTAAGATTTCTCTCTCTCTCTCTCTCTCTCTCTCTCTCTCTCTCTCTCTCTCTCTCCCTCCCTCCCTCCCTCCCCCCCTCCCTCCCCCATCCCTCTCTCTCCCCCCGCCCCTCCCCCCTCTTTTTTCCTCCCTCCCTCTCTTAAAAAGAAATTTTAAAACATTTTAAAATTTTGTTTCTTCCTTTAACCACACTAACATGATAAATAGAGACAGGGCATCTGTATTTCCTCCTAAAGGTAGAGTTTACTGAGAGAGAGATTGCTGACTCCCTTTATCATTTTGAATACTTTTCACCAGTCTTCATAATGTCCAATTTGAACCTACTCTAAGAATGTGGATTTGGATTCTAATGCTATAATGTTTAGTTTCTATGACTTGAAGTAGGAGGGCATAGTGTAGGCTGGATCTAGAACCTACTTGCTCATTGCTTATTTTCTATTAATAAAATTACAGAAATTTTATTTGAATTTCAGTCTTTTGAATAAGATTTTGCAAGAGAATAGGTAATTGGTGGATAATTCCTCTTTAGAATAGTATGAATGGAATCCAGGAGTTAGGATGACTGGTTCCCTGTTTTTCTAAGCATATAAATTACCTTACCCTTTTAATTCTAGTTTCTTCTCTTGAATTTGAGTTTTTAACCTTAGGATTGACCTCCAAAATTGCAAGCCTATTAATAGAGTCTAAAGTTCATTATTCTAAGGAAAATTTAGTCTTAGTTGATCATTTGATATACTTCTGAATCTTGTGCGTGCATTCAAATACTTTCTGTAAGTATAAATCATGCTCTGCAACAGGGCGCCTGGGTGACTCAGTTAGTTAAGCATCTGTCTTCGACTCAGGTCATGATCTCAGGGTCCTGAGATTGACCCCCATGTCAGGCTTCCTGCTCAGCAGGGAGTCTGCTTCTCCCTCTGCCGCTCCCCCCTTCCGCCACCTCCCCACTGCTCTTGTCTCTCAAATAAATAAATCTTTTTTAAAAAAATCATGCTCTGCAAAATAATAATACTTTCATTTATTATAAGATGCTTTCTAGGGGCAACTGGGTGGCTCAGTCGGTTAAGCATCTGCCTTTGGCTCAGGTCATGAGCCCTGCATTGGGCTCCCTGCTCAATAGGGTGTCTGCTTCTCCCTCTCCCTCTGCCCATCCCCCTGCTCATGCTTGCTCACGCTCTCTCTCTCAAATAAATAAATAAAATCTTTAAAAAAAAAAAAGATGCTTTCTACATTATCCAGATATTATTAAAAGTAAATAATTTTATGGGAAACCCAACATCATTCAATGGGAATGTTTCTAATGTTGAGAACAAGATAAATATGATTGAAAAAGAACACTACTATTTATGACATTGAACTAGAGATACTGGTACAGTTAGAAGTGTGGGGGGGTCTATATTCATATTTGTGTGTACATAAAAATGTCTCTTGCAGGATATACAAAGTAATAGTGTGAGTAATTTGTGGCAGAGAAAATGGGTTGATAAGAGTTCAGGAGTAAAGAGAAACTCTTCATTGCATAGTTTTAAAATATTTTTTGTTGTTTGTGCCAAATTAATGTTTCCTATTACAATTTAATAATTTGATTATATAAGTGTATCACATCTTGTTTAAGTTTTAATTAGACTATTTCATCTTTGTTTTTATTTCAGTGTACTGCACCCATGAACGGATAGTTTTGACAGTTGTACAACATTGGTCTTTAATTTAAAAATTGACTGCAAATTCACATAGCATGGCTTTTTTTTCAGGTTAGTGTCCCAAAAATGAAACATAAGCCAACCAGGCAACAGAAGAAAGTGGCAAAAGGCTATTCCTCCCCAGAGCCTGATATCCAGGACTCATCTGGAAGTGAAGGTAAAAATATTTACTGCAGACAATTCACTACAAGCACCTAAACTTTTAAAAGGATATTACTGTTTTATGTTTAATATGTGAAAAGTGGTTTTCATATTAACTCAAGAAGATAATGTAGGAGTTTGGGTGAAAACAGAAATGGTATGCAAAAAAAAGCTATTTTAGATTATAGGTAAGTTTTAAGACCAGGCCACAAGGGAAAGGCAAGAGAGACCATGTAAATCAAGAACCACACTGTAGTACTAGTTCTTATGTCTTGTTAGCTTCTGAAAAATTGTTGATGATTTTGTAGATTCAATGCAGGAAGCATTTTTTGAGCTTTGAACTCATTTCCTTGCTTCAAAAAAATTTTCCATTTTTAGAATAAATTCTTATAGTGTTTAGAAGTCACAGACAAGTAAAAATATAACTATATCAAAATTGTGGTCTGAATTAACTAGTATGCCATTCTTGTTCAATTCAGATAATGTGTAAAATGTCTTGAATTACATTGAGATATAATGAAGAAAGGATTAAGGTAATGTCTGAGAAAATTGTTTTTTAAAAGCCACAGTTCTCTACTAAGCTCACACTAAGCTGGGGAGCTTATTTTTATAGAGATAACGCTAGAGGTGAATAAATGATAAATGACAGGAAATTAGTAGACAACAAATAACAGTTTAAAGGAAAGGGAGCTGAATTCAGTTTGAGGTAGGTTCTTAGAGGAACCCGAATGAATTATTAGGATTTTTAATGGATTAGAGCAATCTTGGCTTGAGGGATGTGGATGGGGGGCAAGATTACCTGTGTAAAAGAGGAATAAAATCAATAAAAGTTTAAAAGTATGAGTCACAGGGTACTGGTGTGCTGGAGTGGGGAGTATTAGTTATACTGTTTTGTTCCCATTTTACAGAAAAGGAAATTGAGACACGGGTTAACCTGTTCAAGGTCACATGTCCCATAAGGCAGTATGTATATGTATTATGTGCAGATATTTTGGTTCCTTAATTCACTCTCTTATCCACTCCACTATTTACCTGTAACTTATCAGCTGACATTCACTGAGTACTTAATGTATGCCAAGCTAGATGTTTAACACACTGTACTACCACCATGTGAAGTTTGAATGGTGTTATTATTATTCCTGTTTTACAAATGAGAAAGCTGAGACCCAGAGAGAGGTTAAGATCTGAACAAAAACAGAAAGGAAGGAATGGATATGAGAGGTTTGAAGGAGAAAAAAATACAGTATACTAGTTGACAGTAAAAAAATATAGAAAAGGTAGCAAAACCAACTGAAAAGATAGAAATTTTAGGTGACCAAGGAAATAAAGGTAACATTAACAGTAAAACACTGAAAAGGGGGCCCAAAAAGCTGACTTCTTCAGATGTAGGCAAATAGACAAGAGATAGAAGAGAGTAATACCTTCACCCAAATTAGTATATGTATTTTTAATGAATTATTTTTGTCTACTTTAATGAATTTTAAAAAACTGAAGCCATCCAAATTTGTGGTTACTTTAAATATATTTGTAGTATTCTAGTTTTGAAGTGATATGATTACAACTTAAAAAATGCAGAGTATTAGTATTATTACGTTACTCTCTAAGCCATAAAAATAATGCCTAGGAAAATTTTGTAACACAAGAATCATTAAGCTGAAATGTAAATTGTTTATAATTAAATGTGTTTGCTATTTTCACCAACTTCATTCCAAATGTCTTTTCAGCTCAGTCAGTAAAACCAAATACAAGAAGAAAGAAAGGGATAGAACTGGGAGACATTCAAAATTCCATCGAATCTATAAAACAAACACAGGAAGAAATTAAAAGGTAATATATATGGATAGTGGCTATTCATTTAAGTCTAGAGGGATAGTTAAGAATCCTGTTATGTAGGAAATTATATGCGAACTTTACAGTTTCATAACATTGTTGGGCTAAAATAGACCTTGGCTTCTGCTGCCTGATGACTAAAACTTATGAACTTCCTTCACCACTAAAATATTGGGGGAGAGTGGTGGTTTTTCCTCATCTGTGAGGGCAGAATTAGAATCTTACTGCTGTTGCATACTAGAAATATAGCTGGGTTAGGTGTGGAAGTGGGGTGGTTTCTGAGAAAGTCCGCTAACAAAGGCTTCTGCTGTCCCTTTTGTACGTGGCTAATTTTTAATTGGAGTACATCAGTTGTTGAAATACTGAAATACTTCATAGCAGTGGTTAAATAGCCTGAGACCTTTGAGTGCTCTTTTGTAGTCCCAGACCCTTCCTCACACACACCTCTCCATGAACCAGCAGCACAGTCATTAACACCTGGGAAGGGTCCTGATCTGTCCTGCTCCATTGCTAAGCTAGCATGAGTGCAGATTGGTTGCCTCCCATTGCTGTATCAGGGGATTTTTTTTTTTAAAGATGATTTTTCTCTTCTTAGTGATTTTAGAGCTTACATTTAGTTGCTGTTTTCATTTATAGCCTCATCTCCTGCCATTCCCTACACCTGTCCCATGTTCTCGTTCTGTGAAACTCCTCACATCTCCAGAATACACTGTGCTGCTGTGTCATCTTTGGAGCTTTGCCAACACTGAATTGCTCTTCCTCCCACCCTGCCCATTAAGAAAATCCTTGTTTATCCTTCAGAATATAATTCAAATACCACCCTTTTAGTACCATTTCTAATTACTCACCCTGCCCTGTAGAGTTACTAATCTCTCCACTTTCCTTGTACAGTTCTCTATACATAACTGCTTTTGAGCAGTTACTAGACTACAGAGTTGTTATTGTAAGTGTCTACTTACCTCACCCCTGCTGCCCCCACTGGACCGTGAGCTCCTTTAGAGGAGGGAGCATGTCTTCTGCATCTTGATGTCATCAGCCCTTATATAAAATTTTCGTTTTCTAGTTTAATTAGATTTTATAAATCAATGAACCTGTTCATTTGTTTCTTTATACTAGTAAAACACTTTAATAGAAGAAGTTGGGGTGGGGGTGGGGTCGGATGTCTTCACTAATCAGTTTTTGTTTTTAGCCAAAAGCATTTAGGATGGCATGAGGATAGTGTAAGCTCATTTCATGACTAAGTTAACATTTTGTTAGCATATGAAGTGCCTATGTAGCATTTTTCAAGTTAGGAATGTCATGAAATCCGTTGTATTATTTTTTCCTGGAAAATTTTGGATTTTTCTCCACCTCTGCTATCTTCCCTAAAGTAAAGCTAGAAGAACCTTAATAGGCCAACTTAAAAAGCACCATTTTTGTTTTAAAACCACTGTTATAGAAAGGTGATATATTTTTATATCATCAGATTTTAATAATTATGTTTAATGCACATCATTGAGTAATATATTTGTATAACGTGGAATGTAGATTTAGACAAGGCCTAATAATGGCTTCACAGAGGATAATCAGCTTCCTATTCAGGTAGTCGTAATTGATTGAACTAGTTACTTTAGATAATGTAATTAAGTGTTCTGTTAATTAAGACTTTACTAATAAGCCCCATATATCAAATTGTGAGTTCTATGCTGACATTTTTGACATATAATTATAAAATTTATTTTTTCTTATTTTTGTAGAAATATTATGGCTCTTCGAAATCATTTAGTTTCAAGCACACCTGCCACGGATTATTTTCTGCAACAAAAAGACTACTTCATCATTTTCCTCCTGATTTTGCTTCAAGTCATAATAAATTTCATGTTCAAGTAGAAGTTCCTTACCGTTGAATCAATGAACTGGAATGATCAGATTTGACCTGGGACCAAATGTTCAAATTGCTTTGGTCTTTATTAAAACGTCACAATATTTCTAAAACAAAAATCTTAGAGACAAATGTAGAGGTGTTGACCTTTCATACCTTTTATCCTTAACCTGAAATAAGAACTATTGGTTATTAAAGTGAGCTTTGTGTTAAGTACCAGAACATTTCTAGCTTTTGTGACAATGTGTTTACATGTGAGTGTGATAAATCCACATGTATACACAATTGTGTCTTATGTATACCTGACAGTAGTCTTTGTATTCTATAGTATGTTCTGAGATATAGCATTAACATTCTTATGAAATATATATAGCAATCTATTTCCTTCATAAAACAGGCACAAGACTTTTATCATTAAGGAATTACAGAATGGGAAATGATGGCATAATAGACATGAATAGTTCAAATCACTGTCCTGTTTAAAAAAAATCATTTCCAAAGCACCCAGATCAATTGTCTTCGTAGAAACAGCAAGAAAAAAGTGTAGTCAAAATGGATGTACTGAGAGAGACAAGATGGCAAATTGCTTTTTTAAAAGTTTCACATGATTTCTTTTTAACCCCTAGAATTTAATATTTATAGATACAGGTATAAATGTATGTGTGTGTATATCAACATAAAAATTGGTATGCAGCTATTTGGATCTGTTCATTATATCTTTCTTATATCTGTATAATACCACCTTAAGCACTTGCTTAAAATGTGTGGTCAAAATTTATTGCTGTCCTTTTTTCTTATTTCTGTTTTTTGTAACTCCATTGGTCCAATAGCATAGGCCAAATTCTAGAGATGTTTATAGAGCATATGAAATTCTGATAATTTATGTTTTTTTCATTATGAAAAATGTATTTTAGCTTTTGTTTAGACCCTAGTGTGTTCAGTGAACAAAGAGAATAGAAAAAATTATAACCAATATTTTATTTCAAAAGCCAAATAAGAGAAAGGTGATAAGAAAAGATACTTTGGTAGCATTTATGTGTACATTAAAATTGGTTTCTTTAAAATGTGCAATAAGTTGAGCATTTGAGAAGAGAATCAAGTTCTGAAGTTCAATTCCTTATTCTCCTCTGTTCTGAGCAACTTCATTCTGTGATAAAATCATAATTTGTCAAGATTTTTTTTGTTCAGGCTCAGGCAAACTTTTTCCTAATTTTTGGGGGGGTTAATATTTTTACTTTTTGTCATAAATATTTACAATCCTCAAAGCAATTTTTGCAAATGTAGTTAAGCTGTTGTCCTAAGATATATCTCAGAATCCTGAAAGTGTAGATTTCAAAATGGCTATTAATGAAAATAAAAGTCAGAATAACTATTCTGGCTACATTTGCCTTTGATTAAGAAGAGACTGTGAGATACCAGCAAGGTTACAATCAGTTGTTTATGCCATGATAAATATCAAATCAAGGAATGATTGCTAAATTACAAAAATTGAAAGTGATGAAAAAGAGCCTGCTTTTTTTCCCCCTAATATAGCTATCTTAAGTAGCCTTACGTTTTAAGAAGAGCCATTTCCCATGTAGTTTTGGCAAAATAATGCTGTATTCCATATGTACATGTGCAAACATTTTTTTATTGACTGAAATATAAGTAAGATGTACCTATACCTGGTGTAAATGTAGGTGTAATAATGACTACACAGAACAGGTGGGATCTGTTTGTTTGTATTTCATACTTGTCAATATAATTTTTGTCCTCACTTTGTTACCAATGCTTTATGCTCAACTGCCTATTCATTGATAGATGATACTTTGTAAATATTGTACAATTTGATCCTCTTTATGGTTTAAATTAGTATTTATATCATATAAATTGGCTGATCACAAAAATCATTTCATCATTAAACCCTGAAAACTTAAAATTTTTTGTTGGTAAAACCCCATTTGGGGTTTTAGTCTTACCCACTTGTGTGTTATTTTCATTTGGTCTAAATAGTGTTTTATTTGTATAGGTATCTTCCAAGACTGGAAAGGTAATATTTTCTTTTTTTTAAGGCAGATGTTTTGCGTTCTTTACTCGAGTTAAAAACTAGTTCATGAAAAAGAGCAGGGTTACTCATGACTGTTTTTTATACACTGAAAGCATATATCTAATCTGATAGTCTTCTTATGCTTTTAGTTGTATGAGTTCCTTCCTGTGAACTGAACACAAAACTCAGGAATTGATGGCTTAGTTTTAGATCAGTGTTTATACTAGGCTTAGTATGTGAATCCTTTAAAACACATAATTAACGTTGTATGTAGCCATATATGTAATTGACTTTGAATGTTCTCTACCTGAGATTAATATTCCTTCAGACATGGATTCATAAAAATTGTGATTACAGTTCCCAGTTGTCTGAGAACTTCATGATAGTTTCTAGGATTTAAGATCTTATGACCACTTTTTTTCATTTGATCAAAAATTTTATTTTTTCACACAAAACTTTAGATGAGTAATAATTATTGACATGTGCATTTGTTTTAGTTATTAAATGTACTATGCCTTCAATTATCCACCATTTAGTGAGATGTAGCTGGCCCAGGAATAGATAATAAATAGGGCATGTGAAACAAGTAAGTTTCAGCAATAGATATTTTACTTGTATTTCATGTTAGTACTCTTTTGTATCAGTTATAAAGGTACAGTGTAATCTTTGTTACCATTCCATTGAAAAAGTTGGCCTTGTAAAATACAACACTCATTTAGTATTCATGCTTTTGTGCCTTTAAGAAAATACTTTTTGTTATTTTTGTGTTACAGGACTCTCCAATATGATTCAAAGTGTTTATAGGCTTGTCATAAAGGGTCTTTTCTCTATGTCATTTTATTTCCTTTTATATAGCTATAGCATATTTAAACAGTAATGCTGTACTTTTATAAGGGTTTGTCTATTTAACTATTTCAAATATATTCACTCTCAGACATCATTGAAGTAGACTCGTCAGATTATTCTGAGTATTGTAAACAGTGCCTTTTTGATGGAATTCACACTGTTTTGGGTGTCAACTTGTGCCATTTACACATAAAATTCTGTAGAAGGCAGTTTTAACTTTTTGAAGAATATCTTAGTCAAATATTTAAGAAAACAAATGTATAAAATTTCATTTTTTCCAGTGTTTAGCATTTCTAATGAGTAATGAATATATTTTTGGGTTTTTTTGGTTGATACACAGTGATGATGGCAATATCGATGAGCCATACATGATGCTGTAGATTATTTTGAATTATGTTAAATGTACAGAAATAAAATACTAATATTAGCATTTATACCAAATTTTCCAATTTGAACCAATAAGGGGTAACACCATACAAATCACTAAGTTTACATTTTAACTTCTATCTCATTTGACTACATGGAAAAAGAAATTCTTTAAAATGTATAACCTGCCACTATTATGTAATTTGGTTTCATTTTGTTTACATACAGTGTGTGAATTTGGTATATTTAAGTTAGGTTTTGTTACTCTTTAACATACTGTTTGTTTTGTTACAGTTTTTAATTGAAGATGGACTGTTAAAATTGTATAGGACCAGTGTCTCTTTAATATGATTAACATATTTAGAAGAAACACAAGAAACCCATGACAAAATGAATGTGAATATACTTTCTAAAATGTTTAGAAAATTTTATCTTTTTGCATTTTTCATGTAAAATTATTTTAGTATTACAATAATGAAATTTATTTAAAAATATGCCGTGAAACATTTGAGCCACAGAACTTCAGTTGAAAATTTTTTCACTTTTTAGCATGCTAAATATACGTCTAAGTTAAATATCCTGTTGAATGGCCATTTATAAATTCAAACACTACCACTGGTCAGTTTTGTATAATAGAATAAAAGTATGTTATCTGCAGTGTAAGTACAGCACACTGTCAAATCCTTTCTCTAAGGTGCATAGTAGATGTACAGATATCTAGTCATAGGCAACTGTTTTGTAATGTATTACATTTCTAATCTGTTATTCGTAACCTACTATAAATGTTTGCAGAGACAAAAGAATCGAATTTTTCTAATCTGTAAAATTATGCTAACTTCTACAGGTAGGCATTCTGAATAAAATTCTTAAAAAGAGCAAACTGATCAAATGACTTTGAATATAACATGTGACTAACTTCATCCTAGTGTTTAAATTAAAAAAAAAAATCTTTTTTGTAGGGGTAGTTGTGAAGGATGGTGAAGGGCTGGGAAGGATTTAATAGTTAGAAACCCTAATGTATGCTTTCCTTGGTGCTTTATATTCATTCTTCTTAAGTACTCATCATAACCTTACGGTAAGTGGAAGTTAACCCACCTTTATAAATAAAGAATCTGAGACTTAGAGAAGTTAAATGATTCCAGAAGCTATGCAGTAAGAGTGATGGCAAGCAAAAGTTTAAATCCATGTCTGACTTCCATGTCGATTCTCCTTCCACGGTACACTTAAATGGTAAACCCTGATGGTAGCACTTTACTTTTTAAAAGTTTGGAGTAATCCACTGCTCCAATTGGTATACCATAGCTATATCCACCACTGTTTTGTGATGGGTAGAACCAGAAAAAAACTTATTATTAAACAATTATATATACAGAACCTATATAAAAAGATTTTCCTCTCAAATCACTTAGTCCATACTGAGTCAACATCAGGTGAGTTTCAAATCATTCCTGTCTGGTTTTCTTTTCCTTCATCCTCCTCCTCTTCCATTCTTGCTCTGTCCTCAGTGTCTACTTGCTTCTGCCTAATAGTCCGTTGGTTCTGTCTTATTAATTGGGTGGGGCAGGGTGGAGGGAGGGAAAGGAGGGCTTACAGGTTTCCCCTGCCCTATGCGTAGGAATAAGGTAAGGAGAACAGCCCCTCATTGTTGAACCTCAATGACAAATCTACAAGGTAAGTACTTTTCTTAACTAATATTGACTGCACTCTCATAGGTGTCCCGTGTTGTGCTATCATCCTAATTGGCTCTTCTGCACTTTTACAAAATAATCCTTTTCTTGTAGAGAGAGTGGTCCATACACTAGTGAATATCACAGTAATTTGGGGGGTGTACTGTAAATATTTGACTGTTGAGTGCTTAGTATATATGCCAGGCACCATGCAAAAAAAGTTCTTTGCAAACATTCTCACTCTGCAAAACCTTGAGATTTTTCCTTTATATATTATCTCCATTTTTTAAGGTAAGAAAAGTGGAGATGAAAGAGTTTATGTCACAAGTGTCAGAGGAAACCGAGGTCTAAATCTTAAGCCGTACTGTTAACCATTTCATCCTTAAGAGAAAATGTGTTTTAATATTTGAAACATTATGGGTTTTTTGCCTGTTTTCTTATGCATTTGTATCCAGCAATCTTAGGCCACTGTTTTTAAAGCATACTAGTGATCGCCAATGTAGCTAAGTTTTCACATCTGTCCCCTCTGCTAAAGAAAATGTAAACTGTGGTGGCTGGGGGTTTCATAGTGATATCCGTGCCCGGGAAATGTGGCGAAGTCTTCTGCGGAAAGCATAAAGCTTGCTGCTGTCCCGCATCCCGAAGCTGTTTTTGTGATGGTTAGAGCAACCTATGATACTGTGGACAGAATACTCCTGAGTCCAACGCAGAGGTTTTGTCAGAGGTGGGGCACGAACCCGGTTCCACCCGCGGGACCCATTCCCTCCTACGCATAGGCTTCCCTAAGCGTGCGGACTTCTCTAGAGGAAGGACGTTTTCTGGGCGACAGATTTGGTGGCAGCGGAAGCCACTGCTGGGAATAAATTCACCCAGGGAGCTGGGGAAGGGCTGGCAGTTTCCGGTCCAGGAACGGATCCTGAGAAGTCCTGACCTCTTTCCCAGCTTCGCGGACTACCGGAACGCCAGTCCCAGGTGGCACGGTACCGGACTACCCCGTTAGTGGGCGCTGGGGAAACGAGGCCCGGGGAACGAGGCCCCGCTGCTCCGGCGCGCGGCCTCCTCCCCGCCCCTTCCGCTTCCGGCCGCTTCGCCTCACTCCTTCCTGGCCGTGCTGGTGCTCGCCCATCCGTGGCCGGAAGACTCTCGAACTTTACATGGTATGGCTGCCGTGGGGTCTGCAAAGGTGGCGTTGCAGGTGGCGGAAGTGCTGGAGACCATCGTGAGCTGCTGCGTGGGGCCCGAGGGGCGGCAAGTTCTGTGTACGAAGCCCACCGGGGAGGTGCTGATCAGCCGGGATGGAGGCTGCCTCCTGGAGGCGCTGCACTTAGAGCATCCCATAGCCAGGTACCGGCGTCCCACGTTCCAGCTCGTTAGAGCGTCCCATGGCCAGGTACTATTGTCCCACTCTCCTACCCAGAGCTGGGCACCTCGGGCCATCTCCCTGAACCCTTACCTTGTGCTCCTGGGAAGACTCACCTTGGACGAAACCAGTATGCGTAGGATTCGAGCGCCGTCCAGTGGAATGTTCTTTTGGAAATCAAATCTTACCAAACACCCAAGAACATTTGTTTCCCTACTCCTCGCTCCACCCAACCCCAGAATCTTGAAATAAAACAAAGTAAAACTTTGTAAAAACTAAAACTAAAAACATCAGTCATAAAAGTCTTTTATGACTTTGGTTGTGAAACCATGGTTTCAACTTGATTTACATGTGTGAAGGCAGTCTTCTGAAAATCTGAGTTGCTTTATTTCTTTTTTTGTACAGGATGGTGGTGGCGTGTGTTTCCAGTCATCTAAGAAAAACAGGAGATGGTGCTAAAACGTTTATTATCTTTCTTTGTCATTTACTCAGAGGACTTCATACAATCACAGACAAAGAACAGGATTCTTTGATTTCCAAAAATATTCAAACCCATAGAAGGCATTGGAAAAACTGTTGTCAGTGGAAATTTATTTCTCAAGCTCTTCTAACGTTTCAGACACAAATATTAGATTATATTATGGACCACTACTTAAGTAAACACTTTTTGTCCGTCTTTTCTTCATCCACTAAAGAGAGAACACTGTGCAGGAGCTCTTTAGAGCTGCTCTTAGAAGCATACTTTTGTGGAAGAGTGGGGAGAAATAATCACAGCTTTATTTCACAACTGACGTGTAACTACTTTTTCAAGAGTATGGCTTGTGAAAGTGGGTTTGAAGAAGTATTTGACTTAGTGGATGACTATTTTGTAGAGTTGAATGTTGGTGTCACTGGCCTTCCTGTCTCAGATTCCAGGATCGTAGCTGGGCTTGTGCTTCACAGAGACTTTTCTGTATACTGTCCAGCAGATGGTGACATAAGAATAGTGATAGTAACAGAAACCATTCAGCCTCTTTTTTCAACTTCTGGATCAGAGTTTATTCTAAATTCAGAAGCACAGTTTCACACCTCTCAGTTTTGGATTATGGAAAAGACAAAAGCAATAATGAAACATTTACAGAGTCAGAATGTAAAATTGCTCCTGTCTAGTGTGAAACAACCGGACTTAGTTATTTATTATGCAGGACTGAATGGCATATCAGTGGTAGAGTGTTTATCACCTGAAGAAGTTTCTCTTATCCAGAGGATCATCGGTCTTTCTCCTTTTGTACTAGCACAGGCCTCTGCACAGTATGAAATCTGTAACACTGCTTTGGTGAAATTTTGTAAGCCCCTTATCTTGAGATCCAAAAGGTATGTTCATCTTGGCTTGATTAGCACATGTTCATTTATACCACACTGTATAGTTCTTTGTGGACCAGTGCAGGGTCTTGTTGAACAACATGAAGATGCTTTACATGGAGCATTTAAAATGCTTCGACAGTTATTTAAAGATCTTGATCTAAATTACATGATACGAACCAGTGATCAAAATCATACATCAAGTCCTCCTACTTACAAGACTAGCAGAGAAAGTAATCCATTGCCAGAAATTGTTAGTGGCTTAATACAAAGGCCATATCAGGGCACAGTTGTAAAGAACAAAGGTAAACTGGCAAAAACTCAAACATATTTAAAAGTGTATTCAAATTTGGTAGTTCCAAATGTAGAATTAGAAACCTGTATTCCATATTCAACACCAAAAGTGACACCAACAGATACATACCAGACAGATGAAACACTGAGATGTTTACCTCCAACCAAAACCAGGATAATTGATGACAGTGAACCATTTATAGAGAGTAATTCTGCTAATTCAATAGCAGAAAACACTGGAATAGAAATTTCTTATGAAAATTTACAAGTCACAAAAATGGCTAGAAAGGGAAGCATGTTGCCAGTGAGAGAGAAGTCCCTGGAGATGTGTACTTCCCAGAGTTACTGCTGCTCCACTCTACCAGCAGGTTGTGTTTTGCCAGTGGGTGGTAATTTTGAGATCCTGTTACATTACTATCTTCTTAACCATGCCAGAAAATGTCAGCAATCAGAAGAAACCATAGTTAGCATGATAATAGCTAATGCTCTTTTAGGCGTTCCCAAAATCCTGTATAAGTCTAAGAAGGGAAAGTATAGCTTTCCACAAATATATGTAAGAACGCTCCATGCACTGCAAACCAGTCAACCCATGGTGAGCAGTCAGACAGGTTTGGAATCAGTAGCTGGTAAATACCAGTTACTAACTTCAGTTCTTCAGTGTTTAACAAAAATTTTAACCATTGATTTGGTAATCAATATTAAGAGACAGCCTCAGGAAATGTATGATCAAGATTCAGAAGAGGAAGTATAAAATTGGAAGTTTTTTGTTAACCAAAATTTTAATTCAACTCAAGCAATGAAGAAGGATGTGACAACTGATTCTCAAATCAATTCAGTCTAGTTAGGAAAACATCAAAACTTAAAAAGTCTTTAGAAGTACACTAAGAGGCTAGCAGACGTTCAGACACAAATACTAGAAAACATTACGGAACAATTCTGGGGAGGGAGCCTTCCACATAGGGGAAGCCAAGATCTGACTAAGTGTGTTTTCCCCTTCCGGGTGCCTGTCTGCGCTCTGTTAGTTCATGTGTCTGTGGAAGGGTGTTTCTTTATAGCTCCTTTTTACTTTTCCCTTTTTTCACTCTCTTCATCTGTCCTCACCTTTCTGTATTTATTTAGTTCATAGAATCATTTAATCTGAGATTTGGATGGGGTCTTCAGATGTCATCCTATTTTAATGGTTTAAAATATAAAATACAGTATTTGCTTCATTTAAAATTATTTTCTCTACACATAATTTCTAAAGCAATGAATAGAAGTCTTGACTTTTTTTCCCTCAAGCATATAAATTAGTTTTTACTTTTATATGTCCCCTTATTTATATCTGTTTTAGGTGGAAAAGCCTGGATATGTTTTTTCACTATCCATACACCACTGACTCTGTAACCGGAAATGTGACTTTGTGCACTGTAAACTTATGTTCATTTCTGTAGTTAAAAGTTAGTTTCAGAAAGGTTATGAAATGCATACTATCATTTTCTCCCGTCCCCTAAGAGCTTGTAAAAATCATTCATGTATATGCTGGCTTTTCTTGTATTTGGTGCATACAGTTCAGAGTTCAATAGTAATAAATAGTTTGAAAATTCTTTTTTTTTTTTAGTGCTTCAGCCAATTGGTTTATAAAAAAAAATCAAAGATGGGTAATAATAGTGCCTCGCTACATCATTATGCAACAAGATAAACTATTTTTTTGGCCTTCATGAAAGTTCCTGTTTTACTTAACTTTTTATACCGAGTTGTTTTATCTTCTGTTGTGAGAAATACTAAGTTAACATTACTATGCTTATACCTTCTTGGAATACTTAAAAAAAATAGAACTTTCTACTAAAAAAAGTTTGAGACTTTTACATTCATTTCTGTACAACATTTAAATAAAGAATTGATTATGCAGTGCTAAGCTTCCACCTATACTTTTAGAAAAGGGGTCTAACACCAAACTCTCACTTAAGTTTTGAGTCCTCAGAAACTAATCATACCGTGAATTTCCCCTGAAGATGGTGACAGCTTTGCAGAGGGTGGTTTCAATGCTACACCCTAAATCAAAGTTATAATGATTAACATATACTTTGCTTTCCCAACTTTTCAAACATTGCATAGATTCAAGAACAGCTTCATTCCAGTAACCTTCAATTTGAACAATGCAGTCATGAATCTATTCCAGGGAAACAATTATAACGTAGTTTAGGGTTAATTCAGAGTTTCTTAGGGCAAAAGGATATAATTACTCCTTTATATATAGTTGCAAAACAACACAACACACAGCATTATGTTCTCAGAGAACACAAGTCTTGTATCCTTGCACACAGGATTCCCTGCACCCTGGCTTGAGAACTTTTATCAGCAAAAACCTACACATTCCCTTTCTCGGGCCTCAACCGTGGCTTTGAGGTTACCGTCAAGACCGTCAAGAGTAATAAGCACAAGTATGCAAGGAACCGGCAAGCACTAACCATGATGTACACAGCGCAAGACTGCATTTCCTTTGCAAGCTAGACTTACTAGTATTTTCAGTCTTCTTAAGTCTTTCACATTCTGCAGCACAATGAATGTGGCACGTTATATTCCGGTAAAAAACCAGTATGACCATATCTTTTTTTTTTTACCCAGGCCAGAAAACAAAAATCGGTCGCTGCTATTATTATAAAATGTAAATAGGAAAATAGAAGATTTCTACGTTTCAGTCAAGTATGACATCTGACTGAGACTTTCACAGTCACGATCTTAGTCACTGACAGCGTCACAAGACCTTAGAGTCTCTGGGGATGGCTTTTCATTAGGAAAAAAGTCACCTGTCGAGTAGCGCTGCAGCAGTTCCCAGACACTGCGGTCTCCCTCAGTTTGGAGCCTACCTTTTTTGCCGCCTTTTTTTGGCGTCGTGTCCACTTTTGCAGGAGCAGGTTTAGCTGACAACCTCGCCCACCTCCTCTGGGGCTCCTCCTTCGCCGCCCTGTCGGCGGAGCTGACCATCCTCGTGGGCGCCGTGGCGGCGGCGGGGCGGGCGCGGGCCGGGTGCGAGCGGGCGGGGGCGCCCCGGAGCTTTCGCGAAGCCGGGCTGACGGGCCGCTGCCGCTCCTCCCGCCGCCCGAGACGCTGCGACGCGCCAAAAATTCTTTATTTCTAATGTGAATTTTACAATATTTATACTTTATTTTAAAGGTTTATAAGTGCATGTATCACTGTGCATCTATCTGTAGAGAAGGACAGTGTCTTATGCTTTTAGTAATTCTCTGCAACACCCAAACACGGCTCTGTTTGTACCAAGTATTCAGACGCACCTGTTGTAGAAAACTGCTGCCTTTAATCCGTTCTCTTAAATACATGTTGCCAGTTTACAAATTCTTTGTTTTGTTGTTGTTGTTTAGATTCACTTATTTATTTTAGAGAGAGAGAGCGCGGGGTAAAGGAGCAGAGGGAAAGGGAGTGAGTCTGAAGCCGACTCCACCCTGAGCTTGGGGCTTGTCACTAGGCTGGATCTCAGGAGCCTGACATCACAACCTGAGCTGAAACCGGAGTCCAGGCTTAACCAACTGCACCACCCAGGTGCCCCACAAATTCAACAAATTCTAAATGAGTGCCTACTATGTGCCAGATGAAGACACAGTGGTAAAGAGCTGTGGTTCCTGCCTTCATGCCCCTTTCCTGAAAAGTTAATGGATGTGACACTACTTGGATTGAGATTAAATTTAGGAAACCAGATTTGAAAATTCTAATTACAGTAAAACTTGAAAAAATGGTGACTAAGAATGTCATTAAGAATGACGGGGCACCTGTGTGGCTCAGTCGTTAAGCGTCTGCCTTCGGCTCAGGTCATGATCCCAGGGTCCTGGGATGGAGCCCCGCTTTGGGCTCCTTGCTCCGCGGGAAGCCTGCTTCTCCCTCTCCCACTGCCCCTGCTTGTGTTCCCTCTGTCACTGTGTCTTTCTCTGTCAAATAAATAAATAAATAAAATCTTTAAAAAAAAAAAGAATGACATTAAGAAACTGTAACATCTTAAAAAAACTGACATATTATCATGTGGTATCTCATGATCTTTTACATTAACTGTAATTTCATTTTTAAGGTTAACATAATAATATTATTTCATTTCTGTGATTATGGGGAGAATAAATTAGCTCTGGGTTTTTGTTTTGTTTTGTTTTGGTTTTAAGGAGGCGCCACACCCAGCATGGAGCCCAACATGGGGCTTGAACTCACAACCCCTAGATCAAGAGCTGAGATCAAGAGTCAGCCGCTTAACTGACTGAGCCATGCAGGTGCCCCAATTAGCTGTTTCTTAGACCAAATTCATAGATGTATGAACCTACTGTAAATTGCTGTACAATTTTTTCCATTCACTTTTTAAACTTCCTGCCAGATCATTTGATAGTTTTGCTTTATTTTGTTGTTGTTATTTTAAATACTTCTCCATCACTGAAGGCATTCAAAGACTTCCAGACATGCCCAGACATATGACCTTGCATATGATACACATTTTATTAACTATAAGTAATCAGGAGCCCAGAAGTCCCTTTGTAAACTGGGCCTGGGTCTTTGTATGTTTGGCACCTGGTCTAATATCTAGCACATAATAGCCAGTAAATGTCGATTGAAGAACTATTTGTTGACTGAATTAGTCATTTGATCCTCATAGATGAGGTCATAATTATTTCCATCAAAGTTTCATGGGAAAGAATATGTTTTGGGGGAGAAAGAGCAGAAAATGTAGAATAGGTCCACCCAAAGCAATTTTTTCTCTTTTAAATTTCTTCTAATCTCTTTTTTAAAAAAATTCCTTAGAAGTGGTGATAGAGCTTTCATGAGTTATCTTTATCATTTACAGAATAACACCAGGGAGTTTACATCACCAAGTTAGACAAAAGAGCACTTTATTTTTTTTTAAAGATTTTATTTATTTATTTGACAGCAAGAGCACAAGCAGGGGGAGCAGCAGAGGGAGAGGGAGAAGCAGGCTTCCTGCCGAGCAGGGAGCCCGATGCGGGGCTCCATCCCAGGACCCTGAGATCATGACCTGAGCCGAAGGCAGACGCTTAACCAACTGAGCCAGTCAGGTGCCCCCAGAAGAGCACTTAAAAAAATTTGATTACATTGTACTTAAACCCTCTTCCACAAAGGATTTAAAGTGACTTGCCACAAGAACAGACAAAATTACTATAAAATCTGAATACCAAAGAAAATGTAAGGATGATTAAAAGTCAAAACCATGTTCCTGTTTTTGTTGCTGCATAATGAATAACCTCAAAACTTAACAGATTTGAACTACTCTATTATTACCTCTTACGGGCGTGGGAGTTGCCCAGCCTTAGCGGACAGCATCCACTGTATTCTGTTGGTTCAGGCAGTCACAAAGGTCAGCTGAAGTTCAAGGAGAGGGAACATGGGCCCCACGACTCAATGGGAAGAGTGTCAATGTCACATTATTAAAAGAGCATGTGGGATGAGATATATTGAGGCAGCTATTTTGCTATAACCGACCACACCATGGAAGGGGGAAAGGGACAAATATGCATTAATTTTTCAACTGAGTTTTTTATTGTTGTGTTCTGAGGTTACATGACTACCTCCCACAAATACATTTCACCAATAACTTTTATGAATCTCCTGATTTTTTTTTTCCATTGGGACAGCACAAGCTATTTTTATTCTCCAAACAATAGGTATTAGATTGTTGACTAGCCCTGACTACTTTAGCCAGGGGAGCTATTTAATTGTATTAGACCGGAAGTGGAGTGCCGTAGTATCCATGTTTCAGACGAAGGGAAGGAAAGAGGAATGCAATTTGAGCCTCAACTTTTATCAGATATTGTTTACCCCCTCTCAAAAGGAATAGACTATGTCTTTCCTGTTATCAGGGCCAGCAGAGAAAAAAACCCTACAGCTTAGGAACCACCTCTCTCTATCACGTTGTAGTTATTCAATGCAGCTTTGTAGTAAATTGGTAGCAACCTAAACTCTAAGTGAATGCACAAACTAAGAGGGGTAGGGGCAGTAATTGGGGGTAGGGGCACAACATGCATTGGGAAGAGGTAGAGAGGGGATTTCTCAGTATACTACTACATGCTGATTTTATACCACTACATCCAAATTTTATTCTTCCAGCCAACTTCTCTGAAGCCCCAGCTCACTCACTGAACTGCCAACCCAGTCTCTACTCAGAGACTCACCCTTAACTTGTCCAGAAAAGAACTGTTATTTCCCAACCCCTAAAGCTGGCTCTCCCCTGTTGTCCCATCTCAGTAAATGGCATCTCTCCCACACGCTCAAGACAAAAACCTAAAGAGACACATTGACTCTAAACTTTACTTTGCATCCCATAGCCAATCTATTAACAAGTCCTTCTGGCCCCACGTATAAATTAGATTTCAGATCCACCCATTTCTCAGAATTGTTGTTCCAGCCCAAATCACCTCATCTCTTATCTGCAGCAGCCCTCCTATGGCCTTTGCTTCTATCCCATCTTGTACTTCTCTAGAGTGATTTAAAAAAAAAATTTTAAGATTTTATTTATTTATTGGAAAGAGAGAGACACAGCGAGAGAAGGAACACAAGCAGGGGGAGTAGCAGAGGGAGAAGCAGGCTTCCTGCCGAGCAGGGAGCCCAATGCGGGGCTTGATCCCAGGACCCTGGGACCATGACCTGAGCTGAAGGCAGATGCTTGACGACTGAGCCACCCAGGTGCCCCTAAAAATATTTTTTTTAAGATTTATTTATTTGAGAGAGAGAGTGCATAGCTGAGAAGGGGCAGACAAGAGGTAGAGAGAATCTGAAGCAGACTCCCTGCTGAGGCCAGAGCCCCACGCGGGGCTCCATCCCAGAACCCCCAGATCATGACCTGAGCTAAAGTCAAGAGTCAGACGCTCAACCAACTGAGCCACCCAAGGTCCCCTATTTAAAAATTTTTAAACCCACAAAAAAGTTGAAAAAGCCTGCAATGAACACCTACATACCCTTCATCTAGATTTACCAATTACCATTTTACCCCTTGTTCATGTGCACGCAGCCTCACACACAAACACATTTTTCCTGAACCATTAACTGAAAATGAGTTGAGGACATTATACTTTATCCCTAAATATCTCACTATGTATTTCCCACGAATAAGGACTTCCCCTACATGACTGAATGATTCTTTTTAAATGCAAATCATCATGTCATTCCCCTGCTCGAAAGTCTCTGGAGTTTTTCTCTCACACAGAATGAAACCCAAATGTATCATAACCTACAAGGCTCTGCACGATCTGGCCACTGCTTATCCTTTAGATGACGTCTCCTACCTCCCTCCCTCTAGCTTTCTCCTCACCAGTTACACTGACTGTGTTGGTCAGGACACGTGATGCCATACTGAGGTGACAACTCCAAATCTCAGACGCTTGGCACAATACAAATTTATTTCTTGTTCACATTTATGTCTTTTAAGGGTCAGCCAGGGACCTTGGCCACCTTGTCTTCCTCGCTCTTAGATTGTGGTTGATGGAGCAGTCCTCTCTGTTGTATTACCAATCATCATGGCAGAGTGAGAAAAAAAGAGCTCTGGACAGCCTGCTGGCTCTGCCCTTGAATGGCACATGTCATTTCGGCTCATGCCTCACTGTCCAAAATATGTCACATAGTCCTACCCATCCACAGGAGAACCAATTAATGCAATCTTACCTTGTGCCTGAAAGGAGAGAGAACCAGAACATTTGGCAAAGGCGCTAATGAGTCCCCAAACTGGCCTTTCTGTTCCTTGAACATACAGGTTCACTCGGACCTCTGAGCTTTCTACTTGCTGTTCTGTTTACTTAGAGCTCTCTTCCCCGCTAATCTTCATGTGGTTCACCTCAATTCATTTGAATATCTCTGCCTTAATGTCACCTCCTCAGATAGGCCTTTCGTGACCTTTCCATATAAAATAATACCATATTCCTTTCCCATCACCTCCCTCCTTCACTGTCTTCCTACCCTGTGAAGCTTTTTTTGAAGCACAGACCTCATGTTATTAGTATGTGTGTTTATTTTTTTGTATTGACTGCCTTCCCCATTAGAATGTAAACTTCATGAGGATTTTGACTTATTCACTTCCATATTCCCGGCATGTAGGATAATGCCTGGCCAGGTAGGCACTTGAGAAAGTTCAGTGAATGAATGACTAGGACCATGCCGTCTAAAATGGTCCATAGTGTTCATACCACTAAGGCTTCCTTCTCCTGGGCAATGAATGATCAGATAGACCCAACCAACATTTGCCTCAGTGACTCCATTTTTGTTTGTTTTCAATGCTACCTAAATTCTGATGGATGCAGTGTTTTCTTAAAATACTAAATCACTGCAGAGCCCTACTGGCCTGGAAGCCATTCTGTTTCCTTCAGGTGACTTAGTATGTTTCTATTCTACACAATCATTTGTTCATTTTAAAGAGTAGGCCTCAGTAAGAAATTGCATTTCCAAGTCAGTGTCAAAAGCTTCTCAGTAGCCCCATATATTGATGACATATTGTGTTTGGTTGAATTGCATCTATGCTTGGTTAACAATATGGTAAAATACGTATCATCCTTTCAGTCTCTGTCTTTCAGTTCTCCTTTGGGTATTTGCATTTGCACCAGGTAGAAGAGGGGCATTCCTATCCCCTCCATCACCTATGCCAGATCTTATTATAAACAGGTATCTCAGTGAAAACCTCCCTAACCATTGCAGCAGGGATCCTTATGCCCAGATTAAACATGGCTGGTTAATGACCGGGGAGTTCTAATTATGATGAACTCCATTATCTGTGCCCCACTATAGAGAAATCCCTGCTGCAATGACAGAAACGTACATTTTCTTTAAACAGGGAGTCCCATGGTATATTTAATAATCATACGTATTCCAGAGGTGCCTGGGTGGCTCAGTCAGTTGAGCGTCTGACTCTTAATTTCAGCTCAGGTCATGATCTCAGGGTTGTGGGATCCAGGCCTGCAGCAGGCTCCATGCTTAGTGCGGAGTCTGCTTCTCTCCTTCTCCCTCTCCCTCTGCCCTTCCCCCCAACCCCAGGTGCAAATGTTTTCTGTCTCTCTCTCTCAAATTAAATAAATCCTTAAAAAATATATTAATACATATTCCAAAAGTACATTTATGCAAAACTTCATGGGACTTCACTTGTATCACGATGTACCCATCATTTTGTACTTAATAAACTCCCATGCTGAATTCCGCTATATGTCTTAACATTTACATTACCTTATAATATAATTAGCTTAATAAGCAGTAAGGGTTTCTTATACAATCCCCCAGCTAGTAATTTCTACATTCCTACATGGACAAATGATAGCTCAGGCATTAATTGAAAAGGAAGTTACCTAATGTGCTCCTTGAGAAGACTTTGTCAGTTATTTGGAAAAACAAGAAGCCCATTTATACATTTCTACTATTTGCCATATTTTACTCTAACCCTTCTGAGAGGTAAAAGGAGATCTTTTATATATGCAGAAGAAGAAACAAAACGAACTACATAGCGACATTTTACAGAATGTATTTATGTCCTACACTCTGAGGCACAGTATAGTGGCAAGAACATGGTCCTTGAAGTCGAGCGGCCCAGTATGACCATCCTGGCTATCGGTTACTGGCTGTGTAGCTGGACAAGTTGCTAAATACCTCTTCTGTGAAGTGGTAATGATAGTACCTACCTCACACAGCTGTGGGGAAGATTAACAAAGATCTTGAAATCTTGAAATTAAAAAAAAGATCTATGAGAAGCACCTAGCACAATGCCTGCCACGTTGTTAAGTAGGAGCTCCACAAATATTTGCTTTATTTCTTCCTTTGGTTGCCTATACATTTTTAACTTTTCCCTTCTTCCTCCAGTCTTTCAGTAATGCTAGCTAATCTGTGGAGAAGAGACCTTTGGAACCCAGGCCAGCATGGACTATAGATGTCACAGACACAGCAGAAGTGTGTTGTGGCATATTGTATTTCCTCCCGTGTTTTCCTTGCCATATGCTCTTCTTATAGTACGACCTTGACACCCCTCCCCAGGAGGGGTGGAGTGTAAGTCCCCTCCCCTAAAAACTGGGTGAGCCCTTGGGACTGCTCTGCCCAATAGACTATAATGAAGGGACACTGTGTGACTTCTTCGATTATAAAAGGCCACCTCCTTGTTCTCTTGGAACCCAACCACCATGCTGTAAGGAAGCTCAAGCAGCTTAAGGAGAGGCCCAGATGGAGAAGAACCAAGGCCCTCATCCACAGCCCTGATGAAGTTTCCAGCCAACAGCCAAGCCTCAACTTTCCAGTCATTTGGGTGAGGCTTTGAAGTGGATCCCCCAGCCCCCAGAATTGAGGTTTTCTTCATATGAGCTTTGCCTATTCCCAGGTGAATTAGATAACATAGCATAGGAAGAAAATTTTCCTGTTATGTTTTAAGAATTTTGATTTTAACTTATGAGTAAGTCAACAAATATGTTATTCAAGTAGAATGCACTGATAGAGCTGGACATGTTGTCAAAACATTGATGTGCTTCTGAATTGGTTTAGTAAGTAGCTACTGTCTTGAACCTCCCTCTCAAGTGCTACCACCCTCCCCCCCAAAATCCCATCCTATCACCCTGGCCTCCCAGTCTCTCTACCAGAACCCCTTGGGCCACTCTCCACTCCAGATAATGCCTGGTTCAGTGAGGGAATTTTCAGGGATCCTGCCCCAGTTATTTGGTATCTACTTTAACTGGTGGAGTATTAGCCATGCTATACAGGCTAAAGTAGTTTGAATATTCCTTCTTAGTGCAATAATATATATATATATATATATATATATATATATAG